>NC_091294.1:52470638-52500638 GCF_038502225.1 Cherax quadricarinatus | reverse complement strand
GATCTACAACAAGGTCTTCAACAAGGTCTTCAACAAGGTCTTCAACAAGATCTTCAACAAGGTCTTCTACAAGGTCTTCAACAAGGTCTTCAACAAGGTCTTCAACAAGATCTACAACAAGATCTACAACAAGGTCTTCAACAAGATCTACAACAAGATCTTCAACAAGGTCTTCAACAAGATCTACAACAAGATCTACAACAAGATATTACTGCTACTCGAACATTCGCTGTTCTCAACGTGTCCAGTATTTCTTCTCACTATTCTTGCTGTAACTTAGTAACTCCACCGTTGTCAGGTTTCATTAGCAACTTCAACACTTTGTCAGTCATATCAATACCACTGTCATCTCGTCTCTGCAAATCTTCGTGTTGAGAGGAGTGAACGAGGACAGAATATTGACACGACAGATGAGGTCAAGAATATATTCTAGACCCAGTGTGGAGAGAAATATCTCAGAATTCTAGTCTTAATGACCCTCGTGTAGTAGATAGTCTTAATGACCCTCGTGTAGTAGATAGTCTTAATGACCCTCGTGTAGTAGATAGTCTTAATGACCCTCGTGTAGTAGATAGTCTTAATGACCCTCGTGTAGTAGATAGTCTTAATGACCCTCGTGTAGTAGATAGTCTTAATGACCCTCGTGTAGTAGATAGTCTTAATGACCCTCGTGTAGTAGATAGTCTTAATGACCCTCGTGTAGTAGATAGTCTTAATGACCCTCGTGTAGTAGATAGTCTTAATGACCCTCGTGTAGTAGATAGTCTTAATGACCCTCGTGTAGTAGATAGTCTTAATGACCCTCGTGTAGTAGATAGTCTTAATGACCCTCGTGTAGTAGATAGTCTTAATGACCCTCGTGTAGTAGATAGTCTTAATGACCCTCGTGTAGTAGATAGTCTTAATGACCCTCGTGTAGTAGATAGTCTTAATGACCCTCGTGTAGTAGATAGTCTTAATGACCCTCGTGTAGTAGATAGTCTTAATGACCCTCGTGTAGTAGATAGTCTTAATGACCCTCGTGTAGTAGATAGTCTTAATGACCCTCGTGTAGTAGATAGTCTTAATGACCCTCGTGTAGTAGATAGTCTTAATGACCCTCGTGTAGTAGATAGTCTTAATGACCCTCGTGTAGTAGATAGTCTTAATGACCCTCGTGTAGTAGATAGTCTTAATGACCCTCGTGTAGTAGATAGTCTTAATGACCCTCGTGTAGTAGATAGTCTTAATGACCCTCGTGTAGTAGATAGTCTTAATGACCCTCGTGTAGTAGATAGTCTTAATGACCCTCGTGTAGTAGATAGTCTTAATGACCCTCGTGTAGTAGATAGTCTTAATGACCCTCGTGTAGTAGATAGTCTTAATGACCCTCGTGTAGTAGATAGTCTTAATGACCCTCGTGTAGTAGATAGTCTTAATGACCCTCGTGTAGTAGATAGTCTTAATGACCCTCGTGTAGTAGATAGTCTTAATGACCCTCGTGTAGTAGATAGTCTTAATGACTTAATGACCCTCGTGTAGTAGATAGTCTTAATGACCCTCGTGTAGTAGATAGTCTTAATGACCCTCGTGTAGTAGATAGTCTTAATGACCCTCGTGTAGTAGATAGTCTTAATGACCCTCGTGTAGTAGATAGTCTTAATGACCCTCGTGTAGTAGATAGTCTTAATGACCCTCGTGTAGTAGATAGTCTTAATGACCCTCGTGTAGTAGATAGTCTTAATGACCCTCGTGTAGTAGATAGTCTTAATGACCCTCGTGTAGTAGATAGTCTTAATGACCCTCGTGTAGTAGATAGTCTTAATGACCCTCGTGTAGTAGATAGTCTTAATGACCCTCGTGTAGTAGATAGTCTTAATGACCCTCGTGTAGTAGATAGTCTTAATGACCCTCGTGTAGTAGATAGTCTTAATGACCCTCGTGTAGTAGATAGTCTTAATGACCCTCGTGTAGTAGATAGTCTTAATGACCCTCGTGTAGTAGATAGTCTTAATGACCCTCGTGTAGTAGATAGTCTTAATGACCCTCGTGTAGTAGATAGTCTTAATGACCCTCGTGTAGTAGATAGTCTTAATGACCCTCGTGTAGTAGATAGTCTTAATGACCCTCGTGTAGTAGATAGTCTTAATGACCCTCGTGTAGTAGATAGTCTTAATGACCCTCGTGTAGTAGATAGTCTTAATGACCCTCGTGTAGTAGATAGTCTTAATGACCCTCGTGTAGTAGATAGTCTTAATGACCCTCGTGTAGTAGATAGTCTTAATGACCCTCGTGTAGTAGATAGTCTTAATGACCCTCGTGTAGTAGATAGTCTTAATGACCCTCGTGTAGTAGATAGTCTTAATGACCCTCGTGTAGTAGATAGTCTTAATGACCCTCGTGTAGTAGATAGTCTTAATGACCCTCGTGTAGTAGATAGTCTTAATGACCCTCGTGTAGTAGATAGTCTTAATGACCCTCGTGTAGTAGATAGTCTTAATGACCCTCGTGTAGTAGATAGTCTTAATGACCCTCGTGTAGTAGATAGTCTTAATGACCCTCGTGTAGTAGATAGTCTTAATGACCCTCGTGTAGTAGATAGTCTTAATGACCCTCGTGTAGTAGATAGTCTTAATCACCCTCGTGTAGTAGATAGTCTTAATGACCCTCGTGTAGTAGATAGTCTTAATGACCCTCGTGTAGTAGATAGTCTTAATGACCCTCGTGTAGTAGATAGTCTTAATGACCCTCGTGTAGTAGATAGTCTTAATGACCCTCGTGTAGTAGATAGTCTTAATGACCCTCGTGTAGTAGATAGTCTTAATGACCCTCGTGTAGTAGATAGTCTTAATGACCCTCGTGTAGTAGATAGTCTTAATGACCCTCGTGTAGTAGATAGTCTTAATGACCCTCGTGTAGTAGATAGTCTTAATGACCCTCGTGTAGTAGATAGTCTTAATGACCCTCGTGTAGTAGATAGTCTTAATGACCCTCGTGTAGTAGATAGTCTTAATGACCCTCGTGTAGTAGATAGTCTTAATGACCCTCGTGTAGTAGATAGTCTTAATGACCCTCGTGTAGTAGATAGTCTTAATGACCCTCGTGTAGTAGATAGTCTTAATGACCCTCGTGTAGTAGATAGTCTTAATGACCCTCGTGTAGTAGATAGTCTTAATGACCCTCGTGTAGTAGATAGTCTTAATGACCCTCGTGTAGTAGATAGTCTTAATGACCCTCGTGTAGTAGATAGTCTTAATGACCCTCGTGTAGTAGATAGTCTTAATGACCCTCGTGTAGTAGATAGTCTTAATGACCCTCGTGTAGTAGATAGTCTTAATGACCCTCGTGTAGTAGATAGTCTTAATGACCCTCGTGTAGTAGATAGTCTTAATGACCCTCGTGTAGTAGATAGTCTTAATGACCCTCGTGTAGTAGATAGTCTTAATGACCCTCGTGTAGTAGATAGTCTTAATGACCCTCGTGTAGTAGATAGTCTTAATGACCCTCGTGTAGTAGATAGTCTTAATGACCCTCGTGTAGTAGATAGTCTTAATGACCCTCGTGTAGTAGATAGTCTTAATGACCCTCGTGTAGTAGATAGTCTTAATGACCCTCGTGTAGTAGATAGTCTTAATGACCCTCGTGTAGTAGATAGTCTTAATGACCCTCGTGTAGTAGATAGTCTTAATGACCCTCGTGTAGTAGATAGTCTTAATGACCCTCGTGTAGTAGATAGTCTTAATGACCCTCGTGTAGTAGATAGTCTTAATGACCCTCGTGTAGTAGATAGTCTTAATGACCCTCGTGTAGTAGATAGTCTTAATGACCCTCGTGTAGTAGATAGTCTTAATGACCCTCGTGTAGTAGATAGTCTTAATGACCCTCGTGTAGTAGATAGTCTTAATGACCCTCGTGTAGTAGATAGTCTTAATGACCCTCGTGTAGTAGATAGTCTTAATGACCCTCGTGTAGTAGATAGTCTTAATGACCCTCGTGTAGTAGATAGTCTTAATGACCCTCGTGTAGTAGATAGTCTTAATGACCCTCGTGTAGTAGATAGTCTTAATGACCCTCGTGTAGTAGATAGTCTTAATGACCCTCGTGTAGTAGATAGTCTTAATGACCCTCGTGTAGTAGATAGTCTTAATGACCCTCGTGTAGTAGATAGTCTTAATGACCCTCGTGTAGTAGATAGTCTTAATGACCCTCGTGTAGTAGATAGTCTTAATGACCCTCGTGTAGTAGATAGTCTTAATGACCCTCGTGTAGTAGATAGTCTTAATGACCCTCGTGTAGTAGATAGTCTTAATGACCCTCGTGTAGTAGATAGTCTTAATGACCCTCGTGTAGTAGATAGTCTTAATGACCCTCGTGTAGTAGATAGTCTTAATGACCCTCGTGTAGTAGATAGTCTTAATGACCCTCGTGTAGTAGATAGTCTTAATGACCCTCGTGTAGTAGATAGTCTTAATGACCCTCGTGTAGTAGATAGTCTTAATGACCCTCGTGTAGTAGATAGTCTTAATGACCCTCGTGTAGTAGATAGTCTTAATGACCCTCGTGTAGTAGATAGTCTTAATGACCCTCGTGTAGTAGATAGTCTTAATGACCCTCGTGTAGTAGATAGTCTTAATGACCCTCGTGTAGTAGTCTTAATGGCCCTCGTGTTGTTTTACAAGGTAAGAGCTGTTAGACTAACAGCTGTTGTCCTACATCAGCTAATGTCCAAGACCAGCATAAGACCCACAACAGTCTACTTACCTGGAGGGTATTCCGGGGATCAACGTCCCCACTGCCTGGTCCGTGACCAGGCCTTCCGGTGGATCAGGGCCTGATCAACCAGGGTGTTACTCCTGGCCGCACCTAGTCCAGCGTACGAACTAGAGATGTATCGGATGCCGCGGATTTGGATGCGGATGCATATGCGGATATCTGTTTGTGCGGATGTTCCATAGATGCGGGTGGATGCAGATATCCGATACGTTACTAGTGCGACCCACAGCCCGGGCGATCCGGCACTGACTTAAGTATCTGTCCAGCTCCCTCTTGAAGGTAGCCAGGGGCCTATTAGTAATTCCCCTTATGGCTGGTGGGAGGCTGTTGAACAGTCTTGGGCTCAGGACACTTATTGTGTTTTCTCTTAGTGTACTAATGGCGTCTCTACTTTTCATTGGGGGTATGTTGCATCACCTGCCAAGTTTTTTGCTTTCGTAGGGAGTGATTGCGTGCAGATTAGGGACCAGTCTCTCCAGAATCTTCCAGGTGTAGATTATGATATGTCTCTCTCGCCTGCACTCCAGTGAGTACAAGTCAAGTGTTTCGAGGCGTTCCCAGTAGTTAAAGTGTTTGATGGAACTTATACGTGCAGTAAAGGTTCTCTGTACATTCTCTCGATCTGCGATTTCACCTGCCTTGAATGGAGATATTAACGTACAGCAGTATTCCAGCCTAGAGAGAAGTAATTTAAAAAGGATCATCATTCCCTCGCAGATGGGATAGTGGCACTGTTGTGATCCTTGAATTTGAGATCCTTAAACATTACTGCTCCCAGGTCCTTCACATTACTTTTCCGCTCTATTGTGTGATTAGAGTCTGTAGCATACTCAGTCCTAGTTATTATTTCCTCCAGTTATCCATAACGCAGTAGTTGGAATTTGTCTTCATTGAACATCATATTGTTCTCCGTTGCTCATTGGAAAACTTGGTTTATATCTTCTTGGAGATTTGCCGTGTCCTCAGTGGATGACACTCTCATGCAGATCCTAGTATCGTCTGCAAAGGATGATACAGTGCTATCTCTGTCTATGTCTGCTATGAGAATGAGGAACAGGATAGGGGCGAGTACTGTGCCTTGTAGAACAGAGCTCTTCACTATGGCTTTCGATTTAACTCTGTTTACCACTACTCTTTTGTTCGATTGGTTAGAAAGTTGAAGATCCATCTGTCTACTTTAACAGTTATCCCTTTAGCACACATTTTGATCGCACTTATCAAAGGCTTTTGCAAAATCTGTGTATACTTCATCTGTATTGTTTGTTTTCCAGTGCATCCAAGACCATATCATAGTGGCCCAGTAGTTGCAAGAGGCAGGAGCGACCCGCTCTGAGCCCATGTTGCCCTGGATTGTGCAATTGTTGGAAATCCAAGTGGTTTGTAATCCTGTTTCTTAGAACTCTTTCAAAGTTTTTTTTTATGATGTAGGACGTTAGAGCTATTGGTCTATAGTTCTTAGCTACTGCTTTGCTGCCACCTTTATGGAGTGGGGCTATATCCGTTGTTTTTAGTGACTGTGGAATTTCACCCATGTCCAAGCTCCTCCATAGTATACTTAGGGCACGCGAAAGGGGTTTCTTGCAGTTCTTAATAAACAGAGTTCCACGAGTCTGGACCAGGGCTGAGTGCACGGGCATGTTGTTAGTGGCTTTCTCAAAGTCTAGTGAAGTTTGGGTTATGTCAGAAATTTGGCTGACAGTGGAAATAAGTCACTTTGTCTGACCTTTTTTTTTGGGGGGGGGGGTATCCTAAGTAATTTACATTATATATGATAATTGTACTTAAACTTATTTATTGCTCGGTGAACAGAGGCAACAAGTATAAGGAAACATGCCCATCGTTTCCAGTCGTGCCGGAGCTGGAACATGCCTTTAAGACAGTGGGATTCACGTAATTAAAAATTTCCTTAATATTGGAGAGCACATCTTGAAGTTGTCGAGTCATTGTCGTGGAAGGAAAAGTTTGGCAGTGAATGATGTGGTGCAGCTGCCTGGGAGATGTAGCTTCACCTCTTCCCTGAAATTCTGAAGGATGACTGAACACATGTTTGTCAAAGCAAGATTCTCAGTCCTTCGCTGAGGAACCTCCTACGTCTGGTGTTACCTTCTAGATAACTAAACTTCCTTAATTATGATGTCACCTTTAAGAGAACGACAAAATTTCCTTAATTATGATGTCACCTTACAGAGAACGACAAAACTTCCTTAATTATGATGTCACCTTACAGAGAACGACAAAACTTCCTTAATTATGATGTCACCTTACAGAGAACGACAAAACTTCCTTAATTATGATGTCACCTTACAGAGAACGACAAAACTTCCTTAATTATGATGTCACCTTACAGAGAACGACAAAACTTCCTTAATTATGGTGTTGCATTCCAAGAACGACAAAGCAAGACTTGCTTTATGAAGTTCAACACCACTGATGTGCAGTTTAATAGCAGTGAAATAAGCAATTCCCTAGACTTGTCATCATGTACTGATGACATATTTTCAAGGAATACTTCACAAGACATTTTAATTGCTTTCGTTTATCTTTAACTTTGGTTAAATTACACATTAAAAACTATCGTGATTTAGTTACATCTTTGATGCAACGTGAAAAGGTCAACAAATGCTCGCAACTGACCATGTCAATGACCTTTCCAGTTGAACTATAAATAAACAAAGGAACAATGTTCAACAGCGGTGTGACTGACTTATTGCTTAATATCTGCACACGTGGTGACTGGCGTAACACGCCCACACGTGGTGACTGGCGCAACACGCCCACACGTGGTGACTGGCGCAACACGCCCACACGTGGTGACTGGCGCAACACGCCCACACAGGTGCGTAACAACACGTAATACCACTATGTAACTATCATACAGAATAGGCTAGCAGCAACACACTGCCGGTATATCCAGTTCTGTTTAATAATACAAAACTTTGTCCTGTTAGTACAACATTCTTGACTGATCCATTGTTGGTACAAACACTCACTGTTCATTGTTGGTGTGAATGCTCACTGTTCAGTTGGTACAACGTTCCAAACAGGGTCAGATGTTGTAAAAGGCGTGAGGAGTCTGTTCTGCTGGTACAACATTCCAGACTAGTTGTAGTTACGGTGGTGAGTCACATGGTAGTGTTGGTATAACACTGCGGGTTGTAGTTACGGTGGTGAGTCACATGGTAGTGTTGGTATAACACCGTGGTGAGTCAGATGGGAGTGTTGGTATAACACTGCGGGTTGTAGTTACGGTGGTGAGTCACATGGTAGTGTTGGTATAACACTGCGGGTTGTAGTCACCGTGGTGAGTCACATGGTAGTGTTGGTATAACACTGCGGGTTGTAGTTACGGTGGTGAGTCACATGGTAGTGTTGGTATAACACTGCAGGTTGTAGTAACCGTGGAGAGTGGTAGTTACGGTGGTGAGTCACATGGTAGTGTTGGTATAACACTGCGGGTTGTAGTCACCGTGGTTGTAGTAGTCACATGGTAGTGTTGGTATAACACTGCAGGTTGTAGTCACCGTGGTGAGTCACATGGTAGTGTTGGTATAACACTGCAGGTTGTAGTCACCGTGGTGAGTCACATGGTAGTGTTGGTATAACACTGCAGGTTGTAGTCACCGTGGTGAGTCACATGGTAGTGTTGGTATAACACTACAGGTTGTAGTCACCGTGGTGAGTCACATGGTAGTGTTGGTATAACACTGCAGGTTGTAGTCACCGTGGTGAGTCACATGGTAGTGTTGGTATAACACTGCAGGTTGTAGTCACCGTGGTGAGTCACATGGTAGTGTTGGTATAACACTGCAGGTTGTAGTCACCGTGGTGAGTCACATGGTAGTGTTGGTATAACACTGCAGGTTGTAGTCACCGTGGTGAGTCACATGGTAGTGTTGGTATAACACTGCAGGTTGTAGTCACCGTGGTGAGTCACATGGTAGTGTTGGTATAACACTGCAGGTTGTAGTCACCGTGGTGAGTCACATGGTAGTGTTGGTATAACACTGCGGGTTGTAGTTACGGTGGTGAGTCACATGGTAGTGTTGGTATAACACTGCAGGTTGTAGTCACCGTGGAGAGTCACATGGTAGTGTTGGTATAACACTGCAGGTTGTAGTCACCGTGGTGAGTCACATGGTAGTGTTGGTATAACACTGCAGGTTGTAGTCACCGTGGTGAGTCACATGGTAGTGTTGGTATAACACTGCAGGTTGTAGTCACCGTGGTGAGTCACATGGTAGTGTTGGTATAACACTGCAGGTTGTGGTCACCGTGGAGAGTCACATGGTAGTGTTGGTATAACACTGCAGGTTGTGGTCACCGTGGTGAGTCACATGGTAGTGTTGGTATAACACTGCAGGTTGTGGTCACCGTGGTGAGTCACATGGTAGTGTTGGTATAACACTGCAGGTTGTGGTCACCGTGGTGAGTCACATGGTAGTGTTGGTATAACACTGCAGGTTGTGGTCACCGTGGTGAGTCACATGGTAGTGTTGGTATAACACTGCAGGTTGTAGTCACCGTGGTGAGTCACATGGTAGTGTTGGTATAACACTGCAGGTTGTAGTTACGGTGGTGAGTCACATGGTAGTGTTGGTATAACACTGCAGGTTGTAGTCACCGTGGTGAGTCACATGGTAGTGTTGGTATAACACTGCAGGTTGTAGTCACCGTGGTGAGTCACATGGTAGTGTTGGTATAACACTGCAGGTTGTAGTCACCGTGGTGAGTCACATGGTAGTGTTGGTATAACACTGCAGGTTGTAGTCACCGTGGTGAGTCACATGGTAGTGTTGGTATAACACTGCAGGTTGGTACAAATGAGAGAGTTTCACTCAACTTTCTCTGTGTGAAGTGCACAACAGCGACCTTGGTCACCAGTTCAAGGTGAGAGCGTCGCTAGTGAGGCTTCAAGATGCCAGGCTTCACCACACACTGCCACCTGGGCTCCATTCTCACTCAATGGGAATCCATACGTAACATCACAATACTGCCAACATTTTCCCAGTTTTTGAATGCCACTTTACTCGTGAAGGTAACTGAAAAATATGTAATTATTATTTTTCTAAGTATCGTTTAATAAAATCGAAATACCATTGTAATAATTAAGTCAAAGTTATCCATGTATTTGTTTTGATATATGTATATATATATATATATATATATATATATATATATATATATATATATATATATATATATATATATATATATATATATATATATATATGTATATAATAGGGTTATAACTTTTTTACAAGGTAATATTTCTGTACCTTAATCAGATGAACTTTTGCCTAACAGCAAAGAAATGATTTTTCATTTCAATATCTTTTTAAAAAAATGTCGCCCCTAAATGGAAAAAAACGAGTAACGAAAACAAGAAACTTGAATGTATATTGCATGTAATATTAGCAACAAATAAAATATCTTACAGCATCATTATCATGTTTGTACATATATTACTACTTATTGTTTAGAATAAACCGAAGTTACAGTTTGTTTTTGTTTCTGCAGACAACATACAGTTCCTGCATAACTTTGACTGCACGTTCAGTACACTGATAACTTCTTGGTATGGAAATATAAACAACTTTGACTGCACGTTCAGTACACTGATAACTTCTTGGTATGGAAATATAAACAACTTTGACTGCACGTTCAGCACACTGATAACTTCTTGGTATGGAAATATAAACACGTAACTTTGACTGCACGTTCAGCACACTGGTAACTTCTTGGTATGGAAATATAAACACGTAACTTTGACTGCACGTTCAGCACACTGATAACTTCTTGGTATGGAAATATAAACACATAACTTTGACTGCACGTTCAGCACACTGATAACTTCTTGGTATGGAAATATAAACACATAACTTTGACTGCACGTTCAGCACACTGATAACTTCTTGGTATGGAAATATAAACACGTAACTTTGACTGCACGTTCAGTACACTGGTAACTTCTTGGTATGGAAATATAAACACATAACTTTGACTGCACGTTCAGTACACTGATAACTTCTTGGTATGGAAATATAAACACATAACTTTGACTGCACGTTCAGCACACTGATAACTTCTTGGTATGGAAATATAAACACATAACTTTGACTGCACGTTCAGTACACTGATAACTTCTTGGTATGGAAATATAAACACATAACTTTGACTGCACGTTCAGCACACTGATAACTTCTTGGTATGGAAATATAAACACGTAACTTTGACTGCACGTTCAGCACACTGATAACTTCTTGGTATGGAAATATAAACACGTAACCAGTATATTTCCATTGTGTTGGTATTTTATACCATTTATTTCAACTTGTTGGTATATTGAGTCTGGACGGCTCCTGCTTCCACGGATTTATCAATGAGTTTAGCACTTTTTTGTAAGGTTTCAATATTTCTGACAAATTCTTGAAGTCATTTTCATGGTACATCTGATCAGTAAACTAATAATCTGCTCAGGTGTGTGAAATTAATCTACATATCTTCTCCAAAGTCTTCCGTCTTGTAGGTATAATAATGAATGCAAGAATACCTAGAATGGCTCTTGAATTCCACCTCGCATTGATGATGTTTGGAATTTTCTGAAAGTTAATTAAAAGAAAGTGATCTTTTCCTTCATAAATCTAAACACTGGTGTTAGATGGTTCAAAATCTTCATATCATCTCTCCATCCTGATTTATGGAGGATCTCTTCTGTTCCATTAACAAACTGTGCCTTTAGTTCCTCATAATTCTTCACCAGTTGGGATACAAATGGATATTCGATGTTTGGAGAACTGGTTTTAGCACCAAGATTTTCATCCATTACCAAACGGAGAATCCTGTCCAGAACGTGATGCTGACAACTGATAAATTGTGGTTTGCTAATTCCCTTCTCTGAGAACATTGGTTGCAGTTTGACAACAGCTCCACTCTCTTTCCCTGTGTTAACGTTTGTTGTATCAACAATGATCATCTATACTATATTCCATAAGTTGTATTCATCAATAACTTATATTGATGCCAGCTATTAATTTTCTTTGCTGATGACACTGTGCTCTTGGGAGATTCTGAAGAGAAGTTGCAGAGATTGGTGGATGAATTTGGTAGGGTGTGCAAAAGAAGAAAATTAAAGGTGAATACAGGAAAGAGTAAGGTTATGAGGATAACAAAAAGATTAGGTGATGAAAGATTGAATATCAGATTGGAGGGAGAGAGTATGGAGGAGGTGAACGTATTCAGATATTTGGGAGTGGACGTGTCAGCGGATGGGTCTATGAAAGATGAGGTGAATCATAGAATTGATGAGGGAAAAAGAGTGAGTGGTGCACTTAGGAGTCTGTGGAGACAAAGAACTTTGTCCTTGGAGGCAAAGAGGGGAATGTATGAGAGTATAGTTTTACCAACGCTCTTATATGGGTGTGAAGCGTGGGTGATGAATGTTGCAGCGAGGAGAAGGCTGGAGGCAGTGGAGATGTCATGTCTGAGGGCAATGTGTGGTGTGAATATAATGCAGAGAATTCGTAGTTTGGAAGTTAGGAGGAGGTGCGGGATTACCAAAACTGTTGTCCAGAGGGCTGAGGAAGGGTTGTTGAGGTGGTTCGGACATGTAGAGAGAATGGAGCGAAACAGAATGACTTCAAGAGTGTATCAGTCTGTAGTGGAAGGAAGGCGGGGTAGGGGTCGGCCTAGGAAGGGTTGGAGGGAGGGGGTAAAGGAGGTTTTGTGTGCGAGGGGCTTGGACTTCCAGCAGGCATGCGTGAGCGTGTTTGATAGGGGTGAATGGAGACAAATGGTTTTTAATACTTGACGTGCTGTTGGAGTGTGTGCAAAGTAACATTTATGAAGGGATTCAGGGAAACCGGCAGGCCGGACTTGAGTCCTGGAGATGGGAAGTACAGTGCCTGCACTCTGAAGGAGGGGTGTTAATGTTGCAGTTTAAAAACTGTAGTGTAAAGCACCCTTCTGGCAAGACAGTGATGGAGTGAATGATGGTGAAAGTTTTTCTTTTTCGGGCCACCCTGCCTTGGTGGGAATCGGCCGGTGTGATAATAAAAATAATAATAATATTAATTTTCTGAGAGTCGTTTTGGCCCGCCTCGTGGTGACCGAAAATCACATGACGCTCTAACCCACAGTCCCACCAACTCCTCCAAGAATCATGCACCCAGCAGAGCTAGGTATTTTTCCATGATCCAAGGACATACGGGGGTGTGGGTGCCTGATAGCCAATTTCATTCTACTCCCTGTTTGGTGTACTAGCCTCCACGAGCAGTATATATATTTTAACCACGGACGAGTGGTATTAAATCAATAACAACACTGTACCTAACCAAGGATTCGAACCCATGTCGTTTGGGGCCGCCTCGTGGCCTGCTGCAGTTTGGTAAATGATTCAAAACCATTTGTGTTGTGGTTTCATTGCTATATAGACTGCTTGTGGAGGCGGGTATTCCAACAGGAGGAGGCTGAAATTAATCCTTGAGCATACCACTGCCACGAGTGTCCTTCTATCACGAAAAACATCTAGCTTTGCTGGGTGCATGATCTTTGTAAGATCGATGTGTTGTCTCTTGAGGCACGACAATGTGTCATGGGGTCGAACCCTGGCCTGCTGCAGTTTGGCACACACACACACACATACACACACACACACAGGAGCAGTGGAAAAGGATGGAACAAGAGTGGGAGAGAAAATTAGGAGAGCTTTCTGAAAAATGGAGACAGAGCTTTCTGTGAAATTAGAAAAGAGGGTGGAGTAGAAGACTTGGGAGGCACAAGTCGAAACTGCAGTAGCCAGGATAAGGGTCCTGAAGCGAGTTACAGGGGCATTGACCAGAGAAGACACAGCATATGAAGCTGAGAGGCTGAACAGGAAGGAAGGAGATATGAATTATGCTAAGGTCATATCAGCCTGCCAAGAAGGGCCATGGAGTGAAAGGGGAGAGCAGCTGGGTGCAGATGGAGAGGGTGATAGGTCAAATGCAGAGGCACAACCATGCTACCAAGAGCCACTGGAAAAAAACAAGGGAGAAAATGACAATGTACAGAAAGGAATCAGAGTCAGAGAGAGAGAGGCAATGGGAGGAGGAAAGGGCAAAATCAGTGTTTATCCATGGGCTTCAGGTGAGAGAGGAAAGGACACACACTGAAAGACGGCAGGCAGAAAGAAAGGAGATTGAGAACATCATCACAGAAATAGGTGAAGAAGACATGGACGAGATTGTAAATTTTCAGAGAATAGGGGGGTACTTGAAGGGGAGAAAACGACCGATCAAGCTGATTCTCAGGACAGAAACAATGTGGAACAGGATCCTCCAAGAGAAACCACGGTTGAAGTACTTGGAAGAGTACAAGAGGGTGTTCCTAGACAGAAACAGAACACAGAGCGACAGCAGCTGAGGGAGAGGACAAAAAAGCGAAAGGAGCTAGGAAAGGAGACAATGACGGAACCAGCAGAGGTCAGTCAGAGCAGGACAGAGCATCAAGGGCAAGCACACACAGAACCATCCTCAGAACCCCACAACCTATCACACCATCCCAACACAAACTACAATCCATACTCACAGCTTCCACACAACACCCAGCTATAAAATCCCACAGTATGCTACCAGGGCTCCCACCCTCACAGGCCCCCAAACCACAGTGTTGGAGAGGAAACTGAAGTATGGTACACAAACGCTGATGGAATAACAAATAAGTGGGAAGAGTGGCACCAAAGAGGCATCACCGGACATCATAGCTCTCACAGAAACCAAGCTTAAAGGTATGATAATAAATGCCATCTTTCCAACGGGATACCAGATCCTGAGGAAAGACAGAGCGAACGGGGGGGGGGAGGAGTGGCACTGCTGATCAAAAACCGATGAAATTTTGATGAGCTGGAGAGAGGAGACAGCGGAGAAGCAAGCAATTACATAGCAGGAACCCTTCACTCTGGAGGTCCCAAAGTGGTAATTGCAATGATGTATAACCCACCACAGAACAGCAGGAGGCCAAGGCAAGAGTATAATGAGAGCAATAGAGCGATAGTTGACACACTGGCTGCAGTGGCCAGAAGAGCTCATGCATGCAGGGCAAAGCTATTGATCATGGGTGACTTTAACCACAAGGAAATCGATTGGGAGAATTTGGAGCCACATGGGGGCCAAGATACATGGAGGGCTAAGATGATGGAGGTGGTACTGGAAAACTTCATGTACCAACACGTAGGGGACACTACAAGACTGGACCTAGTATTCACCTTGAGTAGTGCAGATATTGAAGACATCACATATGAAAGACCCCTTGGGGCCATGTGGGATCATGTGGTTTTAAGCTTCGCATACACAGTAGAGCTACAAGTCGAGGGGGGAGCAGGGAGGCCAGGGCGAATGAAGCCAAACTACAAGGGGACTACACAGGTATGAGGAACTTCCTGAATGAGGTTCAGTGGGACAGAGAACTGGCAGGGAAGCTAGTTAATGAGATGATGGAATATGTAACAATATGCAAGGAGGCTGACGAGAGGTTTGTACCCAAGGGTAACAGGAATAATGAAAAAGCCAGGATGAGCCCAAAGGTGCAGGGAGGCAAAAACCAAGTGTGCTAGGGAATGGAAGAAATATAGAAAGCAAAGAACTCAGGAGAATAAGGAAAGGAGTCATAGAGCCAGAAATGAATATGCACAGATAAGAAGGGAGGCCCAACAACAATATGAAAACAACATAGCAGCAAAAGTCAAATCTGACCCGAAGCTGTTATACAGCCACATCAGGAGGAAAACAACATTCAAGGACCAGGTAATCAGGCTAAGGAAGGAAGGAGGAGAGACAACAAGAAATGACCATGAAGGATGTGAGGAACTCAACAAGAGATTTAAAGAAGTGTTCACAGAGGAGACAGAAGGGACTCCAGAAAGACGGAGAGGTGGGGTACATCACCAAGTGCTGGACACAGTGCACACAACCGAGGAAGAAGTGAAGAGGCTTCTGAGTGAGCTAGATACCTCAAAGGCAATTGGGCAGGATAACATCTCTCCATGGGTCCTGAGAGAGGGAGCAGAGGCGCTATGTGTACCCCTAACAAGAATATTCAATGCATCTATCGAAACAGGGAGATTGCCTGAGGCATGGAAGACAGCAAATGTAGTCCCAATCTTTAAAAAAGGAGACAGACATGAAGCACTAAACTATAGACCAGTCATGGAGAAGATTATCAGGAGAAGAGTGGTAAAATACCTAGAAAGGAATGATCTCATCAACAGCAGCCAACATGGTTTCAGGGATGGGAAATCCTGTGTCACAGACCTACTGGAGTTCTATGACAGGGTGACAGCAGTAAGACAAGAGAGAGAGGGGTGGGTGGATTGCATTTTCTTGGACTGCAAGAAGGCATTTGACACAGTTCCACACAAGAGATTATTGCAAAAATTGGAGGACCAAGCAGGGATAACAAGGAAGGCACTACAATGAATCAGGGAATACTTGTCAGGAAGACAGCAGAGAGTCATAGTATGTGGCGAGGTGTCAGAGTGGGCACCTGTGACCAGCGGGGTCCCACAGGGGTCAGTCCTAGGACCAGTGCTGTTTCTGGTATTTGTGAAAGACATGACGGAAGGAATAGACTCTGAGGTGTCCCTGTTTGCAGATGACGTGAAGTTGATGAGAAGAATTCATTCGATCGAAGACCAGGCAGAACTACAAAGGGATCTGGACAGGCTGCAGACCTGGTCCAGCAATTGGCTCCTGGAGTTCAACCCTACCAAGTGCAAAGTCTTGAAGATTGGGGAAGGGCAAAGAAGACCGTAGATGGAATACAGTCTAGGGGGCCAGAGACTACAAATCTCACTCAAGGAAAAAGATCTTGGGGTGAGTATAACACCAGGCACATCTCCTGAAGCGCACATCACCCAAATAACTGCTGCAGCATATGGGCGCCTAGCAAACCTTAGAACAGCATTCCGACATCTTAATAAGGAATCGTTCAGGACCCTGTACACCGTGTACATTAGGCTCATATTGGAGTATGCGGCACCAGTTTGGAACCCACACCTAGCCAAGCACGTAAAGAAACTAGAGAAAGTGCAAAGGTTTGCAACAAGACTAGTCCCAGAGCTAAGAGGTATGTCCTACGAGGAGAGGTTAAGGGAAATCAACCTGACGACACTGGAGGACAGGAGAGATAGTGGGGACATGATAACGACATACAAAATACTGAGAGGAATTGACAAGGTGGACAAAGATAGGATGTTCCAGAGATGGGACACAGCAACAAGGGGACACAGTTGGAAGTTGAAGACACAGATGAATCACAGGGATGTTAGGAAGTATTTCTTCAGCCACAGAGTAGTCAGGAAGTGGAATAGTTTGGGAAACGATGTAGTGGAGGCAGACAAACCATACCCCCGGCCGGGATTGAACCCGCGGTCATAGAGTCTCAAAACTCCAGCCCCATAGCTTTATGCAGAGGTATGATAAAGCTCACGGTTCAGGGAGAGTGACCTAGTAGCGACCAGTGAAGAGGTGGGGCCAGGAGCTCGGACTCGACCCCTGCAACCTCAACTAGGTGAGTACAACTAGGTGAGTATACACACACTCACATGTATATACTATATATATATGCGTGTGTGTGTGTGTGTGCAAAACAACCAGTGTGAAAGAATAGTGAAATTCCTTGACATGTGAGAAGCCACGAAATCGCTTTTAATTTCACTCTTCTTTCACAGTGGTTGTTTTGCATATTCTGATATCACCTGTTTTCTGTGATCTTATTGAATATATATATATATATATATATATATATATATATATATATATATATATATATATATATATATATATATATATATATTCAATAAAATCACAGTAAACAGGTGATATCACAATATGCAAAACAGCCACTGTGGAAAACTAGTGAAATTCCAAGCGATTTCGTGAGTTCTCACATTATCAAAGGACTGTAGAAATATAACATAAACAGGAAGGTAAATAAGGGTAAGACTACACCTCAGTCACGTGACAACACAACTCGAACTCTACCTTGTCTAATGTATCATTAAATTCTTCCCAAATTTTATTAATTATAAATTAATCCAATTTATATAAACAAAAAGAAATATTCATATTATTTTCAAAACTGTTTTTTTTTTTAATAAAATATGATTCTATTATAGTCCTGTCGACCATGGACTTGTTTGATACAACTTTCTCAGCTTTTTGAAAATCAATTGGATGGTTAAAATCTCTCACATGAATAAATAGAGCATTGGAATCTTGTCCAGTTCAAATGCTATATTTATGTTGTTTTAATCTAAGTTCGAGACTTTTACCAGTTTGACCGTAATAAACTTTATCGCAAATTTTACAAGGAATCTTATAGACACATCCGTCAGCATTTTGGGGGGAATTCTTTATCAAGAGTTTTTTTTACGGTATCGAGATTTTTAAATACAACTTTGATATTAAAAGTCTTAAGAAGAGAATGCACATCAACTAAGTTTTCATGGTAAGGGAGAACCAACATATTTTTAGTTGAATAAGGCTGGTTGTTCCTTTTCGAATTATAAAAAATATTTCTGGCAATTTTAAAGGATTTATCAGTTAAATTTCTTGGGTATTTTAGATTATTAGCTATTTCATAAATTTTTGAGATTTCTTCATGTATGAATTCTGGACTACAGATACACAAAGCTCTCTAAAACATTGATGAGAATACCGAAAGTTTAACTCTAACTTGATGTGAAGAATAGTAACGTACAGAAGAAAAGTTATATTTAGTTTTCTGTAAATTTTAAATTTAAAATCATTGTTACCCTTAATAATTAAAACATCTAGGAGAGGCAATGAGTTATTTTCTTCAAACTCAACAGTAAAATTTATAGAATGACCTAAACTATTGAATTTAACAAGGAAATGGTTTAAACCTATATTTTTTGGCATAAGAGACATAATAACATCAACATATCTATACCACTTAGTTCTGTTAGGAAGGATTGTGTTAAGCAATCTTGTCTCAAAAAATTCCATGTATAAATTACTAAAAACAGGTGAGAGAGGATTTCCCATTGCCATACCAAAGTTCTGAGTGTAAAACTCATCATAAAACACAAATTTTGCATCAACAATACAATATTTAATAGGTTTAATGATAGTAGGAACTGGCAGTGATAAATTGTAATTAACAAGTTCTTCAGATAAGAAACATAATAAATCATCAACTGGAACTTTATAAACAAGGAAGTAACCTAATTTATTCACTAAATCTATTTTTTAACATTAAAGTTAGAAATTTTTCCAACAATAGGGCTCAAAATATCTACAAACCATTTAGATAATTTATAGGAAACTGAACCTATGGATCTAATATTTGGTCTAATTGCATTTTCTGGTTTTTATTAATTCTTACATATAAGGTAAAGATTCATTAGTGGACATATTTTTTTTAATTAATTCATCTTTGCCTTTAAGTCGGCAAATATGTTGGTTCTCCCTTACCAGGAAAACTTGGTTCATATGCCTTCTTTTCTTAACACTTTTAATATCAAAGTTGTATTTAAAAATATTGATACATTAAAAAAAAACTTTTAATAGAAAAATTCCCTCAAAATGCTGAAGGATGTGTCTATAAATTTCTTTGTAAAATATGTGATAAAGTTTATTATGGTCATACTGGTAAAAGTCTCGAACTTAGATTAAAACAACACAAATATAGCATTAGAACTGGACAAGATTCCAATGCTCTGTTTATTCATGTGAGAGATTTTAACCATCCAATTGATTTTCAAAAAGTTGAGAAAGTTGTATCAAGCAAGTCCATGGTCGACAGGAATATAATTGAATCTTGTTTCATAAAAAACAATTTTGAAAATAATATGAATATTTTTTTTGGTGTATATAAATTGGATTCATTTATAATTAATTAAATTTGGGTAGAATTTAATAATAAATTAGGCAATTAAAAAATCGTAATGCTTGAGTAGAGCATCAGATGTGTTTCACAGAGTCGGGTGTTGTGACGTGACTGTGAGGTGTAGTCTTGCTTTATATGCCTTCCTGTTTATGTTTTATTTTTATAGTTCCTTGATAGTTGGGAAGTCATGAAAGCACTTGGAATTTCACAATTTTTTCACATTGGTTGTTCTGCATATATATATATATATATATATATATATATATATATATATATATATATATATATATATATATATATATATATATATGTCGTGCCGAATATGTAAAACTGGTCAATTAGCAAGAACTCATTTAAAATAAAGTCCTATCGATAATTTTCTCTTTACGTTTAAAGATATTTTTTTCATTAATGTTAATGTAAAAAATTTTAATTTTGCACCAAAAGAATCTTAAAAAACTTGCTTAACCTTATTATAACAAGAACAATTTATTTTAGCCTAACCCAACTATATATATTTTAGATTTGTTTACAATAATTTAATACTAAACAAAAACAGTGAAATATATTTTTTCGAAATTATTGCATACACAAATTTTCACTTGTCCTATATGGCAAGATGAGCGTTGCTATTTAAGCCAAGATCGCAAGTTCTGCCTATTCGGCACGACATATATATATATATATATATATATATATATATATATATATATATATATATATATATATATATATATATATATATATATATATATATATATATATATATATTCAACAAGCCTACCGAGGCTGGGTAACCTAGAACTTAACCTCTCAGTGATTACATTCTTCTACTACTCTACACCTCTCCGGCCGACAGTATACAGGTCTCCACACTGTCACTTGTTCTTCACATCGTTTCAGACTATAAAACAGAATTCTTCTCCAGGCTGAGGAACTGACAACCTCAAATCTAAATCTTCAAAGGTGATGGACTGATTACATCGTCTTCACATCTGTATTGCTCTTTCCTACTTTCTGTACTCGACTGAAGAAGCCTACTGTGTAGGCGAAACGTCTCGGAATAAAAATGCCTAAATGTTTCCAATGTGTCTTACTTACCAACTTGTCGGTATTGTATACCATTTTGATATTCACTAATAATAACATTACACAAAATTATCCTGTCGACGTGTTTGTTGTGTGACTGTACGTGTGGTGGGTGTACCCTTGGTTGAAGATCTATACAACAGATGGCGTAGCAGTGCACGCCCAACAGACTGGTTAACGTTCCAAAACGTGCGCAGTCAACCACATGCACACATATCCAACTCTTGATAATGATATAATGAGATGTACAGACATAGACTGGTGTAAATATAGTTACTAATTGTGTTTGGGTTGTGACATATGTGGAGGTGAAGGCTGGAGCGTTGCCATGACGCATTATGTTGTTCCCATGGGTACACCACTGGACAAGTCACGAATCTTAGTATTCACTTACCTCGTCATGCAGGTAACACATATACAAACACACAGGCACGCACGCATGCCTGCATGCACTCACGATCGCACGCACTCAAGAGTTGTCAGGCAGTGGAACGACATGGCAGTGAAAGATGCAGAACCCATACATAGTTTTAACAGTAGGTATGATACGGCTCCTACAGCCAAGAAGAAACCCTGTAACCTTCAGCGGAGAAGCCGGGCCAGAAGCCGAGACTCAACCCCTGCAGCCACGTATAAGAGAGTACACAGACTTTGTCTATTATCTCCAGATGCAAAATAAGAACTCAATGTCCCCAAAATATGTCCACAAAACAATGTGTCCACAAAATATTATGTCCATAAAACATTATGTCCTCAAAAAAAGTGAGAGAGAGAGAAGACTGAGAGTGTACACTGAGTCACCAAGAAATGTGAAGTCATGAAGGAAAGAGTTGGAGAGGAGAACCCTGCTATTGTAGCTCTTCGAGACAACTCTGTAGTAATTATATATGTAATATTCTCAGAGTGGGACCAAATAATAAGAAAATAAAGGAGAATTGGCAATGTGATGGTCAGAAGACACTGGAGATTTGAGGAACTAAATAATGTGGAAACTGGATTCCAGGGCTTATATATCAGCTATTTATTTATCTGGAGAGACAAAAAATAATAATGACAGATATAAACTCCACCACCAAATAATAGGAGGTAACGGGAGAAGCAGGAATCAGAGTAGCAGAAGAATGATTCATATATTGGAGACAGTGGCAGAGAATGAGCGAGAAGCTTCGTGACTTAGCTGATAGTGTCCTCAGCTTACAAACTGAGGGTCTAGATGAAACGTTGGTCATGTTTCCTTACACCTACTGTCCCTGTTCACCTAGCAGGAAGTAGGTACATGTTAGTCGGCTGATGTGGGTGACATCCTTGGTGATAAGATTAACCTAAATTACCTGAAATGCTTTGCATTACCAGGGGATTTCTGTATAGTATGTTGTGTGTCAGTTACATCACATACTTGTAGAAATAAAGATTATAATAATAATAATGATAATAATTATTATTATTATTATTAGATGTGAACTACAAGGACACTGAAAGAACTAGGACCGCGTGAAGGACCGCAAGTTTTGAGAGCGAGCACTATGGAAGCAATAACAAAGAATATTTTGATCCAAGGTGTGAAGGAAACAACCAGAGAGAGAAGGGATGATAAGCCAGTAAAAACTGATGTGATTTCCACACAAAACGTGTATGATAGTTGAACTCAACCACAACATTTGGAGTACCTGGTAGAAATAAGAGTGAAGAAAGAGACGGATGAAGCGAGTGACAACAACTGGAACTGTACGAGTGTGAGGACATGAGTAACTTTCTTAGTGAAGGAAAACCTGGTGACGAAGTTGTATATTTATATTGATGAGACCAGAAAACTACGTGAAGGTATTGTAATAAGATACCCAGGTACTCTTGGCACCCCACACCCACCCCCTGGTACCCTCACCCACCCCCCTGGTACCCTCACCCACCCCCTGGTACCCTCACCCACCCCCTGGTATCCTCACCCACCCTCCTGGTACCCTCACCCACCCTCCTGGTACCCTCACCCACCCTCCTGGTACCCTCACCCACCCCCTGGTACCCTCACCCACCCTCCTGGTACCCTCACCCACCCTCTGGTACCCTCACCCACCCTCCTGGTACCCTCAACCACCCTCCTGGTACCCTCACCCACCCCCTGGAACCCTCACCCACCCTCCTGGTACCCACACCCACCCCCTGGTACCCTCACCCACCCTTCCCGGTACCCTCACCCACCCCCTGGTACCCTCACCCACCCTCCTGGTACCCTCACCCACCCCCTGGTACCCTCACCCACCCTCCTGGTACCCTCACTCACCCCCTGGTACCCTCACCCACCCTCCTGGTACCCTCACCCACCCTCCTGGTACCCTCACCCACCACCTGGTACCCTCACCTACCCTCCTGGTACCCTCACCCACCACCTGGTAACCTCACCCACCCTCCTGGTACCCTCACCCACCCCTGGTACCCTCATCCACCCTCCTGGTACCCTCACCCACCCCCTGGTACCCTCACCCACCCCCCTGGTAACCTCACCCACCCTCCTGGTACCCTCACCCACCCCACTGGTACCCTCACCCACCCCCCTGGTACCCTCACCCACCCTCCTGGTACCCTCACCCACCCTCCTAGTACCCTCACCCACCCTCACCCACCCCCTGGTACCCTCACATACCCTCCTAGTGCCCTCAACCACCCCCTGGTACCCTCATCCACCCTCCTGGTACCCTCACCCACCCCCTGGTACCCTCACCCACCCCCCTGGTACCCTCACCCACCCTCCTGGTACCCTCACCCACCCCACTGGTACCCTCACCCACCCCCCTGGTACCCTCACCCACCCTCCTGGTACCCTCACCCCCCCTGGTACCCTCACCCACCCTCCTGGTACCCTCACCCACCCCCCTGACACCCTCACCCACCCTCCTGGTACCCTCACCCACCCTCACCCACCCCACTGGTACCCTCACCCACCCCCCTGGTACCCTCACCCACTCCCCTGGTACCCTCACCCACCCTCCTGGTACCATCACCCACCTCCTGGCACCCTCACCCACCCTCCTGGTACCCTCACCCACCCTCCTGGTACTCTCAACCACCCCCTGGTACCCTCACCCACCCCTGGTACCCTCACCCACCCACTGGTACCCTCACCCGCCCGCCTGGTACCCTCACCCCCCCCCTGGTACCCTCACCCACCCTCCTGGTACCCTCACCCACCCTCCTGGTACCCTCACTCACCCTCCTGGTACCCTCACCCACCCTCCTGGTACCGTCACCCACCCTCCTGGTACCGTCACTCACACCCTGGTACCCTCACCGACCCTCCTGGTACCCTCACCCACCCCCCTGGAACACTCACCCCACCTTCCTGGTACCCTCACCCACCCTCCTGGTACCCTCACCCACCCCCTGGTACCCTCACCCACCCCCTGGTACCCTCACCCACCCACCAGGTACCCTCACCCACCCTCCTGGTACCCTCACCTACCCTCCTGGTACCCTCACCCACCCCCTGGTACCCTCACCCACCCTCCTGGTACCCTCACCCACCCTCCTAGTACCCTCACCCACCCCCTGATACCCTCACCCACCCTCAGCCAACCCCTGGTACCCTCACCCACCCTCCTGGTACCTTCACCCACCCTCCTGGTACCCTCACCCACCCCTGGTACCCTCATCCACCCTCCTGGTACCCTCACCCACCCCCTGGTACCCTCACCCACCCCCCTGGTACCCTCAACCACCCTCCTGGTACCCTCACCCACCCTCACCCACCCCACTGGTACCCTCACCCACCCCCACCCCCATGGTACCCTCACCCACCCTCCTGGTACCCTCACCCACCCTCCTGGTACCCTCACCCACCCTCCTAGTACCCTCACCCACCCCCTAGTACCCTCACCCACCCTCCTGGTACCCTCACCCACCCCCCTGGAACCCTCACCCCACCTTCCTGGTACCCTCACCCACCCTCCTGGTACCCTCACCCACCCCCTGGTACCCTCACCCACCCCCTGTTACCCTCACCCACCCTCCTGGTACCCTCACCCGCCCTCCTGGTACCCTCACCTACCCTCCTGGTACCCTCACCCACCCCCTGGTACCCTCACCCACCCTCCTGGTACCCTCACCCACCCTCCTAGTACCCTCACCCACCCCCTGATACCCTCACCCACCCTCAGCCAACCCCATAGTACCCTCACCCACCCTCACCCACCCCCTGGTACCCTCACCCACCCTCCTGGTACCTTCACCCACCTTCCTGGTACCCTCACCCACCCTCCTGGTACCCTCATCCACCCTCCTGGTACCCTCACCCACCCCCTGGTACCCTCACCCACCCTCCTGGTACCGTCACCCTCCCTCCTGGTACCCTCACCCACCCTCACCCACCCCACTGGTACCCTCACCCACCCCACTCCCATGGTACCCTCACCCACACTCCTGGGACCCTCACCCACCCTCCTGGTACCCTCACCCACCCTCCTAGTACCCTCACCCACCCCCTGGTACTCTCATCCACCCTCCTAGTACCCTCACCCACCCCCTGGTACCCTCATCCACCCTCCTGGTACCCTCACCCACCCCCTGGTACCCTCACCCATTCCCCTGGTACCCTCACCCACCATCCTGGTACCCTCACCCACCCTCACCCACCCCACTGGTACCCTCACCCACCCCCCTGGTACCCCTCACCCACCCTCCTGGTACCCTCACCCACTCTCTTGGCAACCTCACCCACCCTCCTGGTACTCTCACCCTCCTGGTACCCTCACTCACCCTCCTGGTACATTCACCCACCCTCCTGGCACCCTTACCCACCCTCTTGGGACTCTCATCCACTTTCTCGGTACCGTCTTCCACCCTATTGGCACCCTCACCCACTCTATTGGCATCTTCACCCACCTTTCTGGCACCCCCTACCCACCCTCCTAGTACTCTCACCCACTCTCTTGGCGCCCTCGCCCACCCTCTTGGCACACCCACCCACCCTCGTGGCACTCTCACCCACCCTCTCTTGGTACTCTTACCCACCCTCTTGGCACCCTCATCAACTCCCTTGACACCTTCACCCACTCTATTGGCACCCCTCACCCACCTTCCTGGCACCCTTACCCACCCTCTTGGCGCCTTCGCCCACCCTCTTGGCATACCCACCTACCCTCTTGGTACCCTCACCCACCTTCTTGGCACCCACGCCCACCCTCTTGGCATCCACACACACATTCCTGGCACCCAAACCCACCCTCTTGGCACCCTCACCCACCCTTCTGGTACACTCACCCACCCTCCAGGTACCTTCACCAGCCCGCTTGGCATCCTCACCCACCCTCTTGGTACTCTCACCCACCTTCTTGGAACACCCACCCACCCACCCTCTTGGTACCCTCACACACCCTCTTAGCACCCACGCCCACCCTCTTGGCACCCACACCCACCTTCCTGACACTCACACCCACTCTTGGTACCCACACCCACCCTCTTGGCACCTACACCCGCCCTCTTGGCACCCACACCCGCCCTCTTGGCACCCTCATCCACCCTGATGGTACCCTCATCCACTCTTCTGGCACCCTCATCCAACCTATTGGCACCCTCACCCACCTTCCTGGCACCCTTACCCACCCTCTTGGCGCCCTCGCCCACCCTCCTGGCACACCCACCCACCCTCTTGGTACTTTCACCCACTTTCTTGGCAAACTCACCCACCCTCTCTCGGTACTCTCACCCACCCACTTGGCACCCTCATCCAGTCCCTTGACACCCTCACCCACCCAATTGACACCCTTACCCACCTTCCTGGCACCCTTACCCACCCTCTTGGCGCCCTCACCCACCCTCTTGGCGCCCTCACTCACCCTCTTGGCATACCCACCTTCCCTCTTGGCACCCTCACCCACCTTCCTAGTACTCTCACCTACTCTTCTGGTACCCTCACCCACCCTCCTGGTACCTTCACCAACCCGCTTGACATCCTCACCCACCCTCTTGGCACCCTCATCCACTCTCTTATCACCCTCACACACCCTCTTAGCATCCACTCTCACCTTCCTGGCACCCACACCACCCTCTTGGCACCCTCACCCATCCTCTTGGCACCCTCACATATCCTCTTTGTGCAATCCCGCCCTCTTGGCACCCTCATTCACCCTCCTGGTACCCTCACCCACTCTCCTGGCAACCTCATCCACCCTATTGGCAGCCTCACCCACCTTCCTGGCACCCTTACCCACCCTCTTGGCGCCCTCGCCCACCCTATTGTTACACCCACCCACCCTCTTGGTACTTTCACCCACTTTCTTGGCAAACTCACCCACCCTCTTGGCCTGGTCACAGACCGGGCTGCGGGGGCGTTGACCCCCGGAACTCTCTCCAGGTAAACTTCAGGTAAATACCCACCTACCCTCTTGGTACCCTCACTGACCCTCTTGGCACCCACACCCACCCTCTTGGAACCCACACCCGCCCTCTTGGCACCCTCACCGACTCTCTTATCACCCTCATCCACCCTCTTGGCGCCCTCACCCACCCTCTTGGCGCCCTCACCCATCCTCTTGGTGCCCTCACCCGCCCTCTTCGCACTGAACAATAATGGAAGCGCCTTTCCTCTCAACCATCCAACTCATTAGATAGGGCTTAACTTTTCTCAGGACTCAAAGTCAAACTCTATCCTAGAGGAAGACAGCAGACAGTAGGAGTAACGTTGGTTCAAGACACCTGCCGACCCCACCACAATGTCCCCTTACTTAAAAAAAAAAAAAGAGAAAACACACACCATCATTAAAAAAGATTTTACAAAGGGGAAAAAAATGAAGTGTGCTACCCATGTGGTCCTTAACACATCCTGAGACAAATTAAAGAGGAGAGAGGGAATCCGCCAGCTTACTTTTCTTGCCGGCAATATGGACGAGTTTAATATTGTAAGGTTGCACCCTGAGACTCCATCTCATCAGACGTGTGTTGTTGTTTTTCATGGTGTTGAGGTAGACCAGAGGATTGTGATTACTGTAGACTGTGACCACTTTTGAAGACTACCTCACGTAGACCTCGAAATGTTCCAGTGCAATTATCAGAGCGAAGGCTTCTTTGTCAGTGGTGGCGTAAACCCTTTAGTGAGGTTGATACTTGGCAGAGAAGTAAGCGACAGTCTGCAACCACTCTTCCCCAGACTTTTGTAGGAGTACTGCCCCTACCTCTGACTCCCCTGCATCAACCTGTAATAAAAAAGGAGAATGGGTGCAGTACAAAGTAGCCATTTGGATTTGTTGAATGGTTCTTGACACTCTGGGGTCCATTGAAATTTTTGTTTCTGACTGATAAGTGAGGTTACAACATCTGCAAAGTTCTTACAGAATCCTCTGTAGAAACCAACCATCTCTGAGAAACGCTGGAGAGATTTTCTACCATGAGGTGCTGGGTAATTCTTAATGGCACAAATTTTACCAAATTTAGGGGCTACTTTTCCACTGCCTACTTCATGGCACAAACAAGTAGTAATAGACCGGACTGGCCAAAGGATGACTTACGCAAATTAACAGTTAACTGGAAGCTCTTAAACTTCTCAAAGAGAGCTTTAATTCGGGAAACATGTTGGTGCCACGTATCGGAAATTACTACTATATCGTCCAGATAAGCTGCCGTGCCTTCAAGTCCTTTAATAGCCTGATGGATCAGCTTCTGGAACGTTGCTGGCGAGTTCCGCTTTCCGAATGGGGTCACTATATATTGGTAGTGACCTCCTGGAATTACGAAGGCAGAGATTTCCTTCGCCTTATCTGTCAAAGGTAACTGATAGTAACCTTGAAAACAAAAGTAGCCTCACCCACAACGTCCACTACGTCATTCTAACGTGGCAGAGAGTAAGCATCAGGAATAGTGACCTCATTCACCTTACAGTAGTCTGTACACATTCGAAAACCTCCATCAGACTTCTTAACAAGGATACACGGTGAAGCCCATGGACTGGATGACTCCTCCACTAATCTGGGGTCTAACAGAAATTCTACCTCCTGCTGAAGTAGCCATGTTTTTCAGGATTAGCTCTGTAGGGGGAGAGTTTAATAGGCTTAGTGTTTCCAACATATACATCATGATATCCCAGGGTACATTTTTTCGAGACGTCCGAAAATATGTCAGGGTAAGTTTGTAAGAGGGCAGTTAGACTTATTATTTGATTTTTAGACAGCCCCAATATTAAAGGACTGGAGTCCTTGAGGAGGACAGAATTAGGAAGCTTAGCTTGAATTTCTGGAATGGTGTGCAAGGACTCAGTGTCGTCTACAGAGGCAGAGGACAGACTAATTACTGGGACTTTATGTGGGCTATTAAATATTTTTATCTGATTTATGTGGTATTTTTTGTCGTAGGTTTATCAAGGGGAGCTACCACATAATTTACATCAAAGATTTTACTTATGATTTACCTGGGTCCCATAAATCTAGCTTTTAAGGTGTGGCCAGGTACAGGTTCCTGCACCAGCACCTTGTCTCCTGGACTGAAGGAGCGAAACTTTGCATTTCTGTCATACCTCTGTTTCATAATGTTTTCAGCAGATTTTAAATTAGCTTTAGCTAACTGATGATCACCTGCAATGTTGAAGAAGGGTTGTAGAGTGCTATGCAGGCGCCTTCTCCCATCCATCCTTCCTTGAGCACTCGCAGAAGACCTCGTATATTGTGCCCGAAGATTAGCTCAAATGGACTATACCCTGGTGATTCCTGCACAGTTTATCTCATTGCGAACAGCAACAGAGGAAGTGATTCATCCCAGTCTGTAGGAAAATGCATGCAAAAAGTTCTCATTATGGTTTTTAACGTCTGATGAAATCTTTCCAAGGCGCCTTGGGACTGAGGATGATAGGCAGTGGATAATATAGTTGTGGCTTTAAGAATTGCTTTAGTGTTTATATTGCGCATTGGACTGCTTCCGGGTACCTAGTAGCTTTGTCCATGATAGAAAATAAGTACTAGTTTCCTGACTTGGATTTTGGTAATGGTCTCACGCAGTCAGTGATTAGCTTTGCAAACGGTTCTCCATCTGCAGGTATGGGATGAAGTAGCACAGGTTTAAATATCCAGGTTTACCTACTTGTTGACATTCCCTACAAGAGCAGATGTGATTCTTCACATCCTGCCTTATTTTTGGCCAATAAAACTCTTTCAGTATTCTATACAGAGTTTTTGTAATTTCTAAATGACCTCCTAAAGAGGAATTGTGAGCTATGTTCAAAATTGTGAGCTATGTTCAAAATTGTGAGCTATGTTCAAAATTGTGAGCTATGTTCAAAATTGTGAGCTATGTTCAAAA
>NC_091294.1:52448138-52465638 GCF_038502225.1 Cherax quadricarinatus | reverse complement strand
CGTGTACGTTAGGCCCATATTGGAGTATGCGGCACCAGTTTGGAACCCACTCCTAGCCAAGCACGTAAAGAAACTAGAGAAAGTGCAAAGGTTTGCAACAAGACTAGTCCCAGAGCTAAGAGGTATGTCCTACGAGGAGAGGTTAAGGGAAATCAACCTGACGACACTGGAGGACAGGAGAGATAGGGGGGACATGATAACGACATACAAAATACTGAGAGGAATTGACAAGGTGGACAAAGACAGGATGTTCCAGAGATTGGACAGAGTAACAAGGGGACACCGTTGGAAGTTGAAGACGCAGATGAATCACAGGGGTGTTAGGAAGTATTTCTTCAGCCACAGAGTAGTCAGTAAGTGGAATAGTTTGGGAAGCGATGTAGTGGAGGCAGGATCCATACATAGCTTTAAGCAGAGGTATGATAAAGCTCACGGCTCAGGGAGAGTGACCTAGTAGCGATCAGTGAAGAGGTGGGGCCAGGAGCTCGGACTCGACCCCCGCAACCTCAACTAGGTGAGTACAACTAGGTGAGTACACACACACGTCACGTACACTCTCACTCTCTCACGTACAATCTCACTCTCACACTCACTCTCACTCTTACACACACTCTTACACACTCTCAATCTCACACTCACGTACAATCTCACACACTCACGTACAATCTCACTCTCACACTCTCACTCTTACACACTCTCACTCTTACACACTCTCACTCTCACACACACACACACACACACACACACACACACACACACACACACACACACACACACACACACACACACACACACACACACACACACACACGAACACTAACACACACACACAGAGGGTTGAGTTTCCTGGTGTAAGTCATTCTTGGGAGAGCACTTGAGTAACGACGCTGACCAGCGCATGGTGGCCCTTGTGGCAGGAAATCCCTTCAAATACTCACAAAGTCTGGCTGACGTTGAAGGCACAACACTGGTCATGAACTCAGCTCATCAAGAATATATTTCACAATACTGTGGCTACAAAAAATCACAACTCACCCACAATATTGTTGCTACAACCATTCACTAATAATAATATTAACAATAATAATAATAATAATAATAATAATAATAATAATAATAATCCATGGGGAAGTGAAACAATTTTTCCTCCGTAAGTCATGTGTGTCGTAAGTGGCGACTAAAATGCCGGGAGGAAGGAGTTAGTAACCCCTTTCGTTTTTCTTTGTCGGTCACACTGCCTCGGTGGGATACCGCCGGGTCGTTGAAAATAATAATAATAAATTACAATCCAAATATATATGAGAAACATTCTGAGATTGAGCAATAATTGAAGTTAATTTGGGACGGCTTTTATCTATAGGGGAAAACTGAATTTAGGAAGTAAGAGTTCCTTGGTGCTTACACCTGGCTGGTGAGGTGTGTCTTGTGTTATTTACACAGTCCTCAGAGTGTACTTGAAGGTCGCCCAGCACACCTGATCATCTTACTTCATCAACGCATAACTCATCACAATTAATTAGCGTCCAACTAATCACAATTAATTAACTTCTCCGCTGTCAAGCTCTGCTTCCATTTTTGTATTTTTATTTTAAATCTTCTGTCCTTCTGCCTCTTTAACACCATTACCTGTTTATCTAACACCATTACCTGCTTATCTAACACCATTACCTGCTCATCTAACACCATTACCTGCTTATCTGACACCATTACCTGCTCATCTAACATCTGACACCATTACCTGCTTATCTAACATCTGACACCATTACTTGCTTATCTAACATTTGACACCATTACCTGCTTAGCTAACATCTGACACCATTACCTGCTTATCTAACATCTGACACCATTACCTGCTTATCTAACATCTGACACTATTACCTGCTTATCTAACATCTGACACCATTACCTGCTTATCTAACATCTAACACCATTACCTGCTTATCTAACATCTGACACCATTACCTGCTTATCTAACATCTGACACCATTAACTGCTTATCTAACATCTGACACCATTACTTGCTTATCTAACATCTGACACCATTACCTGCTTATCTGACATCTGACACCATTACCTGCTTATCTAACATCTGACACCATTACTTGCTTATCTAACATCTGACACCATTACCTGCTTATCTAACATCTGACACCATTACCTGCTTATCTAACATCTAACACCATTACCTGCTTATCTAACATCTGACACCATTACCTGCTTATCTAACATCTAACACCATTACTTGCTTATCTAACATCTGACACCATTACTTGTTTATCTAACATTTGACACCATTACCTGCTTATCTAACATCTGACACCATTACCTGCTTATCTAACATCTGACACCATTACCTGCTTATCTAACATCTGACACCATTACCTGCTTATCTAACATCTGACACCATTACCTGCTTATCTAACATTTGACACCATTACCTGCTTATCTAACATCTGACACCATTACCTGCTTATCTAACATTTGACACCATTACCTGCTTATCTAACATCTGACACCATTACCTGCTTATCTAACATCTGACACCATTACCTGCTTATCTAACATTTGACACCATTACCTGCTTATCTAACATCTGACACCATTACCTGCTTATCTAACATCTGACACCATTACCTGCTTATCTAACATTTGACACCATTACCTGCTTATCTAACATCTGACACCATTACCTGCTTATCTAACATCTGACACCATTACCTGCTTATCTAACATCTGACACCATTACCTGCTTATCTAACATCTGACACCATTACCTGCTTATCTAACATTTGACACCATTACCTGCTTATCTAACATCTGACACCATTACCTGCTTATCTAACATCTGACACCATTACCTGCTTATCTAACATCTGACACCATTACCTGCTTATCTAACATCTGACACCATTACCTGCTTATCTAACATCTGACACCATTACCTGCTTATCTAACATCTGACACCATTACCTACTTATCTAACATCTAACACCATTACCTGCTTATCTAACATCTGACACCATTACCTGCTTATCTAACATCTGACACCATTACCTGCTTATCTAACATCTGACACCATTACCTGCTTATCTAACATCTAACACCATTACCTGCTTATCTAACATCTAACACCATTACCTACTTATCTAACATCTAACACCATTACCTGCTTATCTAACATCTGACACCATTACCTGCTTATCTAACATCTGACACCATTACCTGCTTATCTAACATCTGACACCATTACCTGCTTATCTAACATCTGACACCATTACCTACTTATCTAACATCTAACACCATTACCTGCTTATCTAACATATAACACCATTACCTGCTTATCTAACATCTGACACCATTACTTGCTTATCTAACATATAACACCATTACCTGCTTATCTAACATCTAACACCATTACCTGCTTATCTAACATCTAACACCATTACCTACTTATCTAACATCTAACACCATTACCTGCTTATCTAACATCTGACACCATTACCTGCTTATCTAACATCTGACACCATTACCTGCTTATCTAACATCTGACACCATTACCTGCTTATCTAACATCTGACACCATTACCTACTTATCTAACATCTAACACCATTACCTGCTTATCTAACATATAACACCATTACCTGCTTATCTAACATCTGACACCATTACCTGCTTATCTAACATATAACACCATTACCTACTTATCTAACATCTAACACCATTACTTGCTTAAGTAGCATTTAACACTACTACTTGTTAATCCAGTTTCTTATTACTTTCACTCACCAGACAAGCTCGGTTACTCTCCAGGTTTCCTCACCTTCTTTGTGTCTCACCAAAATTATTTTTTGTTCTCAGCACAAATTTATAATAATGTCTCAGTTATTTACTTCGTCTTTATCAACCATTTATCTCTCTGTTTCTGTATAATCTTCCTTATGTCACTTTGGCACACCTGAATTATTAAAACAAAACATTACGTTTAAGCTAGGTTGTTACAACATTGTTTACTCTATAATAACTAAACTACATACAGTGTTATGGTTACATCATATTGCCTTCAAACATTAATGTTACCATCACAGTTGTAATGAACCTGGGAATCACTGTAGTAGTTCCACTGACACATAGAAGTCCAGAAACAACCAGTCCTCCCAGCAGGGAGGACTGGTCACCTCTTCACATACGGGTTGCAGCACATGTCTAAGTTAGGTTAGGTTAAGTGAGTTAGGTTAAATTAAGTTAGGTTAGTAGATGAATGGTTCAGAGAACCGACATGTTGATAAATTAGACTGATGGACTGACCACATCGACTCAAGGTTGAGGGACTGATTACCTCATTCTCCTCCTGTTCTTCAAGTTTCTCCTACGTATGGACTGAAGAAGTAAGTTAGGTTAGATTAGTTTAGGTTTGGTTAGATTAGGTTAAGTTAGGTTGTCCTGTATCCATAAAAAATAATAAATTATAGCATATCACAACGGTAAAATTATAAATGTAACATGAAAGGTAATAAAGTGTCCGGTGCCAACAAAAAAAAAAAAAACTGGCAGCTACTGAGCACGGCTGGAGTGATACAGTCATCTTACTACTGTTCAAGGCGCCTTCAACAGTCACCCATTTGACTGTTTTTACAACAGTCTGTAGTTAATAAAACTGACTTTCAGGAAAGGTTCTGTCTCCTCATTTACATAAGAAATAACAGTCAAGGTGGAGGTGACGTCTCGTTAGTAAAATGCCATAAACTGCACATTATATTTTATTAAAAGTCCTGTAAAGATGACTAGAAAACACCAACATATGGTAATGTCATTAGGTCTAGGAAAGAATATTTTTATACAGCAGTCCAGAGCAAAGATCAGCGGTCTACTCTGACTCCGGTGTGAGAGTGAGTGACATTTAGGTGAGCAGTGACCTGAACATTCTGTACTCTTTACTAATTACCTGCAGCAGCTACACAGATCGTAGTAAAGTATATAATTAACTATATTTGCAATTGGACAACTTATTTGTGACTCCAAAACTATTCCCTATAGCACTAAACTGCCATAAGTACTGGTAACAAGCACTAGCTAGTCTTCACGTTGTGAATACGGGAACCAACCTGCTTGTTCATACATGCTGGGTTAACAGTGCAGACCTGACAACACTCACAGATGGACGCAGCACCTCCGCTAGCACCACATTATTATTATAATCAAGGGGGAAGCGCTAAATCCGGAGGATTATACAGCGCCTGGGGGGGGAAGGGATGTGGAAGGCATTCAGGCTTAATTCGGGGAACTGGAGCACAGATCCAATTCCCTAAATCAAGAGCCCCTCAGCAACATCAAGGAACCTTCCTTGAGGGGACTAGCACCACAGTAACCTGGTTACTGTGCCGAAGTACAACAATTCCTTACTACTGACTATGACAAGGCACTGATGTCACAGTGACAGATTTCTAGAGCAAGACTTTGTACTAGAGGTGTGTGAGGACATGAGAGTCCACATCCTTGATTACAACATCTTATGTAACCTAAATAAAATCTCTGTGACTCCTTCGCCCCTCAAGGAAAGTTCCTTGATGTTGCTGAGGGGCTCTTGATTTAGGGAATTGGATCTGTGCTCCAGTTCCCCGAATTAAGCCTGAATGCCTTCCACATCCCCCCCAGGCGCTGTATAATCCTCCGGGTTTAGCGCTTCCCCCTTGATTATAATAATAATGTGACTCCTTCATTCATACACACACACACACACACACACACACACACACACACACACACACACACACACACACACACACACACACACACACACACACACTCGGGGCCAGGAGCTATGACTCGACCCCTGCAACCACAAATAGATGAGTACACACACACACGTGGTTGAATACACGTGGTTCTGTGTTTGGAATACATAGAGTTACAAGTGGAGAGAGTAACAGGAGTTGAATGGGAAAAAGCCAGACTATAAAAGAGGGGACTACACAGGCATGAGGAACTTCCTGCAGGAGGTTCAGTTGGGCAGAGAACTGGTAGGAAAGTCGCTAAACGAAATGATGGAATACGTAACAACAATATGCAAGGAAGCAGAGGAAAGGTTTGTTCCCAAGGGCAACAGAAATAATGGGAAGACCAGAACTTGCCCCTGGTTTACCCGACGGTGTAAGGAGGCAAAAACTAAGTGCAATACCTGGTTACCTGGAGGTTATTCCGGGGATCAACGCCCCCGCGGCCCGGTCCATGACCAGGCCTCCCGGTGGATCAGGGCCTGATCAACCAGGCTGTTACTGCTGTCCGCACGCAGTCCAACGTACGAACCACAGCCAGGCTGATCCGTCACTGACTTTAGGTATCTGTCCAGCTCTCTCTTCAAGGCTTATTGGCAATTCCCCTAATGCTTGATGGGAGGCTGTTGAACAGTCTTGGGCCCCGGACACTTATGGTGTTTTCCCTTAGTGTACCAATGGCGCCCCTACTTTTAATTGGGGGCATTTTGCATCGCCTTCCCAGTCTTTTACTTTCGTAGGGAGTGATTTCTGTGTGCAGATTTGGGACCATTCCTTCCAGGATTTTCCATGTGTAGATTATGATATATCTCTCCCTCCTGCGTTCCAACGAGTACAAGTCAAGTGCTTCCAAGCGTTCCCAGTAGTTAAGGTGCTTGACAGAACTTATACGTGCAGTAAAGGATCTCTGTACACTCTCTAGATCTGCAATTTCACCTGCTTTGAATGGAGATGTTAATGTACAGCAGTATTCCAGCCTAGAGAGAACAAGTGATTTGAAAAGGATCATCATTGGCTTGGCATCTCTCGTTTTAAACGTTCTCATTATCCATCCTGTCATTTTCTTTGCACGTGCGATCGTGGTACTGTTGTGATCCTTGAAAGTGAGATCCTCAGACATTACTACTCCCAGGTCCCTTACATTATTTTTCCGCTCTATTGTATGGCCGGAGTCAGTAGTATACTCTGTTCTAGTTATTATCTCCTCCAGTTTTCCATAACGGAGTAGTTGGAATTTGTCCTCATTGAACATCATATTGTTTACCGTTGCCCACTGGAAAACTTTGTTTATATCTTCTTGGAGGTTAACCGCGTCCTCAGCAGATGACAGCCTCATGCAGATCCTAGTATCATCCGCAAAGGATGATACGGTGCTGTGATGTATATCTCTGTCTATGTCTGATATGAGGATGAGGAATAAGATGGGGGCGAGTACTGTGCCTTGTGGAACAGAGCTCTTCACTATGGCAGCCTCCGATTTAACTCTGTTGACCACTACTCTTTGTGTTCGATTTGTTAGGAAGTTGAAGATCCATCTTCCCACTTTCCCAGTTATTCCTTTAGCACGTATTTTATGGGCTATTACGCCATGATCGCATTTGTCAAATGCTTTTGCAAAGTCTGTGTATATTACATCTGCATTCTGATTTTCTTCCAGTGCATCCAAGGCCATGTCATAGTGATCCAGTAGTTGTGAGGGGCAGGAGCGACCTGCCCTGAACCCATGTTGCCCTGGATTGTGCAAATTTTGGGAATCCAGGTGATTTGCAATCCTGCTTCTTAGCACTCTTTCAAAGATTTTTATGATGTAGGACGTCAGAGCTATTGGTCTATAGTTCTTAGCTAATGCTTGCTGCCACCTTTATGGAGTGGGGCTATACACATCACACACAATAGAGAATGAAAAAAGTACAGACGGCAGAGAACACACGAAAATAGGGAGATCAGTCGCAGAGCCAGGAACGATTATGCACAGGTAAGGAGGGGGGCCCAGCGACAGTATGAAAATAACATAGCATCGAAAGTCAAGTCTGACCCGAAACTGTTGTATAGCCACATCAGGAGGAAGACAACAGTCAAAGACCAGGTGATCAGACTGAGGAAAGAAGGTGGGGAACTCACAAGAAACGATCAGGAGGTATGTGAGGAGCTAAACAGGAAATTTAAGGAAGTATTTATAGTAGAGACAGGAAGGGCTGTGGGAAGACAGCACAGAGGGGAACTTCAACAGGGAATATACCAACAAGTGTTGGATGACATACGAACAACGGAGGAGGAGGAAGTGCAGAAGCTGCTAAGTGACCTTGATACCTCAAAGGCGAATGGACCGGACATCTCCCCGTGGGTCCTTAGAGAAGGAGCAGAGACGCTGTTCATGCCACTAACCACAATCTTCAGTGCATCCCTTGAAACTGGGCAACTACCTGAGATATGGAAGATGGCAGATGTAGTCCCCAATTTTAAGAAAGGAGACAGAAACGAGGTACTAAACTACAGACCAGTGTCTCTGACGTGTATAGTATGCAAAGTCATGGAGAAGATTATCAGGAGGACAGTGGTGGAGCACCTGGAGCAGAACAAGATTATAAATGATAACCAGCATGGATTTATGGAAGGTAAATCCTGTGTCACAAACCTTCTGGAGTTTTATGACAAGGTAACAGAAGTAAGACACGAGAGGGGTGGGTGGACTGCATTTTCCTGGACTACAGGAAGGCCTTCGACACAGTTCCTCACAAGAGATTAGTGCAGAAGCTGGAGGATCAGGCGCGTTTAACAGGGAGGCAACAACGAGTCATGGTACGTGATGAGGTATCACAGTGGGCGCCTGTGACAAGCGGGATTCCACAGGGGTCAGTCCTAGGACCAGTGCTATTTTTGGTGTATGTGAATGATATGATGGAAGGGTTAGACTCAGAGGTGTCCCTGTTCGCATATGATGTGATGTTAACGAGAAATAAATCCGATGAGGATCAGGCAGGACTACAAAGAGACCTGGACAGGCTGGACATGTGGTCCAGAAACTGGCTTCTCGAATTCAACCCCACCAAATGCAAAGTCATGAAGATTGGGGAAGGGCAAAGAAGACCGCAGGCAGAGTATAGGCTAGGTGGCCAAAGACTGCAAACCTCACTCAAAGTGAAACATCTTGGGGTGAGTATAACACCAAGCACGTCTCCTGAAGCACACATTAACCAGCTAACTGCTGCAGCATATAGGCGCCTGGCAAACCTGAGAATAGCGTTCCGATACCTTGGTAAGGAATCATTCAAGACACTGTACACTGTGTACGTCAGGCCCATACTGGAGTATGCAGCACCAGTTTGGAACCCATACCTGGTCAAGCATGCCAAAAAATTATAGAAAATGCAAAAGTTTGCAATAAGGTTAGTTCCGGAGCTCAGGGGGATGTCCTACGAAGAAAGGTTGAGAAAAATCGGCCTGACGACACTGGGGGACAGGAGGGTCAGGGGAGACATGATAACGACATACAAAACACTGCGTGGAATAGATAAGGTGGACAGAGACAGGATGTTCCAGAGATGGGACACAGAAACAAGGGGTCACAATTGGAAGTTCAAGACTCAGATGAGTCAAAGGGATGTTTGGAAGTATTTCTTCAGTCACAGAGTTGTCAGGAAGTGGAATAATCTAGCAAGTGATGTAGTAGAGGCAGGAACCATACATAGCTTTAAGACGAGATATGATAAAGTTCATGGAGCAGGGAGAGAGAGGACCTAGTAGCGATCAGTGAAGAGGCGGGGCCAGGAGCTGAGTCCCGACCCTGCAACCACAATTAGGTGAGTAGACACACACACGCACGCAAATACAACAGGCCTAGTGTCTAATCGACATGTGCGTAGAACAGAAGAGTAACTAACAGAGTTTACCTCACCAACAAATATGTCTAAGACCATAAACGTGTACGGCATCATGAAAGATGTGCGGAGGGAAGGAGAAGAACGGTGCTGACTGACTCAACACTAAGTAAGACAGGCAATCTTCCGTATGAGATTCGTTGCCGAATTATCCAAAATAAAACTGAACTTAAGCAATCGAAATTTATACTCAAGTCATACAACTTAATTAAGAATCGTACCAAGGTAGCATGTTACTAAACAATATTAAACATCTACAATGTGTAACAAGGATCCTCCCAAAACTGTCTTCTACATAATATTATATAGTAAGTAAGTAAGTAAGTAAATTTATTCAGGTATTCACAAATACAGTTACATAGAATTATCATACATAGCAGCATATGTGTAGAGAACCTAGGATAACCCAAAAAAGTCAGACAGAGTGACTTATTTCCATTGTGGTCCTTTTACCTTATTATTATAATATAAAGGTTATAATATTTTCTTATTATTCTACAATGAAGATAACATCTCATTATCATACTAAAAAGACTTTATTGTAAAAAACTGAATGTTGTTATTCCAGGTCTGAATAACAATAAATATATTAATAAAATGTAAAAGTAATATTAACATAAACAGAGTTGCTGTGTATATTAAGAATGTTTCTACAAGCACATCTACAATGTAGATTCTTAACTACATTATACATCATCCACTAACGTCTCTGTGTACATAAACTGTTATAATTTGTGTACATGTGACAGCTGACCTGTGTAATGTTTCGTGTGTAAACTTTTATACCTTACCAATGTTTACCTCATCATCCCATCAGTCATTCCTCGTTACTAATGCACCGGAATTCCTCTGATGTTTTAAACTGTACTATATGTTGGCACATGTCACTGTTATATGTACGCCACACCTGGTCATCACTGTTATATGTACACAGCACCTGGTCATCACTGTTATATGTACACCACACCTGGTCATCACTGTTATATGTACACCGCACCTGGTCATCACTGTTATATGTACACCACACCTGGTCATCACTGTTATATGTACACAGAACCTGGTCATCACTGTTATATGTACACAGCACCTGGTCATCACTGTTATATGTACATCACACCTGGTCATCATTGTTATATGCACACCACACCTGGTCATCACTGTTACATGTACGCAACACCTGATCATCACTGTTACATGTACACAGCACCTGGTCATCACTGTTATATGTACACAGAACCTGGTCATCACTGTTATATGTACACAGCACCTGGTCATCACTGTTACATGTACGCCACACCTGGTCATCACTGTTACATGTACGCCACACCTGGTCATCACTGTTACATGTACGCCACACCTGGTCATCACTGTTATATGTACGCCACACCTGGTCATCACTGTTACATGTACGCCACACCTGGTCATCACTGTTATATGTACACCGCACCTGGTCATCACTGTTATATGTACACCGCACCTGGTCACCACTGTTACATGTACACCGCACCTGGTCATCACTGTTATATGTACACAGCACCTGGTCATCACTGTTATATGTACACAGCACCTGGTCATCACTGTTACATGTACGCCACACCTGGTCATCACTGTTACATGTACACAGCACCTGGTCATCACTGTTACATGTACATCACACCTGGTCATCATTGTTATATGCACACCACACCTGGTCATCACTGTTACATGTACGCAACACCTGATCATCACTGTTACATGTACATCACACCTGGTCATCACTGTTACATGTACGTCACACCTGGTAATCATTGTCATATGCACACCACACCTGGTCATCACTGTTATATGTACACCGCACCTGGTCATCACTGTTATATGTACACCACACCTGGTCATCACTGTTATATGTACACAGAACCTGGTCATCACTGTTATATGTACACAGCACCTGGTCATCACTGTTATATGTACATCACACCTGGTCATCATTGTTATATGCACACCACACCTGGTCATCACTGTTACATGTACGCAACACCTGATCATCACTGTTACATGTACACAGCACCTGGTCATCACTGTTATATGTACACAGAACCTGGTCATCACTGTTATATGTACACAGCACCTGGTCATCACTGTTACATGTACGCCACACCTGGTCATCACTGTTACATGTACGCCACACCTGGTCATCACTGTTACATGTACGCCACACCTGGTCATCACTGTTATATGTACACAGCACCTGGTCATCACTGTTACATGTACGCAGCACCTGGTCATCACTGTTATATGTACACAGCACCTGGTCATCACTGTTATATGTACACAGCACCTGGTCATCACTGTTACATGTACACAGCACCTGGTCATCACTGTTATATGTACACAGCACCTGGTCATCACTGTTATATGTACACAGCACCTGGTCATCACTGTTACATGTACGCCACACCTGGTCATCACTGTTACATGTACATCACACCTGGTCATCACTGTTACATGTACATCACACCTGGTCATCATTGTTATATGCACACCACACCTGGTCATCACTGTTACATGTACGCAACACCTGATCATCACTGTTACATGTACATCACACCTGGTCATCACTGTTACATGTACGTCACACCTGGTAATCATTGTCATATGCACACCACACCTGGTCATCACTGTTATATGTACACAGCACCTGGTCATCACTGTTACATGTACACAGCACCTGGTCATCACTGTTATATGTACACAGCACCTGGTCATCACTGTTATATGTACGCCACACCTGGTCATCACTGTTACATGTACGCCACACCTGGTCATCACTGTTACATGTACATCACACCTGGTCATCACTGTTACATGTACATCACACCTGGTCATCACTGTTACATGTACGCCACACCTGGTCATCACTGTTACATGTACGCCACACCTGGTCATCACTGTTACATGTACATCACACCTGGTCATCACTGTTACATGTACATCACACCTGGTAATCATTGTTATATGCACACCACACCTGGTCATCACTGTTACATGTACGCCACACCTGGTCATCACTGTTACATGTACATCACACCTGGTCATCATTGTTATATGCACACACACCTGGTCATCACTGTTACATATACACCACACCTGGTCATCACTGTTATATGTACACCACACCTGGTCATTACTGTTGCATATACACCACACCTGGTCATCACTGTTATATACACACAACACCTGGTCATCGCTGTTATATGCACACCACACCTGGTCATCACTGTTATATACACACCACACCTGGTCATCACTGTTATATACACACCACACCTGGTCATCACTGTTATATGCACACCACACCTGGTCATTCCTGTTACATATACACCACACCTGGTCATCACTGTTATATGCACACAACACCTGGTCATCACTGTTACATATACACCACACCTGGTCATCACTGTTACATATACACCACACTTGGTCATCACTGTTACATATACACCACACCTGGTCATCACTGTTACATATACACCACACCTGGTCATCACTGTTACATATACACCACACCTCGTCATCACTGTTACATATACACCACACCTGGTTATCACTGTTACATATACACCACACCTGGTCATGACTGTTACATATACACCACACCTGGTCATCACTGTTACATATACACCACACCTGGTCATCACTGTTACATATACACCACACCTGGTCATCACTGTTACATATACACCACACCTGGTCATCACTGTTACATATATACCACACCTGGTCATTACTGTTACATATACACCACACCTGGTCATCACTGTTACATATACACCACACCTGATCATCACTGTTACATATACACCACACCTGGTCATCACTGTTACATATACACCACACCTGGTCATTACTGTTACATATACACCACACCTGGTCATCACTGTTATATACACACCACACCTGGTCATCACTGTTACATATACACCACACCTGGTCATCACTGTTATATATACAACACACCTGGTCATCACTTATATGCACACCACACCTGGTCATCACTGTTATATACACACCACACCTGGTCATCACTGTTATATACACACCATACCTGGTCATCACTATTATATACACACCATACCTGGTCATCACTGTTATATACACACCACACCTGGTCATCACTGTTATATGCACACCACACCTGGTCATCACTGTTATATGCACACCACACCTGGTCATCACTATTATATACACACCATACCTGGTCATCACTGTTATATACACACCACACCTGGTCATCACTGTTATATGCACACCACACCTGGTCATCACTGTCATATACACACCACACCTGGTCATCACTGTTATATGCACACCACACCTGGTCATCACTGTTATATACACACCACACCTGGTCATCACTGTTATATGCACACCACACCTGGTCATCACTGTTACATGTACACCACACCTGGTCATCACTGTTATATACACACCACACCTGGTCATCACTGTTATATACACACCACGCCTGGTCATCACTGTTACATACACACCACACCTGGTCATCACTTATATACACACCACGCCTGGTCATCACTGTTATATACACACCACACCTGGTCATCACTGTTATAAACACACCACACATGGTCATCACTGTTATGTACACACCACACCTGGTCATCACTGTTATATACACACCACACCTGGTCATCACTGTTATATACACACCACACCTGGTCATCACTGTTATATACACACCACACCTGGTCATAACTGTTATATACACACCACACCTGGTCATCACTGTTATATACACACCACACCTGGTCATCACTGTTATATACACACCACACCTGGTCATCACTGTTATATACACACACAACACCTGGTCATCACTGTTATGTACACGCCACACCTGGTCATCACTGTTATATGCACACCACACCTGGTCATCACTGTTATATACACACAACACCTGGTTTCACTGTTATATACACACCACACCTGGTCATCACTGTTACATATACACCACACCTTGTCATCACTGTTACATATACACCACACCTGGTCATTACTGTTACATATACACCACGTCTGGTCATTACTGCTACATGTACACCACACCTGGTCATCACTGTTATATACACACCACACCTGGTCATCACTGTTACATATACACCACACCTGGTCATCACTGTTATATATACAACACACCTGTTCATCACTTATATGCACACCACACCTGGTCATCACTGTTATATACACACCACACCTGGTCATCACTGTTATATACACACCACACCTGGTCATCACTGTTACATACACACCACACCTGGTCATCACTGTTATATACACACCACACCTGGTCATCACTGTTATATACACACCACACCTGGTCATCACTGTTATATACACACCACACCTGGTCATCACTGTTACATGCACACCACACCTGATCATCACTGTTATTTACACACCACACCTGGTCATCACTGTTATATACACACCACACCTGGTCATCACTGTTATATACACACCACACCTGGTCATCACTGTTATATACACACCTCACCTGGTCATCACTGTTATATACACACCACACCTGGTCATCACTGTTATATGCACACCACACCTGGTCATCACTATTATATACACACCACACCTGGTCATCACTGTTATATACACACCACACCTGGTCATCACTGTTATATACACACCACACCTGGTCATCACTGTTATATACACACACAACACCTGGTCATCACTGTTACATGCATACCACACCTGATCATCACTGTTATTTACACACCACACCTGGTCATCACTGTTATATACACACCACACCTGGTCATCACTGTTATATACACACCACACCTGGTCATCACTCTTATATACACACCTCACCTGGTCATCACTGTTATATACACACCACACCTGGTCATCACTGTTATATGCACACCACACCTGGTCATCACTATTATATACACACCACACCTGGTCATCACTGTTATATACACACCACACCTGGTCATCACTGTTATATGCACACCACACCTGGTCATCACTGTTATATACACACCACACCTGGTCATCACTGTTATATACACACCACACCTGGTCATCACTGTTATATGCACACCACACCTGGTCATCACTGTTACATATACACCACACCTGGTCATCACTGTTATATACACACCACACCTGGTCATCACTGTTATATACACACCACACCTGGTCATCACTGTTACATACACACCACACCTGGTCATCACTTATATACACACCACACCTGGTCATCACTGTTATATACACACCACACCTGGTCATCACTGTTATATACACACCACACATGGTCATCACTGTTATGTACACACCACACCTGGTCATCACTGTTATATACACACCACACCTGGTCATCACTGTTATATACACACCACACCTGGTCATCACTGTTATATACACACCTCACCTGGTCATCACTGTTATATACACACCACACCTGGTCATCACTGTTATATGCACACCACACCTGGTCATCACTATTATATACACACCACACCTGGTCATCACTGTTATATACACACCACACCTGGTCATCACTGTTATATGCACACCACACCTGGACATCACTGTTATGTACACACCACACCTGGTCATCACTGTTATATGCACACCACACCTGGTCATCACTGTTATATACACACCACACCTGGTCATCACTGTTATATGCACACCACACCTGGTCATCACTGTTACATGTACACCACACCTGGTCATCACTGTTATATACACACCACACCTGGTCATCACTGTTATATACACACCACACCTGGTCATCACTGTTATATACACACCACACCTGGTCATCACTGTTATATACACACCACACATGGTCATCACTGTTATGTACACACCACACATGGTCATCACTGTTATATACACACCACACCTGGTCATCACTGTTATATACACACCACACCTGGTCATCACTGTTATATACACACCACACCTGGTCATCACTGTTATATACACACCACACCTGGTCATCACTGTTATATACACACCTCACCTGGTCATCACTGTTATATACACACCACACCTGGTCATCACTGTTATATGCACACCACACCTGGTCATCACTATTATATACACACCACACCTGGTCATCACTGTTATATACACACCACACCTGGTCATCACTGTTATATGCACACCACACCTGGACATCACTGTTATATACACACCACACCTGGTCATCACTGTTATATGCACACCACACCTGGTCATCACTGTTATATACACACCACACCTGGTCATCACTGTTATATGCACACCACACCTGGTCATCACTGTTACATGTACACCACACCTGGTCATCACTGTTATATACACACCACACCTGGTCATCACTGTTATATACACACCACACCTGGTCATCACTGTTACATACACACCACACCTGGTCATCACTTATATACGCACCACACCTGGTCATCACTGTTATATACACACCACACCTGGTCATCACTGTTATATACACACCACACATGGTCATCACTGTTATGTACACACCACACATGGTCATCACTGTTATATACACACCACACCTGGTCATCACTGTTATATACACACCACACCTGGTCATCACTGTTATATACACACCACACCTGGTCATCCCTGTTATATACACACCACACCTGGTCATAACTGTTATATACACACCACACCTGGTCATCACTGTTATATACACACCACACCTGGTTATCACTGTTATATACACACAACACCTGGTCATCACTGTTATGTACACGCCACACCTGGTCATCACTGTTATATGCACACCACACCTGGTCATCACTGTTATATAC
>NC_091294.1:52430638-52443138 GCF_038502225.1 Cherax quadricarinatus | reverse complement strand
CAACTCCCCCTTACCCCCGTCCCAGACCAAACCTCCTAGTGGAACAAGGCCTGATCACTCAGACTTTTACTATTGGCTGCACGCAGTTTAGCTAGTAACAAGAGGTTTAATGAATTATGGAAGACTGTTGAAAGTCTTGGGCCCCTTACACTTATTTCGTTATCTCTTATTGTGCTCATGGCGTCCCTGCTTTTTCTTGACTGTATTTTTCACCGTCTGCCGAGCCTCCTTGCTTTCGTAGAAAGTGATTTCTGTATGGAGAGTTGGGATCAGAGCCTCTAGGTTTTTCCAGATGTCAGTTATCTTTCTCATCTGCGCTTCAGAGAGTACATACAGATGGAGAGACTTCAAACGTTCCTAGTAATTTAGGTGCTTGGCTGGATTTATACATTCAGTGAAGGTTTTCTGTACATTATCTAGGTTTTCAGTTTCCCTTACTATGAAAGGGAATGTTAGTTTACAATAATATTTTTCAGCCTAGAGAGAGCAAGTGGTTTAAAGAGGACTTTCATTGTTTTGGCATCTCTTGTTTTGAAGGTTCTCATTATTCATCCTTTCGTTTTCCTTGCAGCTGTGATAATGACACTGTTATGATCATTGTTACTTCTAAGACTCCTCACAAAATATTTTCGTTCTATTGGTGGTTAGAGTTAGTCTTATATTTCCTCATTTTTTTATAATGGAGCTACTGAAATTTGTTCTCATTGAACATTATTTTGTTTCCTGTGATTGACTGGATGACTTGGTTTATATCCACTCGCTGATTTACAGTGTCCCCAAATAGATGCTACAGCACCGCATCATCTGCAGTGGATGATGCGGTGCTCAGATTTATGTCCTTGTCTATGAGCGTAAGGAAAAGATGAGGGTAGTTCCCCGAATTAAGCCTGAATGCCTTCCACATCCCCCCCCCAGGCGCTGTATAATCCTCCGGGTTTAGCGCTTCCCCCTTAATTATAATAATAATAATATGAGCGTAAGGAAAAGATGAGGGTAAAATATTGTCCCCTGGGAAGTAAAGTTTTGCCCTGTGGCAGCCTCTCACTTTATTTACTCTCTAATTGCATTCAGTTTGTTAGAAAGTTAAATATTCATCTTCCCGCTTTCCCAGTTATTTCTTTTGAACACATTTTGTGCTGTTACACCATGATCTGGCCAGAGCTTTTGCGCAGTTTGTGTATCTCACGTCTGTATTTTGTCTTCCAGAGCATCCGAAACCATATTTTCATTGTTCAGTAGTTACGAGCGACGGAAGTGATATACTCTTTTTTAGTGCCTGGGTTGGGCACTTGTGAATCCTTGTGGTTAGTGATCTAGCTTCTTAAAACTCTTTCAGCGATTTTTATTATGTGGGATGTTAGTGCGATATATAAATTTTTGATATTTCTTTCCTGTCACATTTCTTGGAGTGAGTCTGTATCCGATTTTTACATCAATAGGATAATTCCGCCCTTCCCTTTCCCTATTTAAGGCAAGTGATGTGGATTTCTAGCAGTTCTAGATAAACACGGAGTGCAGAGCCTGGGCCTGGGACAGAGTGCATAGTTATTCTAACACCGGGACAGCGGCTTTTACAAAGTCAAGTGGGGTCAGGGTAATGTGTAAAATTTTGGACATGATGGCAAAGTTTTGAATCTTGTTCATACAGATTGATTACCAGTTCACTGAACGTAGATTCGTATTGAAACTTTAGTACCTCACTCAGTTTTTTGCTGTCATCAGCGTAAGTTCCACTTGTCTTCAGGTTTTTGCCCTGGATTTTGCATATGAAAAGAAGTATTTTGAATTTCTTTTAATTCCATTAATTGTTTTCAGCTCCCTGTGTTTCTCCTGGAGTCTGTATGATTCACTCAGTTTAAATTCAGTATCTTCTGTGTCTCTAGCGAGTGTTTCCTTCCGCAATTCAGACACTTTAACACTCTCAAGAAGTTCTGTGATTCTTCGTCGTCTTTATGGAGGGAGCGTTTATCTTGCTAGCTTATATATCTTCTTTTTCCTTAGTAGTAGGTGCCTGGTAGATATTCCTCGTGTTACAAAGCTAATTTTATCTAGACACTTTGATATATACCTTTGATGAATTTTGAGAGTTTTTCTACTCCTGGAGCCCGGTCATGGGTCAGGTTCGGATCCATGTTATTCAAAATATCTTCACATGATTTGATCCCAGTTAATGTTTTTATTGTTAAAATTTAATTTGGTGAAAACACTACCATGAATGTTTTTGCTCAGGACCTGAGTTTACTGTCTTCGACTCAGTTATATTTCATAGCAGATCATTATTATTCGTGAATGTAAGGTCAGAGGTATTTTCCAGTCTTGTCCACTCAACTGTTTTCTGACTTGAGACGATTTTTTTTTTACAGAGTTTCAATCGTTTATGTAAAAATGTTCATCTGAGCTGCCTCCTGGGATTATCTCTGCTATTGTAGTGTTTGCTGTATTCTTCCATTTTAAATGTCATAAGTTGAAATCACCAGGCAAAAATATATTTGGGACTGCGGTTGAAAGATTTTCCAGACAGTGTTCATTGTTCGATACTTGAGTTTTGGCCTGTTGAGAAGTTGTTTCTGGCGGCTTATATACAAGTACAATAGCAAGGTTATCTTTTCTCAGTTTTCGCCACCAAAACTTTAACTACTTCGCTTACGTGTTAAATAACTCTGTGTAAATGAATTACTACTTGACATACATCTAAGTAATTTGCATCCAGGTGTTCATATTTCCTTGCGAGATCCTTCGACGACTGCGAGTGTGCTGTACCAACAATGTCTGCAAAAGGAATAACATGAAAAGTTTCAAGGTAGAGTTTCAAATTTCTGAAAAAGAAACTTACTCAAAGAATGACAATGAGTGAAATTAGAGACATTTACAGTGAGAATAAATGTTGCTGGATTCACGGTAATATTGTACTACCCACACACTAACTAGAAACACTGAAACATATTATCTTTCTTACGCCCTAATGGAGCCACGCCCCACACTGCAGGTTATTTTCATGCCCAACACCCCCACGCCCACGCCCAAGCACACCCACACCCAACATGGCTACGCCGAATACCCAAACACACCTACGCCAGAGGCAACGAGTGGCAAGTTTTTTATACGCCAGAGGCAACGAGTGGCCAAACTTTTTTATGAGCCTATATTATGCTTCCTCAGAGACGGATATCTCGACATGGTAAACACGGCCACTCGTAAATTATTGGAACGAGATGGCAGTGCAAACCTGGCTTAACACGCAACACTCATGTAGCTAGCAATAACCACATCTTGCTCTCAGCTCCACAGTAAAAAGGTATAATTTATGTGGTCGACATGCGTAGATCCCGCAAGGAATGACGTTTGCATGTAAATTATTGGGTGAGGCTGGGCAGGTAGGGCGGAGACGTCACCTTGCCAGGGGACGTGAATGTCTCAGCTCAGGGACGCATTTCTCAAATATCTTAAAAAGCCCTACTAACTACCTTCATATTTCTTATTACCTTCATATTTCCTACTAACTGTGACTATGATAACTCTCACAGAGTCACGGTAGTTGACGAACAAGTCAACATTTTGATAGCAATACTTCAGGTGTGTTGTTCAGCTCCTCACTGACAAACTTCATGAAACAGTCAGTAACAGTGGTGGAATATCTTATCTTATAATTATTGTGGTTGCTGCTTCACCAGTCTTACCTACCTTATAATTACTGTGGTTGGTGCTTCCCTAGTCTACCTACCTTATAATTACTGTGGTTGGTGCTTCACTAGTATTACCTACCTTATAATTACTGTGGTTGGTGCTTCCCTAGTCTACCTACCTTATAATTATTGTGGTTGTTGCTTCACTAGTTTTACCTACCTTATACCCCTCAAGGAAGGTTCCTTGATGTTGGTGAGGGGCTCTTGATTTAGGGAATTGGATCTGTGCTCCAGTTCCCCGAATTAAGCCTGAATGCCTTCCACATCCCCCCCAGGCGCTGTATAATCCTCCGGGTTTAGCGCTTCCCCTTTATAATAATAATAACCTACCTTATAATTACTGTGGTTGGTGCTTCACTAGTATTACCTACATTATAATTACTGTGGTTGCTGCTTCACCAGTCTTACTTGCCTTATAATTATTGTGGTTGCTGCTTCACCAGTCTTACTTGCCTTATAATTATTGTGGTTGCTGCTTCACCAGTCTTACTTGCCTTATAATTACTGTGGTTGCTGCTTCACCAGTCTTACTTGCCTTATAATTATTGTGGTTGCTGCTTCACCAGTCTTACTTGCCTTATAATTATTGTGGTTGCTGCTTCACCAGTCTTACTTGCCTTATAATTACTGTGGTTGTTGCTTCACCAGTCTTACTTGCCTTATAATTATTGTGGTTGTTGCTTCACTAGTTTTACCTACCTTATAATTACTGTGGTTGGTGCTTCCCTAGTCTACCTACCTTATAATTACTGTGGTTGGTGCTTCCCTAGTCTACCTACCTTATAATTACTGTGGTTGGTGCTTCACTAGTATTACCTACCTTATAATTACTGTGGTTGCTGCTTCACCAGTCTTACTTGCCTTATAATTATTGTGGTTGTTGCTTCACCAGTCTTTCTTGCCTTATAATTATTGTGGTTGTTGCTTCACTAGTTTTACCTACCTTATAATTACTGTGGTTGGTGCTTCCCTAGTCTACCTACCTTATAATTATTGTGGTTGTTGCTTCACTAGTTTTACCTACCTTATAATTACAGTGGTTGATGCTTCCCTAGTCTACCTACCTTATAATTATTGTGGTTGTTGCTTCACCAGCCTTACCTACCTTATAATTTATCCTGTCTGCTGTTTGGGTCTACCCAGCGGAGTGCCTCTTCTCTCATTACACCTCGTGTCCGCTGACGAGGCCTGCTGCCTGCTCTCTGACTAGGCCTGCTTCCTGCTCTCTGACCAGGTCTGCTTCCTGCTCTCTGACTAGGCCTGTTGCCTGCTCTCTGACTAGGCTTGCTGTCTGCTCTCTGACTAGGCTTGCTGTCTGCTCTCCGGCTAGGCTTGCTGCCTGCTCTCTGACTAGGCTTGCTGTCTGCTCGCCGAATACGCTTGCTGCCTGCTCTCTGACTAGGCTTACTGCCTACTCTCTGACTAGGCTTGCTGGCTGCTCTCTGACTAGGCCTGCTGTCTGCTCTCTGATTAGGCCTGCTGTCTGCTCTCTGATTAGGCCTGCTCTCTGCTTTCTGACTAGGCTTGCTGCCTACTTTCTGCCTAGGCTTCTATCTGTTCTCTAATTAGGCCTACTGTCTGCTATGACTAGGCCTGCTGCCTTCTCTCAGACTGTGCTGCCTGCTCTGTGAGTACGCCTGCTGCCTGCTCTCTGATTAGGCCTGCTGACTTCTCTCTGACTAGGCTTGTTGCCTGCTCTCTGAATAGGCTTGCTACCTGCTCTCTGACTAGGCTTGCTGCCTGCTTTCTGACTAGCCTTACTGTCTGCTCTCTAACTAGGAGTGCTGCCTGCTCTCTGACTAGGTCTGCTTCCAGCTCTCTGATTAGGTCTCCTGCCTGCTCTCTGAGTAGGCTTGTTGCCTCCTCTCTGACTAGGCTTGCTGCCTGCTCTCTGACTAGGCTTCCCGCCTGCTCTCTGACTAGGCTTGCCGCCTGTTCTCTGAATAGGCTTGCTGCCTGCTCTCTGACTTGGCTGGCTGCCTACTCTCTGACTAGGCTTGCTGCCTACTCTCTGATTAGACTTGCTGTCTACTCGCCGAATAGGCTTGCTGCCTGCTCTCTGACTAGGCTTGCTGGCTGCTCTCTGACTAGGCCTGCTGTTTGCTCTCTGATTAGGCCTGCTCTCTGCTTTCTGACTAGGCTTGCTGCCTACTTTCTGACTAGGCTTCTATCTGTTCTCTGACTAGGCCTACTCTCTGCTATGACTAGGCCTGCTGCCTTCTATCAGACTGCGCTGCCTGCTCTCTGGGTACGCCTGCTACCTGCTCTCTGATTAGGCCTGCTGACTTCTCTCTGACTAGACTTGCTGCCTGCTCTCTGAATAGGCTTGCTACCTTCTCTCTGATTAGACTTGCTGCCTGCTCTCTGACTAGGCCTGCTGTCTGCTCTCTGACTAGGCTTGCTGCCTGTTCTCTGACTAGGCTTGCTGCCTGCTCTCTGACTAGGCTTCTTGCATGCTCTCTGACTAGACCTCTCTTCTGGTCTCTGGCTAGGCCTGCTGTCTGCTCTCTAAATAGGCCTACTTTCTGCTCGCTGACTAGGCCTGCTGTCTGCTCTCTGACTAGGCTTGCTGCATGCTCTTCTACTAGCGCTGCTGTCTGCTTTGTGACTAGGTTTGCTGCCTGCTTTCTGACTAAGCCTGTTGCCTTCTCTCTGACTAGGCCTGCTGTCTGCTTCTTGACTAGGTTTGCTGCCTGCTTTCTGACTAAGCCTGTTGCCTTCTCTCTGACTAGGCCTGCTGTCTGCTGTCTGACTAGGCTTGCTGCTTGCTCTCTGACCAGGCTTGCTCTCTGACTAGGCATGCTGCCTGCCTTCTGAATAGGCCTGCTGTCTGCTCTCTGATTAGGCCTGCTGTCTGCTCTCTGACTAGGCCTGCTGTCTGCTTTCTGACTAGGCTTGCTGCCTACTTTCTTACTACGCTTCTATCTGTTCTCTGACTAGGCCTACTGTCTGCTCTAACTAGGCCTGCTGCATTCTTTCAGACTGTGCTGCCTGCTCTCTGACTAGGCCTGCTGCTTGCTCCCTGACTAGGCCTGCTGGCTACTCTTTGACTGGGACTGCTGCCTGCTCTCTGAGTAGGCCTGCTGCCTTCTCTTTGACTAGGCTTGCTACCTGCTCTCTGACTAGGCTTCCTGCCTGCTCTCTGACTAGCCTTACTGTCTGCTCTCTGACTAGGCCTGCTGTGTTTCTGTCTAGGCCTGCTGCCTGCTCTCTGACTAGGCTTGCTACCTGCTCTCTGACTAGGCTTGCTGCCTGTTCTCTGACTAGGTCTGCTGCCTGCCCTATGTCTGCTGCCTGCTCTCTGAGTAGGCCTGCTGCCTGCTCTCTGACTAGTCCTGCTGCCTGCTCTCTGACTAGCCTTGCTGCCTGCTCTCTGCCTAGGCTTGCCACCTGCTTTCTGACTATGCTTGCTGGCTGCTCTCTGACTAGGCTTGCTGGCTTCTCTCTGACTAGGCTTGTCGCCTACTCTCTGACTAGGCTTGCTGCCTGCTCTCTGACTAGGCCTGCTGTCTGCTCGCTGACTAGGTCTGCTATCTGCTCTCTGACTAGGCCTGCTATCTGCTCTCTGACTAGGCGTGCTGTCTGCTCGCTGAGTAGGCCCGCTGTCGAGGTGCTCTGTTTAGTACAGTGCAGATGTTAGTAAGATGTTTAGTACAGTGCAGATGTTAGTAAGATGTTTAGTACAGTGCAGATGTTAGTAAGATGTTTACTACAGTGCAGATGTTAGTAAGATGTTTAGTACAGTGCAGATGTTAGTAAGATGTTTAGTACAGTACAGATGTTAGTAAGATGTTTAGTACAGTACAGATGTTAGTAAGATGTTTAGTACAGTGCAGATGTTAGTAAGATGTTTAGTACAGTACAGATGTTAGTAAGATGTTTAGTACAGTACAGATGTTAGTAAGATGTTTACTACAGTGCAGATGTTAGTAAGATGTTTAGTACAGTACAGATGTTAGTAAGATGTTTACTACAGTACAGATGTTAGTAAGATGTTTAGTACAGTACAGATGTTAGTAAGATGTTTAGTACAGTGCAGATGTTAGTAAGATGTTTAGTACAGTACAGATGTTAGTAAGATGTTTAGTACAGTGCAGATGTTAGTAAGATGTTTAGTACAGTACAGATGTTAGTAAGATGTTTACTACAGTGCAGATGTTAGTAAGATGTTTAGTACAGTGCAGATGTTAGTAAGATGTTTAGTACAGTGCAGATGTTAGTAAGATGTTTACTACAGTACAGATGTTAGTAAGATGTTTAGTACAGTGCAGATGTTAGTAAGATGTTTAGTACAGTGCAGATGTTAGTAAGATGTTTAGTACAGTGCAGATGTTAGTAAGATGTTTACTACAGTGCAGATGTTAGTAAGATGTTTAGTACAGTGCAGATGTTAGTAAGATGTTTAGTACAGTACAGATGTTAGTAAGATGTTTAGTACAGTGCAGATGTTAGAAAGATGTTTAGTACAGTGCAGATGTTAGTAAGATGTTTAGTACAGTGCAGATGTTAGTAAGATGTTTAGTACAGTGCAGATGTTAGTAAGATGTTTACTACAGTGCAGATGTTAGTAAGATGTTTAGTACAGTGCAGATGTTAGTAAGATGTTTAGTACAGTGCAGATGTTAGTAAGATGTTTAGTACAGTACAGATGTTAGTAAGATGTTTAGTACAGTGCAGATGTTAGTAAGATGTTTAGTACAGTACAGATGTTAGTAAGATGTTTAGTACAGTGCAGATGTTAGTAAGATGTTTAGTACAGTGCAGATGTTAGTAAGATGTTTAGTACAGTACAGATGTTAGTAAGATGTTTACTACAGTGCAGATGTTAGTAAGATGTTTAGTACAGTACAGATGTTAGTAAGATGTTTACTACAGTACAGATGTTAGTAAGATGTTTAGTACAGTACAGATGTTAGTAAGATGTTTAGTACAGTGCAGATGTTAGTAAGATGTTTAGTACAGTACAGATGTTAGTAAGATGTTTACTACAGTGCAGATGTTAGTAAGATGTTTAGTACAGTACAGATGTTAGTAAGATGTTTAGTACAGTGCAGATGTTAGTAAGATGTTTAGTACAGTGCAGATGTTAGTAAGATGTTTAGTACAGTACAGATGTTAGTAAGATGTTTAGTACAGTGCAGATGTTAGTAAGATGTTTAGTACAGTGCAGATGTTAGTAAGATGTTTAGTACAGTGCAGATGTTAGTAAGATGTTTAGTACAGTACAGATGTTAGTAAGATGTTTAGTACAGTGCAGATGTTAGTAAGATGTTTAGTACAGTACAGATGTTAGTAAGATGTTTAGTACAGTGCAGATGTTAGTAAGATGTTTAGTACAGTGCAGATGTTAGTAAGATGTTTAGTACAGTACAGATGTTAGTAAGATGTTTAGTACAGGGAGAGTGTTAGTGTGGAATATTTACTATGGGTGTTAGTGTGTTCAGTTTACTGTGTGGGAAGTGTTTTTGGCACCTAGTTGACCATAGTGGGAGGTCATAGTGGCAGTACTGTGGGAGGTCTTAGTAACACTAATGTGGGAGGTGTTAGTGGCACTACTCTTGGGTGTGTTAGTGGCATTATTGTGGGAAGTGTTAGTAGCACCGCTGTGAGAGCTGTTAGTGGCACTACTGTGGGAGGTGTTACTGGCACTACCGTGGTAGATGTTAGTGGCAGTACTGTGGGAGGTGTTTGTGGCACTACTGTGGGAGGTGTTAGTGGCACTACTGTGGGAGGTGTTAGTGGCACTACCGTGGTAGATGTTAGTGGCACTACTGTGGGAGGTGTTTGTGGCACTACTGTGGGAGGTGTTAGTGGCACTACCGTGGTAGATGTTAGTGGCACTACTGTGGGAGGTGTTTGTTGCACTACTGTAGGAAGTGTTAGTGGCACTACCGTGGTAGATGTTAGTGACACTACTGTGGGAGGTGTTTGTGGCACTACTGTGGGAGGTGTTAGTGGCACTACCGTGGTAGATGTTAGTGACTTCTGTGGGAGGTGTTTGTGACACTACTGAGGGAGGTGTTAGTGGCACTACCGTGGTAGATGTTAGTGGCACTACTGTGGGAGGTGTTAGTGGCACTACTGTGGGAGGTGTTAGTGGCACTACTGTGGGAGGTGTTACTGGCACTACTGTGGGAGGAGTTAGTGGCACTACTGTGGGAGGTGTTAGTGGCACTACTGTGGGAGGCGTTAGTGGCACTACTGTGGGAGGAGTTAGTGGCACTATTGTGGGAGGAGTTAATGGCACTACTGTGGGAGGAGTTAGTGGCACTACTGTGGGAGGTGTTAGTGGCACTACTGTGGGAGGTGTTAGTGGCACTACTGTGGGAGGAGTTAGTGGCACTACTGTGGGAGGAGTTAGTGGCACTACTGTGGGAGGAGTTAGTGGCACTACTGTGGGAGGAGTTAGTGGCACTACTGTGGGAGGAGTTAGTGGCACTACTGTGGGAGGAGTTAGTGGCACTACTGTGGGAGAAGTTAGTGGCACTACTGTGGGAGGAGTTAGTGGCACTACTGTGGGAGGAGTTAGTGGCACTACTGTGGGAGGAGTTAGTGGCACTACAGTGGGAGGTGTTAGTGGCACTACTGTGGGAGGTGTTAGTGGCACTACTGTGGGAGGTGTTAGTGGCACTACTGTGGGAGGGTGTGGTAATAATGTTTAAAGTTATCTAGCAGAACGGATTTTTTTGAGATATCATATGTCGAGATTTACTTCTGTATAAAACATGCAGGAAGCTGTATGTGTAGTGAGAGAGAGAGAGAGAGAGAGAGAGAGAGAGAGAGAGAGAGAGAGAGAGAGAGAGAGAGAGAGAGAGAGAGAGAGAGAGAGAGAGAGAGAGAGAGATTCATATAGTGTGTGTTCCAACAGTGTTCCAGTTACTAGGTACTCTGGACGGCAGTGTTCCAGCTGCTAGGGACTGGACGGCAGTGTTCCAGCTGCTAGGGACTGGACGGCAGTGTTCCAGCTGCCAGGGACTGGACGGCAGTGTTCCAGCTGCTAGGGACTGGACGGCAGTGTTCCAGCTGCTAGGGACTGGATGGCAGTGTTCCAGCTGCTAGGGACTGGATGGCAGTGTTCCAGCCGCTAGGGACTGGATGGCAGTGTTCCAATTGCTAGGGATTGGATGACTGTGTTCTAGCTGCTTGAATCTAGACGGCAGTGATCTAGTTGCTAGGGACTGGACGGTAGTGATCCAGTTGCTAGGGACTGGACGGTAGTGATCCAGTTGCTAGGGACTGGACGGTAGTGATCCAGTTGCTAGGGACTGGACGGCAGTGATCCAGTTGCTAGGGACTGGACGGTAGTGATCCAGTTACTAGGTGCTCTGGACGGCAGTGATCCAGTTGCTAGGGACTGTACGGCAATGATCCAGTTGCTAGGGACTAGACGTCAATGATCCAGTTGCTAGGGACTGGACGCCAATGATCCAGTTGCTAGGGACTAGACGTCAATGATCCAGTTGCTAGGGACTGGACGGCAGTGATCCAGCTGCTCGGGATTGGACGGCAGTGTTCCAGCTGCTAGGGACTGGACGACAGTGTTCCAGCTGCTTGGGACTGGACGGCAGTGTTCCAGCTACTAGGGACTGGACGGCAGTGATCCAGCCGCTAGGGACTGGACGGCAGTGATCCAGCTGCTAGGGACTGGACGGCAGTGATCCAGCTGCTAGGGACTGGACGGTAGTGATCCAGCTGCTACGGACTGGACGGCAGTGATCCAGCTGCTAGGGACTGGACGGCAGTGATCCAGCCGCTAGGGACTGGACGGCAGTGATCCAGCTGCTAGGGACTGGACGGCAGTGATCCAGCAGCTAGGGACTGGACGGCAGTGATCCAGCTGCTAGGGATTGGACGGCAGTGATCCAGCTGCTAGGGACTGGACGGCAGTGATCCAGCTGCTAGGGGCTGGACGGCAGTTTTTCAGCTGCTCAGGAATGGACGGCAGTGATGCAGCTGCTAGGAACTGGACAGCACTGTTTCAGCTGATAGGAACTGGGCGGCAGTGATGCAGCTGCTAGGGACTGGACAGCACTGTTCCGGCTGATTGGAACTGGACGGTAGTGATCCAGCTGCTACGGACTGGACGGCAGTGATCCAGCTGCTAGGGACTGGACGGCAGTGATCCAGCCGCTAGGGACTGGACGGCAGTGATCCAGCTGCTAGGGACTGGACGGCAGTGATCCAGCAGCTAGGGACTGGACGGCAGTGATCCAGCTGCTCGGGACTGGACGGCAGTGATGTAGCTGCTAGGGACTGGACAGCACTCTTCCAGCTGCTGGGAACTTCAAGACCACTTTTAATAGCTTCCTCCACGTAATAATTATCTTCCCGCCAGTACTGTTCTCCTACTTGTTATTACAGTGTCTGGAGTCAGAGAGAATTTGATTTACGATAAAGTGGTAGAGATTATTTTTCTTTTTAGTTTAGTAAGGTCTTTGAGAGACTGATGAAGCAGTGGCCACACTATACTGCAGAAGCTGCTGGTGTTTCAGTCTTCAGGAAAGAGGACGAATGTTTCCTGACACGGGTCATTTGGTCACCATTTGGAGAAGACCCGGGCAGGGACAGCACCGGCAAACCTACAAGAAGAAGGGTCTTAGTCATAACCCGAACTGTGTTTTACATCCCACAGTAAACACAGAGCAGCGCTGTATTGTGGTACTCATAATTATATGTGTATAAAGGAGAATTTCGCTCCTGGACTGAGTCATGGCTAAGAGGCAACAGATGATTTACATACAAGGAGAGATGAGAATGCTTCTTTACACAGTGGTAAGTGTTGAGGATATTGTTATTTTATGAGTCTATATCAACTTT
>NC_091294.1:52233446-52430538 GCF_038502225.1 Cherax quadricarinatus | reverse complement strand
GTCGTCAGTGGTCAGTCGTCACGTGAGGTCACAGACCCTGAGCTGCTTTGGGGATTAGTGTGGACGGTTACAAAGCATGGCTTGCTTCTGCAGTGTTTTAAAAATTGAGGTTGGAGAGTTGAAGGAGGAGGTCTTGCTTCTCCAGGAGGAGATTAGGAGGCTGAAGGACCACTTCAATGGGTCTGGGAGAGAGTGTGAGGTGGCTGGAGTTGTGGGGAATGAGGCTTCAAGTGAGGTGCAGTCTGTCTCTCGCTGTGAGGAGGCTGTAGTTGGGGAGGTAGCAACGGCTACCAGCAGTGAGGTGCAGTCCAGCACCTGCTACAAGTGGCGAGTGGTTCACAGTAATGGAAGGCGCATCAGAGTAAGGAAAGTTAAGAGTGAAGATCTGAAGGTAGGAAATCGCTTCTCTGTTCTTCAGGATGAATGTACTTCAGTGGCCAGTGAAGGTAAGGGTACTACTGCCCCTGCTAATGGAGGTAAGCGCATTCTTGTGGTTGGTGACTCTCAGGTAAGATATATTGACCGTGCTTTTTGTAATAGGAATAAGAAGATGAGAGATAGAGTGTGCTTCCCTGGAGCTGGTGTTGGGGACATTGTCAACAGGCTGGATAATATCATATCAGGTAATGGGAACAAGCCCATTATCTGTCTCAGTGCTGGTGGAAATGATATTGGGAAGGGTAGGAGAGAAGAGCTGCTAGATAAGTACAGGTCAGCTATAGATTTCATTAAGTCTAAGGGAGGGATCCCAATCATATGTAGCATCTTGCCTAGAAGGGGAGTAGGAAATGAATGGTTGTCTAGGGCAATTGGTGTAAATTGCTGGCTAGACAGATACTGCAAGGAACTTGCAATCCCATTCATTGACAACTGGAACAACTTTTATGGCAAACATGATATGTATGCAAGGGATGGGGTACATCTCTCTGGGGCTTGGGTGGTAGCACTTGCAGACTCGATTGAGAAGGCCATTGGTGAAATGCCTATGATTTTAAACTGATGGAAGATAGAGGTATGGGTGTGTGTGGGAAACAAGCAGGTTGCAACACTTGGGTTGGAAACAGTAAATGTATAAAAGGCATTCAGCATGAAGTTATAAATAAAGACAATATATCAGGTCAGCAAACAAAGGGGGACAGCAGAGGGCAGCAAGGGACTAGCTCCCTTAAGGTTTACTATACTAATAGCAGGAGTGTAAGAAATAAGATAGATGAGCTAAGATTAATTGCAAGTGCAGGAAACATAGATATTATTGCTATAACAGAGACCTGGCTCAATCTGAAAGATAGAGAGATGCCCTCTGAATGTCACATACAAGGCTATAAATTATTCCACACTGACAGGGTCAACAGGAAAGGTGGTGGAGTAGCGATGTATGTCAGAGACAATTTAAATTGTTGTGTTAGACAAGATATTAAATTAGAAGCGTCAGCCACTGAAACTGTTTGGTTACAGCTTCTCGAGGGCCGAGAAAAACTAATTTTGGGTGTGATTTACAGGGCCCCAAATCTTGATAGGGAGTGCAGTAAACTTCTATGGGACGAAATTCGTAAGGCATCTACATACGAAAATGTTGTGCTAATGGGAGATTTCAACTATAGACAGATTGATTGGAGCAATTTGACAGGAAATTTAGAGTCAGGTGACTTTCTTGATACGATCCAGGATTGTTTTTTAAAACAGTTTGTGACAGAGCCAACTAGGGGAAATAACCTCCTTGACTTGGTTCTTGCCAGTAGGGAAACACTAATTAATAATCTTGAGGTTAATGATGAGCTTGGGGAGAGTGATCACAAATCACTCAGTTTTAATATATCATGGAATTCCCCTAATAATGGCAATCAAGTCTCCGTCCCTGACTTTCGCTTGGCTGATTTCATAGGACTGAAAAATTACTTAGGTGGGCTGAACTGGAATGACCTGACTAAGGGTCAGGTAGGTGGTGATGGTTGCCGATATGATGCTTTCCAGGCCATAGTTCTAGCTGCTCAGTCAAATTATGTTCCAAATAGGGAAATCAGATCAAACAAAAATGATCCTAAATGGATGAACAATATATTAAAATATCTGATTGGTCAAAAGAGAGGCATATATAGGCAAATCAAAAGAGGAGAGGGGCAATTGAGAAATCGATATATTCAGTTAAAGAGAGAAATAAAAAAGGAAATTAGAAAAGCAAAAAGAGATTATGAGGTTAAAGTTGCAAGAGAATCGAAGACTAACCCAAAAGGATTCTTTCAGGTATACAGAAGTAAGATCAGGGACAAGATAGGCCCACTCAAAAGTTCCTCGGGTCAGCTCACTGACAGTGATAAGAAAATGTTTAGAATTTTTAACACATACTTCCTCTCAGTTTTTACACAGGAGGATACCAGCGATATTCCAGTAATGAAAAATTATGTAGAACAGGACGATAATAAACTGTGCACTATTAGGGTCACAAGTGACATGGTCCTTAGGCAAATAGATAAATTAAAACCTAACAAATCCCCAGGCCCTGATGAACTGTATGCAAGGGTTCTAAAGGAATGTAAAGAGGAGCTTAGCACACCTTTGGCTAATCTTTTCAACATATCACTACAAACTGGCATGGTGCCAGATAAGTGGAAAATGGCAAATGTGATACCTATTTTCAAAACAGGTGACAGGTCCTTAGCTTCGAACTATAGACCAATAAGCCTGACCTCCATAGTGGGAAAATTTATGGAATCAATAATTGCCGAGGCAGTTCGTAGCCACCTTGAAAAGCATAAATTAATCAACGAATCTCAGCATGGTTTTACAAAGGGGCGTTCCTGCCTTACGAATTTATTAACTTTTTTCACTAAGGTATTTGAGGAGGTAGATCATGGTAATGAATATGATATTGTGTATATGGACTTCAGTAAGGCTTTTGACAGGGTCCCACATCAGAGACTGTTGAGGAAAATTAAAGCACATGGAATAGGAGGAGAAATTTTTTCCTGGATAGATGCATGGTTGACAAATAGGCAGCAGAGAGTTTGCATAAATGGGGAGAAATCAGAGTGGGGAAGTGTCACGAGCGGTGTTCCACAGGGGTCAGTGTTGGGCCCCCTGCTGTTCACAATCTACATAAACGACATAGATGAGGGCATAAAGAGCGACATCGGCAAGTTTGCCGATGACACCAAAATAGACCGTCGAATTCATTCTGACGAGGACATTCGAGCACTCCAGGAAGATTTGAATAGACTGATGCAGTGGTCGGAGAAGTGGCAGATGCAGTTTAATATAGACAAATGCAAAGTTCTAAATGTTGGACAGGACAATAACCATGCCACATATAAACTAAATAATGTAGATCTTAATATTACGGATTGCGAAAAAGATTTAGGAGTTCTGGTTAGCAGTAATCTGAAACCAAGACAACAGTGCATAAGTGTTCGCAATAAAGCTAATAGAATCCTTGGCTTCATATCAAGAAGCATAAATAATAGGAGTCCTCAGGTTGTTCTTCAACTCTATACATCCTTGGTTAGGCCTCATTTAGATTATGCTGCACAGTTTTGGTCAAAGTATTACAGAATGGATATAAATTCTCTGGAAAATGTACAAAGGAGGATGACAAAGTTGATCCCATGTATCAGAAACCTTCCCTATGAGGATAGACTAAGGGCCCTGAAACTGCACTCTCTAGAAAGACGTAGAATTAGGGGGGATATGATTGAGGTGTATAAATGGAAGACAGGAATAAATAAAGGGGATGTAAATAGTGTGCTGAAAATATCTAGCCTAGACAGGACTCGCAGCAATGGTTTTAAGTTGGAAAAATTCAGATTCAGGAAGGATATAGGAAAGTACTGGTTTGGTAATAGAGTTGTGGATGAGTGGAACAAACTCCCAAGTACCGTTATAGAGGCTAGAACGTTGTGTAGCTTTAAAAATAGGTTGGATAAATACATGAGTAGATGTGGGTGGGTGTGAGTTAGACCTGATAGCTTGTGCTACCAGGTCGGTTGCCGTGTTCCTCCCTTAAGTCAATGTGACCTGACCTGACTAGGTTGGGTGCATTGGCTTAAGCCGGTAGGAGACTTGGACCTGCCTCGCATGGGCCAGTAGGCCTTCTGCAGTGTTCCTTCGTTCTTATGTTCTTATGTTCTTATGTGCGGGTTATTTGTGTATCGTTCCAGTCAGGGTATTGTGCTTTTTTTTTGTTATTCAGGACATTAAAAGTTTGTAGAATGCTAAAGTAACAAGTGAATTTGTATTGTAAATAATATACAGACACGAGAATATTAACATATAATGAATAAACTAGAAGACCAAGTGGATGTAAGGTGCTGCTGACACCATCCACAACCAACAAGTGGATGTAAGGTGCAGCTGACACCATCCACAACCACCAAGTGGATGAAAGGTGCAGCTGACACCATCCACAACCACCAAGTGGATGTAAGGTGCAGCTGACACCATCCACAACCACCAAGTGGATGTTAGGTGCAGCTGACACCATCCACAACCACCAAGTGGATGAAAGGTGCAGCTGACACCATCCACAACCACCAAGTGGATGTAAGGTGCAGCTGACACCATCCACAACCACCAAGTGGATGTAAGGTGCAGCTGACACCATCCACAACCACCAAGTGGATGTAAGGTGCAGCTGACACCATCCACAACCACCAAGTGGATGTAAGGTGCAGCTGACACCATCCACAACCACCAAGTGGATGTAAGGTGCAGCTGACACCATCCACATCCACCAAGTGGATGTTAGGTGCAGCTGACACCATCCACATCCACCAAGTGGATGTAAGGTGCAGCTGACACCATCCACATCCACCAAGTGGATGTAAGGCGCAGCTGACACCATCCACAACCACTGCTGAAGTGGATGTAAGGTGCAGCTGACACCATCCACAACCACCAAGTGGATGTAAGGTGCAGCTGACACCATCCACAACCACCAAGTGGATGAAAGGTGCAGCTGACACCATCCACAACCACCAAGTGGATGTAAGGTGCAGCTGACACCATCCACAACCACCAAGTGGATGAAAGGTGCAGCTGACACCATCCACAACCACCAAGTGGATGTAAGGTGCAGCTGACACCATCCACAACCACCAAGTGGATGTAAGGTGCAGCTGACACCATCCACAACCACCAAGTGGATGTAAGGTGCAGCTGACACCATCCACAACCACCAAGTGGATGTAAGGTGCAGCTGACACCATCCACAACCACCAAGTGGATGTAAGGTGCTGCTGACACCATCCACAACCACCAAGTGGATGTAAGGTGCAGCTGACACCATCCACAACCACCAAGTGGATGTAAGGTGCAGCTGACACCATCCACAACCACCAAGTGGATGTAAGGTGCAGCTGACACCATCCACATCCACCAAGTGGATGTAAGGTGCAGCTGACACCATCCACATCCACCAAGTGGATGTAAGGTGCAGCTGACACCATCCACATCCACCAAGTGGATGTAAGGTGCAGCTGACACCATCCACAACCACCAAGTGGATGTAAGGTGCAGCTGACACCATCCACAACCACCAAGTGGATGTAAGGTGCAGCTGACACCATCCACAACCACCAAGTGGATGTAAGGTGCAGCTGACACCATCCACATCCACCAAGTGGATGTAAGGTGCAGCTGACACCATCCACAACCACCAAGTGGATGTAAGGTGCAGCTGACACCATCCACAACCACCAAGTGGATGTAAGGTGCAGCTGACACCATCCACAACCACCAAGTGGATGTAAGGTGCAGCTGACACCATCCACATCCACCAAGTGGATGTAAGGTGCAGCTGACACCATCCACAACCACCAAGTGGATGTAAGGTGCAGCTGACACCATCCACATCCACCAAGTGGATGTAAGGTGCAGCTGACACCATCCACATCCACCAAGTGGATGTAAGGTGCAGCTGACACCATCCACATCCACCAAGTGGATGTAAGGTGCAGCTGACACCATCCACAACCACCAAGTGGATGTAAGGTGCAGCTGACACCATCCACAACCACCAAGTGGATGTAAGGTGCAGCTGACACCATCCACAACCACCAAGTGGATGTAAGGTGCAGCTGACACCATCCACAACCACCAAGTGGATGTAAGGTGCAGCTGACACCATCCACAACCACCAAGTGGATGTAAGGTGCAGCTGACACCATCCACAACCACCAAGTGGATGTAAGGTGCAGCTGACACCATCCACAACCACCAAGTGGATGTAAGGTGCAGCTGACACCATCCACAACCACCAAGTGGATGTAAGGTGCACACCATCCACAACCACCAAGTGGATGTAAGGTGCAGCTGACACCATCCACAACCACCAAGTGGATGTAAGGTGCAGCTGACACCATCCACAACCACCAAGTGGATGTAAGGTGCAGCTGACACCATCCACATCCACCAAGTGGATGTAAGGTCAGCAGCTGACACCATCCACATCCACCAAGTGGATGTAAGGTGCAGCTGACACCATCCACAACCACCAAGTGGATGTAAGGTGCAGCTGACACCATCCACAACCACCAAGTCAGCTGACACCATCCACAACCACCAAGTGGATGTAAGGTGCAGCTGACACCATCCACATCCACCAAGTGGATGTAAGGTGCAGCTGACACCATCCACATGGATGTAAGGTGCAGCTGACACCATCCACAACCACCAAGTGGATGTAAGGTGCAGCTGACACCATCCACAACCACCAAGTGGATGTAAGGTGCAGCTGACACCATCCACAACCACCAAGTGGATGTAAGGTGCAGCTGACACCATCCACAACCACCAAGTGGATGTAAGGTGCAGCTGACACCATCCACAACCACCAAGTGGATGTAAGGTGCAGCTGACACCATCCACATCCACCAAGTGGATGTAAGGTGCAGCTGACACCATCCACAACCACCAAGTGGATGTAAGGTGCAGCTGACACCATCCACAACCACCAAGTGGATGTAAGGTGCAGCTGACACCATCCACAACCACCAAGTGGATGTAAGGTGCAGCTGACACCATCCACAACCACCAAGTGGATGTAAGGTGCAGCTGACACCATCCACAACCACCAAGTGGATGTAAGGTGCAGCTGACACCATCCACAACCACCAAGTGGATGTAAGGTGCAGCTGACACCATCCACAACCACCAAGTGGATGTAAGGTGCAGCTGACACCATCCACAACCACCAAGTGGATGTAAGGTGCAGCTGACACCATCCACATCCACCAAGTGGATGTAAGGTGCAGCTGACACCATCCACATCCACCAAGTGGATGTAAGGTGCAGCTGACACCATCCACAACCACCAAGTGGATGTAAGGTGCCTGACACCATCCACAACCACCAAGTGGATGTAAGGTGCAGTGGATGTAAGGTGCAGCTGACACCATCCACATCCACCAAGTGGATGTAAGGTGCAGCTGACACCATCCACAACCACCAAGTGGATGTAAGGTGCAGCTGACACCATCCACAACCACCAAGTGGATGTAAGGTGCAGCTGACACCATCCACAACCACCAAGTGGATGTAAGGTGCAGCTGACACCATCCACATCCACCAAGTGGATGTAAGGTGCAGCTGACACCATCCACAACCACCAAGTGGATGTAAGGTGCAGCTGACACCATCCACAACCACCAAGTGGATGTAAGGTGCAGCTGACACCATCCACAACCACCAAGTGGATGTAAGGTGCAGCTGACACCATCCACATCCACCAAGTGGATGTAAGGTGCAGCTGACACCATCCACAACCACCAAGTGGATGTAAGGTGCAGCTGACACCATCCACAACCACCAAGTGGATGTAAGGTGCAGCTGACACCATCCACAACCACCAAGTGGATGTAAGGTGCAGCTGACACCATCCACAACCACCAAGTGGATGTAAGGTGCAGCTGACACCATCCACAACCACCAAACAAGTGGATGTAAGGTGCAGCTGCCACCATCCACAACCACCAAGTGGATGTAAGGTGCAGTTGACACCATCCACAACCAACAAGTGGATGTAAGGTGCAGTTGACACCATCCACAACCACCAAGTGGATGTAAGGTGCAGCTGACACCATCCACATCCACCAAGTGGATGTAAGGTGCAGCTGACACCATCCACATCCACCAAGTGGATGTAAGGTGCAGCTGACACCATCCACAACCACCAAGTGGATGTAAGGTGCAGCTGACACCATCCACAACCACCAAGTGGATGTAAGGTGCAGCTGACACCATCCACAACCACCAAGTGGATGTAAGGTGCAGCTGACACCATCCACATCCACCAAGTGGATGTAAGGTGCAGCTGACACCATCCACAACCACCAAGTGGATGTAAGGTGCAGCTGACACCATCCACATCCACCAAGTGGATGTAAGGTGCAGCTGACACCATCCACATCCACCAAGTGGATGTAAGGTGCAGCTGACACCATCCACATCCACCAAGTGGATATAAGGTGCAGCTGACACCATCCACAACCACCAAGTCCACCAGCTGACACCATCCACAACCACCAAGTGGATGTAAGGTGCAGCTGACACCATCCACATCCACCAAGTGGATGTAAGGTGCAGCTGACACCATCCACAACCACCAAGTGGATGTAAGGTGCAGCTGACACCATCCACAACAGCTGACACAACAACCACCAAGTGGATGTAAGGTGCAGCTGACACCATCCACATCCACCAAGTGGATGTAAGGTGCAGCTGACACCATCCACATCCACCACCAAGTGGATGTAAGGTGCAGCTGACACCATCCACAACCACCAAGTGGATGTAAGGTGCAGCTGACACCATCCACAACCACCAAGTGGATGTAAGGTGCAGCTGACACCATCCACATCCACCAAGTGGATGTAAGGTGCAGCTGACACCATCCACATCCACCAAGTGGATGTAAGGTGCAGCTGACACCATCCACAACCACCAAGTGGATGTAAGGTGCAGCTGACACCATCCACATCCACCAAGTGGATGTAAGGTGCAGCTGACACCATCCACATCCACCAAGTGGATGTAAGGTGCAGCTGACACCATCCACATCCACCAAGTGGATGTAAGGTGCAGCTGACACCATCCACAACCACCAAGTGGATGTAAGGTGCAGCTGACACCATCCACAACCACCAAGTGGATGGAAGGTGCAGCTGTCACCATCCACAGTGGTTGTATGGTGCAGCTGACACCATCCTCATCCACCCAGTGGATGTAAGGTGCAGCTGACACCATCCACATCCACCAAGTGGATGTAAGGTGCAGCTGACACCATCCACATCCACCAAGTGGATGTAAGGTGCAGCTGACACCATCCACAACCACCAAGTGGATGTAAGGTGCAGCTGACACCATCCACAACCACCAAGTGGATGTAAGGTGCAGCTGACACCATCCACATCCACCAAGTGGATGTAAGGTGCAGCTGACACCATCCACATCCACCAAGTGGATGTAAGGTGCAGCTGACACCATCCACATCCACCAAGTGGATGTAAGGTGCAGCTGACACCATCCACATCCACCAAGTGGATGTAAGGTGCAGCTGACACCATCCACATCCACCAAGTGGATGTAAGGTGCAGCTGACACCATCCACAACCACCAAGTGGATGTAAGGTGCAGCTGACACCATCCACATCCACCAAGTGGATGTAAGGTGCAGCTGACACCATCCACAACCACCAAGTGGATGTAAGGTGCAGCTGACACCATCCACAACCACCAAGTGGATGTAAGGTGCAGCTGACACCATCCACATCCACCAAGTGGATGTAAGGTGCAGCTGACACCATCCACAACCACCAAGTGGATGTAAGGTGCCACACATCCACAACCACCAAGTGGATGTAAGGTGCAGCTGACACCATCCACAACCACCAAGTGGATGTAAGGTGCAGCTGACACCATCCACATCCACCAAGTGGATGTAAGGTGCAGCTGACACCATCCACATCCACCAAGTGGATGTAAGGTGCAGCTGACACCATCCACATCCACCAAGTGGATGTAAGGTGCAGCTGACACCATCCACAACCACCAAGTGGATGTAAGGTGCAGTTGACACCATCCACAACCACCAAGTGGCTGTAAGGTGCGGCAGACACCATCCACACCAAGTGGATGTAAGGTGCCACCAAGTGGATGTAAGGTGCAGCTGACACCATCCACAACCACCAAGTGGATGTAAGGTGCAGCTGACACAGCATCCACAACCACCAAGTGGATGTAAGGTGCAGCTGACACCATCCACAACCACCAAGTGGATGTAAGGTGCAGCTGACACCATCCACAACCACCAAGTGGATGTAAGGTGCAGCTGACACCATCCACAACCACCAAGTGGATGTAAGGTGCAGCTGACACCATCCACATCCACCAAGTGGATGTAAGGTGCAGCTGACACCATCCACAACCACCAAGTGGATGTAAGGTGCAGCTGACACCATCCACAACCACCAAGTGGATGTAAGGTGCAGCTGACACCATCCACATCCACCAAGTGGATGTAAGGTGCAGCTGACACCATCCACATCCACCAAGTGGATGTAAGGTGCAGCTGACACCATCCACATCCACCAAGTGGATGTAAGGTGCAGCTGACACCATCCACAACCACCAAGTGGATGTAAGGTGCAGCTGACACCATCCACATCCACCAAGTGGATGTAAGGTGCAGCTGACACCATCCACATCCACCAAGTGGATGTAAGGTGCAGCTGACACCATCCACAACCACCAAGTGGATGTAAGGTGCAGCTGACACCATCCACAACCACCAAGTGGATGTAAGGTGCAGCTGACACCATCCACAACCACCAAGTGGATGTAAGGTGCAGCTGACACCATCCACAACCACCAAGTGGATGTAAGGTGCAGCTGACACCATCCACATCCACCAAGTGGATGTAAGGTGCAGCTGACACCATCCACAACCACCAAGTGGATGTAAGGTGCAGCTGACACCATCCACATCCACCACCAAGTGGATGTAAGGTGCAGCTGACACCATCCACAACCACCAAGTGGATGTAAGGTGCAGCTGACACCATCCACAACCACCAAGTCGATGTAAGGTGCAGCTGACACCATCCACATCCACCAAGTGGATGTAAGGTGCAGCTGACACCATCCACATCCACCAAGTGGATGTAAGGTGCAGCTGACACCATCCACAACCACCAAGTGGATGTAAGGTGCAGCTGACACCATCCACATCCACCAAGTGGATGTAAGGTGCAGCTGACACCATCCACAACCACCAAGTGGATGTAAGGTGCAGCTGACACCATCCACATCCACCAAGTGGATGTAAGGTGCAGCTGACACCATCCACATCCACCAAGTGGATGTAAGGTGCAGCTGACACCATCCACATCCACCAAGTGGATGTAAGGTGCAGCTGACACCATCCACATCCACCAAGTGGATGTAAGGTGCAGCTGACACCATCCACATCCACCAAGTGGATGTAAGGTGCAGCTGACACCATCCACATCCACCAAGTGGATGTAAGGTGCAGCTGACACCATCCACAACCACCAAGTGGATGTAAGGTGCAGCTGACACCATCCACAACCACCAAGTGGATGTAAGGTGCAGCTGACACCATCCACAACCACCAAGTGGATGTAAGGTGCAGCTGACACCATCCACATCCACCAAGTGGATGTAAGGTGCAGCTGACACCATCCACATCCACCAAGTGGATGTAAGGTGCAGCTGACACCATCCACATCCACCAAGTGGATGTAAGGTGCAGCTGACACCATCCACATCCACCAAGTGGATGTAAGGTGCAGCTGACACCATCCACATCCACCAAGTGGATGTAAGGTGCAGCTGACACCATCCACAACCACCAAGTGGATGTAAGGTGCAGCTGACACCATCCACAACCACCAAGTGGATGTAAGGTGCAGCTGACACCATCCACATCCACCAAGTGGATGTAAGGTGCAGCTGACACCATCCACATCCCCCAAGTGGATGTAAGGTGCAGCTGACACCATCCACAACCACCAAGTGGATGTAAGGTGCAGCTGACACCATCCACATCCACCAAGTGGATGTAAGGTGCAGCTGACACCATCCACAAGTGGATGTAAGGTGCCACCAAGTGGATGTAAGGTGCAGCTGACACCATCCACAACCACCAAGTGGATGTAAGGTGCAGCTGACACCATCCACATCCACCAAGTGGATGTAAGGTGCAGCTGACACCATCCACATCCACCAAGTGGATGTAAGGTGCTGACACCATCCACATCCACCAAGGGGATGTAAGGTGCAGCTGACACCATCCACATCCACCAAGTGGATGTAAGGTGCAGCTGACACCATCCACATCCACCAAGTGGATGTAAGGTGCAGCTGACACCATCCACATCCACCAAGTGGATGTAAGGTGCAGCTGACACCATCCACATCCACCAAGTGGATGTAAGGTGCAGCTGACACCATCCACAACCACCAAGTGGATGTAAGGTGCAGCTGACACCATCCACATCCACCAAGTGGATGTAAGGTGCAGCTGACACCATCCACATCCACCAAGTGGATGTAAGGTGCAGCTGACACCATCCACATCCACCAAGTGGATGTAAGGTGCAGCTGACACCATCCACATCCACCAAGTGGATGTAAGGTGCAGCTGACACCATCCACAACCACCAAGTGGATGTAAGGTGCAGCTGACACCATCCACATCCACCAAGTGGATGTAAGGTGCAGCTGACACCATCCACAACCACCAAGTGGATGTAAGGTGCAGCTGACACCATCCACATCCACCAAGTGGATGTAAGGTGCAGCTGACACCATCCACATCCACCAAGTGGATGTAAGGTGCAGCTGACACCATCCACAACCACCAAGTGGATGTAAGGTGCAGCTGACACCATCCACATCCACCAAGTGGATGTAAGGTGCAGCTGACACCATCCACATCCACCAAGTGGATGTAAGGTGCAGCTGACACCATCCACATCCACCAAGTGGATGTAAGGTGCAGCTGACACCATCCACATCCACCAAGTGGATGTAAGGTGCAGCTGACACCATCCACATCCACCAAGTGGATGTAAGGTGCAGCTGACACCATCCACAACCACCAAGTGGATGTAAGGTGCAGCTGACACCATCCACATCCACCAAGTGGATGTAAGGTGCAGCTGACACCATCCACATCCACCAAGTGGATGTAAGGTGCAGCTGACACCATCCACAACCACCAAGTGGATGTAAGGTGCAGCTGACACCATCCACAACCACCAAGTGGATGTAAGGTGCAGCTGACACCATCCACAACCACCAAGTGGATGTAAGGTGCAGCTGACACCATCCACATCCACCAAGTGGATGTAAGGTGCAGCTGACACCATCCACAACCACCAAGTGGATGTAAGCTGACACCATGTGGATGTAAGGTGCAGCTGACACCATCCACATCCACCAAGTGGATGTAAGGTGCAGCTGACACCATCCACAACCACCAAGTGGATGTAAGGTGCAGCTGACACCATCCACAACCACCAAGTGGATGTAAGGTGCAGCTGACACCATCCACATCCACCAAGTGGATGTAAGGTGCAGCTGACACCATCCACATCCACCAAGTGGATGTAAGGTGCAGCTGACACCATCCACAACCACCAAGTGGATGTAAGGTGCAGCTGACACCATCCACATCCACAACCACCAAGTGGATGTAAGGTGCAGCTGACACCATCCACATCCACCAAGTGGATGTAAGGTGCAGCTGACACCATCCACAACCACCAAGTGGATGTAAGGTGCAGCTGACACCATCCACATGGATGTAAGGTGCCACCAAGTGGATGTAAGGTGCAGCTGACACCATCCACATCCACCAAGTGGATGTAAGGTGCAGCTGACACCATCCACAACCACCAAGTGGATGTAAGGTGCAGCTGACACCATCCACAACCACCAAGTGGATGTAAGGTGCAGCTGACACCATCCACATCCACCAAGTGGATGTAAGGTGCAGCTGACACCATCCACATCCACCAAGTGGATGTAAGGTGCAGCTGACACCATCCACAACCACCAAGTGGATGTAAGGTGCAGCTGACACCATCCACAACCACCAAGTGGATGTAAGGTGCAGCTGACACCATCCACATCCACCAAGTGGATGTAAGGTGCAGCTGACACCATCCACATCCACCACCACCCAGTGGATGTAAGGTGCAGCTGACACCATCCACAACCACCAAGTGGATGTAAGGTGCAGCTGACACCATCCACAACCACCAAGTGGATGTAAGGTGCAGCTGACACCATCCACAACCACCAAGTGGATGTAAGGTGCAGCTGACACCATCCACAACCACCAAGTGGATGTAAGGTGCAGCTGACACCATCCACAACCACCAAGTGGATGTAAGGTGCAGCTGACACCATCCACAACCACCAAGTGGATGTAAGGTGCAGCTGACACCATCCACAACCACCAAGTGGATGTAAGGTGCAGCTGACACCATCCACAACCACCAAGTGGATGTAAGGTGCAGCTGACACCATCCACATCCACCAAGTGGATGTAAGGTGCAGCTGACACCATCCACATCCACCAAGTGGATGTAAGGTGCAGCTGACACCATCCACATCCACCAAGTGGATGTAAGGTGCAGCTGACACCATCCACATCCACCAAGTGGATGTAAGGTGCAGCTGACACCATCCACATCCACCAAGTGGATGTAAGGTGCAGCTGACACCATCCACAACCACCAAGTGGATGTAAGGTGCAGCTGACACCATCCACAACCACCAAGTGGATGTAAGGTGCAGCTGACACCATCCACATCCACCAAGTGGATGTAAGGTGCAGCTGACACCATCCACATCCACCAAGTGGATGTAAGGTGCAGCTGACACCATCCACAACCACCAAGTGGATGTAAGGTGCAGCTGACACCATCCACAACCACCAAGTGGATGTAAGGTGCAGCTGACACCATCCACAACAGCTGACACCATCCACAACCACCAAGTGGATGTAAGGTGCAGCTGACACCATCCACATCCACCAAGTGGATGTAAGGTGCAGCTGACACCATCCACAGTGGATGTAAGGTGCAGCTGACACCATCCACATCCACCAAGTGGATGTAAGGTGCAGCTGACACCATCCACATCCACCAAGTGGATGTAAGGTGCAGCTGACACCATCCACAAGTGGATGTAAGGTGCCACCAAGTGGATGTAAGGTGCAGCTGACACCATCCACATCCACCAAGTGGATGTAAGGTGCAGCTGACACCATCCACATCCACCAAGTGGATGTAAGGTGCAGCTGACACCATCCACATCCACCAAGTGGATGTAAGGTGCAGCTGACACCATCCACAAGTGGATGTAAGGTGCCACACAAGTGGATGTAAGGTGCAGCTGACACCATCCACAACCACCAAGTGGATGTAAGGTGCAGCTGACACCATCCACAACCACCAAGTGGATGTAAGGTGCAGCTGACACCATCCACATCCACCAAGTGGATGTAAGGTGCAGCTGACACCATCCACAACCACCAAGTGGATGTAAGGTGCCACCAAGTGGATGTAAGGTGCAGCTGACACCATCCACAACCACCAAGTGGATGTAAGGTGCAGCTGACACCATCCACATCCACCAAGTGGATGTAAGGTGCAGCTGACACCATCCACATCCACCAAGTGGATGTGAAGGTGCAGCTGACACCATCCACATCCACCACAGCTGAAGTGGATGTAAGGTGCAGCTGACACCATCCACAACCACCAAGTGGATGTAAGGTGCAGCTGACACCATCCACAACCACCAAGTGGATGTAAGGTGCAGCTGACACCATCCACAACCACCAAGTGGATGTAAGGTGCAGCTGACACCATCCACATCCACCAAGTGGATGTAAGGTGCAGCTGACACCATCCACATCCACCAAGTGGATGTAAGGTGCAGCTGACACCATCCACATCCACCAAGTGGATGTAAGGTGCAGCTGACACCATCCACATCCACCAAGTGGATGTAAGGTGCAGCTGACACCATCAGCTGACACCATCCACAACCAAAGTGGATGTAAGGTGCAGCTGACACCATCCACAAGTGGATGTAAGGTGCCACCAAGTGGATGTAAGGTGCAGCTGACACCATCCACATCCACCAAGTGGATGTAAGGTGCAGCTGACACCATCCACATCCACCAAGTGGATGTAAGGTGCAGCTGACACCATCCACAACCACCAAGTGGATGTAAGGTGCAGCTGACACCATCCACATCCACCAAGTGGATGTAAGGTGCAGCTGACACCATCCACATCCACCAAGTGGATGTAAGGTGCAGCTGACACCATCCACATCCACCAAGTGGATGTAAGGTGCAGCTGACACCATCCACAACCACCAAGTGGATGTAAGGTGCAGCTGACACCATCCACATCCACCAAGTGGATGTAAGGTGCAGCTGACACCATCCACAACCACCAAGTGGATGTAAGGTGCAGCTGACACCATCCACAACCACCAAGTGGATGTAAGGTGCAGCTGACACCATCCACAACCACCAAGTGGATGTAAGGTGCAGCTGACACCATCCACATCCACCAAGTGGATGTAAGGTGCAGCTGACACCATCCACATCCACCAAGTGGATGTAAGGTGCAGCTGACACCATCCACAACCACCAAGTGGATGTAAGGTGCAGCTGACACCATCCACAACCACCAAGTGGATGTAAGGTGCAGCTGACACCATCCACAACCACCAAGTGGATGTAAGGTGCAGCTGACACCATCCACATCCACCAAGTGGATGTAAGGTGCAGCTGACACCATCCACATCCACCAAGTGGATGTAAGGTGCAGCTGACACCATCCACAACCACCAAGTGGATGTAAGGTGCAGCTGACACCATCCACAACCACCAAGTGGATGTAAGGTGCAGCTGACACCATCCACATGGATGTAAGGTGCAGCTGACACCATCCACAACCACCAAGTGGATGTAAGGTGCAGCTGACACCATCCACAACCACCACGTGGATGTAAGGTGCAGCTGACACCATCCACATGGATGTAAGGTGCCACCAAGTGGATGTAAGGTGCAGCTGACACCATCCACATCCACCAAGTGGATGTAAGGTGCAGCTGACACCATCCACAACCACCAAGTGGATGTAAGGTGCAGCTGACACCATCCACAACCACCTCGTGGAGGGAAGGTGCAGCTGACACCATCCACATGGATGTAAGGTGCCACCAACAACCACCAAGTGGATGTAAGGTGCAGCTGACACCATCCACAACCACCAAGTGGATGTAAGGTGCAGCTGACACCATCCACAACCACCAAGTGGATGTAAGGTGCAGCTGACACCATCCACAACCACCAAGTGGATGTAAGGTGCAGCTGACACCATCCACATCCACCAAGTGGATGTAAGGTGCAGCTGACACCATCCACAACCACCAAGTGGATGTAAGGTGCAGCTGACACCATCCACATCCACCAAGTGGATGTAAGGTGCAGCTGACACCATCCACATCCACCAAGTGGATGTAAGGTGCAGCTGACACCATCCACATCCACCAAGTGGATGTAAGGTGCAGCTGACACCATCCACAACCACCAAGTGGATGTAAGGTGCAGCTGACACCATCCACAACCACCAAGTGGATGTAAGGTGCAGCTGACACCATCCACATCCACCAAGTGGATGTAAGGTGCAGCTGACACCATCCACATCCACCAAGTGGATGTAAGGTGCAGCTGACACCATCCACAACCACCAAGTGGATGTAAGGTGCAGCTGACACCATCCACAACCACCAAGTGGATGTAAGGTGCAGCTGACACCATCCACATCCACCAAGTGGATGTAAGGTGCAGCTGACACCATCCACAACCACCAAGTGGATGTAAGGTGCAGCTGACACCATCCACATCCACCAAGTGGATGTAAGGTGCAGCTGACACCATCCACAACCACCAAGTGGATGTAAGGTGCAGCTGACACCATCCACAACCACCAAGTGGATGTAAGGTGCAGCTGACACCATCCACAACCACCAAGTGGATGTAAGGTGCAGCTGACACCATCCACAACCACCAAGTGGATGTAAGGTGCAGCTGACACCATCCACATCCACCACCAAGTGGATGTAAGGTGCAGCTGACACCATCCACATCCACCAAGTGGATGTAAGGTGCAGCTGACACCATCCACATCCACCAAGTGGATGTAAGGTGCAGCTGACACCATCCACATCCACCAAGTGGATGTAAGGTGCAGCTGACACCATCCACAACCACCAAGTGGATGTAAGGTGCAGCTGACACCATCCACATCCACCAAGTGGATGTAAGGTGCAGCTGACACCATCCACATCCACCAAGTGGATGTAAGGTGCAGCTGACACCATCCACAACCACCAAGTGGATGTAAGGTGCAGCTGACACCATCCACAACCACCAAGTGGATGTAAGGTGCAGCTGACACCATCCACAACCACCAAGTGGATGTAAGGTGCAGCTGACACCATCCACATCCACCAAGTGGATGTAAGGTGCAGCTGACACCATCCACATCCACCAAGTGGATGTAAGGTGCAGCTGACACCATCCACATCCACACAACAACCACCAAGTGGATGTAAGGTGCAGCTGACACCATCCACATCCACCAAGTGGATGTAAGGTGCAGCTGACACCATCCACATCCACCAAGTGGATGTAAGGTGCAGCTGACACCATCCACATCCACCAAGTGGATGTAAGGTGCAGCTGACACCATCCACATCCACCAAGTGGATGTAAGGTGCAGCTGACACCATCCACAACCACCAAGTGGATGTAAGGTGCAGCTGACACCATCCACAACCACCAAGTGGATGTAAGGTGCAGCTGACACCATCCACAACCACCAAGTGGATGTAAGGTGCAGCTGACACCATCCACATCCACCAAGTGGATGTAAGGTGCAGCTGACACCATTCACATCCACCAAGTGGATGTAAGGTGCAGCTGACACCATCCACATCCACCAAGTGGATGTAAGGTGCAGCTGACACCATCCACAACCACCAAGTGGATGTAAGGTGCAGCTGACACCATCCACACCAAGTGGATGTAAGGTGCAGCTGACACATCCACAACCACCAAGTGGATGTAAGGTGCAGCTGACACCATCCACAACCACCAAGTGGATGTAAGGTGCAGCTGACACCATCCACATCCACCAAGTGGATGTAAGGTGCACACCATCCACAACCCCCAAGTGGATGTAAGGTGCAGCTGACACCATCCACAACCACCAAGTGGATGTAAGGTGCAGCTGACACCATCCACATCCACCAAGTGGATGTAAGGTGCAGCTGACACCATCCACATCCACCAAGTGGATGTAAGGTGCAGCTGACACCATCCACAACCACCAAGTGGATGTAAGGTGCAGCTGACACCATCCACAACCACCAAGTGGATGTAAGGTGCAGCTGACACCATCCACATCCACCAAGTGGATGTAAGGTGCAGCTGACACCATCCACAACCACCAAGTGGATGTAAGGTGCAGCTGACACCATCCACAACCACCAAGTGGATGTAAGGTGCAGCTGACACCATCCACATCCACCAAGTGGATGTAAGGTGCAGCTGACACCATCCACATCCACCAAGTGGATGTAAGGTGCAGCTGACACCATCCACAACCACCAAGTGGATGTAAGGTGCAGCTGACACCATCCACAACCACCAAGTGGATGTAAGGTGCAGCTGACACCATCCACATCCACCAAGTGGATGTAAGGTGCAGCTGACACCATCCACACCACCAAGTGGATGTAAGGTGCAGCTGACACCATCCACAACCACCAAGTGGATGTAAGGTGCAGCTGACACCATCCACATCCACCAAGTGGATGTAAGGTGCAGCTGACACCATCCACAACCACCAAGTGGATGTAAGGTGCAGCTGACACCATCCACAACCACCAAGTGGATGTAAGGTGCAGCTGACACCATCCACATCCACCAAGTGGATGTAAGGTGCAGCTGACACCATCCACAAGTGGATGCAAGGTGCCACCAAGTGGATGTAAGGTGCAGTTGACACCATCCACAACCACCAAGTGGATGTAAGGTGCAGCTGACACCATCCACATCCACCAAGTGGATGTAAGGTGCAGCTGACACCATCCACATCCACCAAGTGGATGTAAGGTGCAGCTGACACCATCCACAACCACCAAGTGGATGTAAGGTGCAGCTGACACCATCCACATCCACCAAGTGGATGTAAGGTGCAGCTGACACCATCCACAACCACCAAGTGGATGTAAGGTGCAGCTGACACCATCCACATCCACCAAGTGGATGTAAGGTGCAGCTGACACCATCCACATCCACCAAGTGGATGTAAGGTGCAGCTGACACCATCCACATCCACCAAGTGGATGTAAGGTGCAGCTGACACCATCCACAACCACCAAGTGGATGTAAGGTGCAGCTGTGGACAGCTGACACCATCCACATCCACCAAGTGGATGTAAGGTGCAGCTGACACCATCCACATCCACCAAGTGGATGTAAGGTGCAGCTGACGCCATCCACAACCACCAAGTGGATGTAAGGTGCAGCTGACACCATCCACATCCACCAAGTGGATGTAAGGTGCAGCTGACACCATCCACATCCACCAAGTGGATGTAAGGTGCAGCTGACAACATCCACATCCACCAAGTGGATGTAAGGTGCAGCTGACACCATCCACAACCACCAAGTGGATGTAAGGTGCAGCTGACATCCATCCACACCATCCACCAAGTGGATGTAAGGTGCAGCTGACACCATCCACATCCACCAAGTGGATGTAAGGTGCAGCTGACACCATCCACATCCACCAAGTGGATGTAAGGTGCAGCTGACACCATCCACATCCACCAAGTGGATGTAAGGTGCAGCTGACACCATCCACATCCACCAAGTGGATGTAAGGTGCAGCTGACACCATCCACATCCACCAAGTGGATGTAAGGTGCAGCTGACACCATCCACATCCACCAAGTGGATGTAAGGTGCAGCTGACACCATCCACAACCACCAAGTTGATGTAAGGTGCAGCTGACACCATCCACAACCACCAAGTGGATGTAAGGTGCAGCTGACACCATCCACATCCACCAAGTGGATGTAAGGTGCAGCTGACACCATCCACATCCACCAAGTGGATGTAAGGTGCAGCTGACACCATCCACATCCACCAAGTGGATGTAAGGTGCAGCTGACACCATCCACATCCACCAAGTGGATGTAAGGTGCAGCTGACACCATCCACATCCACCAAGTGGATGTAAGGTGCAGCTGACACCATCCACATCCACCAAGTGGATGTAAGGTGCAGCTGACACCATCCACAACCACCAAGTGGATGTAAGGTGCAGCTGACACCATCCACATCCACCAAGTGGATGTAAGGTGCAGCTGACACCATCCACAACCACCAAGTGGATGTAAGGTGCAGCTGACACCATCCACAACCACCAAGTGGATGTAAGGTGCAGCTGACACCATCCACATCCACCAAGTGGATGTAAGGTGCAGCTGACACCATCCACAACCACCAAGTGGATGTAAGGTGCAGCTGACACCATCCACAACCACCAAGTGGATGTAAGGTGCAGCTGACACCATCCACATCCACCAAGTGGATGTAAGGTGCAGCTGACACCATCCACAACCACCAAGTGGATGTAAGGTGCAGCTGACACCATCCACAACCACCAAGTGGATGTAAGGTGCAGCTGACACCATCCACATCCACCAAGTGGATGTAAGGTGCAGCTGACACCATCCACATCCACCAAGTGGATGTAAGGTGCAGCTGACACCATCCACATCCACCAAGTGGATGTAAGGTGCAGCTGACACCATCCACATCCACCAAGTGGATGTAAGGTGCAGCTGACACCATCCACATCCACCAAGTGGATGTAAGGTGCAGCTGACACCATCCACATCCACCAAGTGGATGTAAGGTGCAGCTGACACCATCCACAACCCCCAAGTGGATGTAAGGTGCAGCTGACACCATCCACATCCACCACCAAGTGGATGTAAGGTGCAGCTGACACCATCCACATCCACCAAGTGGATGTAAGGTGCAGCTGACAATCCACATCCACCAAGTGGATGTAAGGTGCAGCTGACACCATCCACATCCACCAAGTGGATGTAAGGTGCAGCTGACACCATCCACATCCACCAAGTGGATGTAAGGTGCAGCTGACACCATCCACATCCACCAAGTGGATGTAAGGTGCAGCTGACACCATCCACAACCACCAAGTGGATGTAAGGTGCAGCTGACACCATCCACATGGATGTAAGGTGCAGCTGACACCATCCACAACCACCAAGTGGATGTAAGGTGCAGCTGACACCATCCATATCCACCAAGTGGATGTAAGGTGCAGCTGACACCATCCACATCCACCAAGTGGATGTAAGGTGCAGCTGACACCATCCACATCCACCAAGTGGATGTAAGGTGCAGCTGACACCATCCACAACCACCAAGTGGATGTAAGGTGCAGCTGACACCATCCACAACCACCAAGTGGATGTAAGGTGCAGCTGACACCATCCACAACCACCAAGTGGATGTAAGGTGCAGCTGACACCATCCACATCCACCAAGTGGATGTAAGGTGCAGCTGACACCATCCACATCCACCAAGTGGATGTAAGGTGCAGCTGACACCATCCACAACCACCAAGTGGATGTAAGGTGCAGCTGACACCATCCACATCCACCAAGTGGATGTAAGGTGCAGCTGACACCATCCACAACCACCAAGTGGATGTAAGGTGCAGCTGACACCATCCACAACCACCAAGTGGATGTAAGGTGCAGCTGACACCATCCACATGGATGTAAGGTGCAGCTGACACCATCCACATCCACCAAGTGGATGTAAGGTGCAGCTGACACCATCCACAACCACCAAGTGGATGTAAGGTGCAGCTGACACCATCCACAACCACCAAGTGGATGTAAGGTGCAGCTGACACCATCCACATCCACCAAGTGGATGTAAGGTGCAGCTGACACCATCCACATCCACCAAGTGGATGTAAGGTGCAGCTGACACCATCCACATCCACCAAGTGGATGTAAGGTGCAGCTGACACCATCCACATCCACCAAGTGGATGTAAGGTGCAGCTGACACCATCCACATCCACCAAGTGGATGTAAGGTGCAGCTGACACCATCCACATCCACCAAGTGGATGTAAGGTGCAGCTGACACCATCCACAACCACCAAGTGGATGTAAGGTGCAGCTGACACCATCCACATCCACCAAGTGGATGTAAGGTGCAGCTGACACCATCCACATCCACCAAGTGGATGTAAGGTGCAGCTGACACCATCCACAACCACCAAGTGGATGTAAGGTGCAGCTGACACCATCCACATCCACCAAGTGGATGTAAGGTGCAGCTGACACCATCCACAACCACCAAGTGGATGTAAGGTGCAGCTGACACCATCCACAACCACCAAGTGGATGTAAGGTGCAGCTGACACCATCCACAACCACCAAGTGGATGTAAGGTGCAGCTGACACCATCCACAACCACCAAGTGGATGTAAGGTGCAGCTGACACCATCCACATCCACCAAGTGGATGTAAGGTGCAGCTGACACCATCCACATCCACCAAGTGGATGTAAGGTGCAGCTGACACCATCCACAACCACCAAGTGGATGTAAGGTGCAGCTGACACCATCCACATCCACCAAGTGGATGTAAGGTGCAGCTGACACCATCCACAACCACCAAGTGGATGTAAGGTGCAGCTGACACCATCCACAACCACCAAGTGGATGTAAGGTGCAGCTGACACCATCCACATCCACCAAGTGGATGTAAGGTGCAGCTGACACCATCCACAACCACCAAGTGGATGTAAGGTGCAGCTGACACCATCCACAACCACCAAGTGGATGTAAGGTGCAGCTGACACCATCCACATCCACCAAGTGGATGTAAGGTGCAGCTGACACCATCCACATCCACCAAGTGGATGTAAGGTGCAGCTGACACCATCCACATCCACCAAGTGGATGTAAGGTGCAGCTGACACCATCCACAACCACCAAGTGGATGTAAGGTGCAGCTGACACCATCCACAACCACCAAGTGGATGTAAGGTGCAGCTGACACCATCCACAACCACCAAGTGGATGTAAGGTGCAGCTGACACCATCCACATCCACCAAGTGGATGTAAGGTGCAGCTGACACCATCCACATCCACCAAGTGGATGTAAGGTGCAGCTGACACCATCCACATCCACCAAGTGGATGTAAGGTGCAGCTGACACCATCCACATCCACCAAGTGGATGTAAGGTGCAGCTGACACCATCCACATCCACCAAGTGGATGTAAGGTGCAGCTGACACCATCCACATCCACCAAGTGGATGTAAGGTGCAGCTGACACCATCCACATCCACCAAGTGGATGTAAGGTGCAGCTGACACCATCCACAACCACCAAGTGGATGTAAGGTGCAGCTGACACCATCCACAACCACCAAGCTGTGGGATGTAAGGTGCAGCTGACACCATCCACAACCACCAAGTGGATGTAAGGTGCAGCTGACACCATCCACAACCACCAAGTGGATGTAAGGTGCAGCTGACACCATCCACATCCACCAAGTGGATGTAAGGTGCAGCTGACACCATCCACATCCACCAAGTGGATGTAAGGTGCAGCTGACACCATCCACATCCACCAAGTGGATGTAAGGTGCAGCTGACACCATCCACATCCACCAAGTGGATGTAAGGTGCAGCTGACACCATCCACATCCACCAAGTGGATGTAAGGTGCAGCTGACACCATCCACAACCACCAAGTGGATGTAAGGTGCAGCTGACACCATCCACAACCACCAAGTGGATGTAAGGTGCAGCTGACACCATCCACATCCACCAAGTGGATGTAAGGTGCAGCTGACACCATCCACATCCACCAAGTGGATGTAAGGTGCAGCTGACACCATCCACAACCACCAAGTGGATGTAAGGTGCAGCTGACACCATCCACATCCACCAAGTGGATGTAAGGTGCAGCTGACACCATCCACATCCACCAAGTGGATGTAAGGTGCAGCTGACACCATCCACAACCACCAAGTGGATGTAAGGTGCAGCTGACACCATCCACATCCACCAAGTGGATGTAAGGTGCAGCTGACACCATCCACATCCACCAAGTGGATGTAAGGTGCAGCTGACACCATCCACATCCACCAAGTGGATGTAAGGTGCAGCTGACACCATCCACATCCACCAAGTGGATGTAAGGTGCAGCTGACACCATCCACATCCACCAAGTGGATGTAAAGTGCAGCTGACACCATCCACATTCACCAAGTGGATGTAAGGTGCAGCTGACACCATCCACAACCACCAAGTGGATGTAAGGTGCAGCTGACACCATCCACAACCACCATGTGGATGTAAGGTGCAGCTGACACCATCCACAACCACAGCTGACACCATCCACATCCACCAAGTGGATGTAAGGTGCAGCTGACACCATCCACAACCACCAAGTGGATGTAAGGTGCAGCTGACACCATCCACATCCACCACCAAGTGGATGTAAGGTGCAGCTGACACCATCCACAACCACCAAGTGGATGTAAGGTGCAGCTGACACCATCCACATCCACCAAGTGGATGTAAGGTGCAGCTGACACCATCCACATCCACCAAGTGGATGTAAGGTGCAGCTGACACCATCCACAACCACCAAGTGGATGTAAGGTGCAGCTGACACCATCCACAACCACCAAGTGGATGTAAGGTGCAGCTGACACCATCCACATCCACCAAGTGGATGTAAGGTGCAGCTGACACCATCCACATCCACCAAGTGGATGTAAGGTGCAGCTGACACCATCCACATCCACCAAGTGGATGTAAGGTGCAGCTGACACCATCCACATCCACCAAGTGGATGTAAGGTGCAGCTGACACCATCCACAACCACCAAGTGGATGTAAGGTGCAGCTGACACCATCCACAACCACCAAGTGGATGTAAGGTGCAGCTGACACCATCCACATCCACCAAGTGGATGTAAGGTGCAGCTGACACCATCCACAACCACCAAGTGGATGTAAGGTGCAGCTGACACCATCCACAACCACCAAGTGGATGTAAGGTGCAGCTGACACCATCCACATCCACCAAGTGGATGTAAGGTGCAGCTGACACCATCCACATCCACCAAGTGGATGTAAGGTGCAGCTGACACCATCCACATCCACCAAGTGGATGTAAGGTGCAGCTGACACCATCCACATCCACCAAGTGGATGTAAGGTGCAGCTGACACCATCCACATCCACCAAGTGGATGTAAGGTGCAGCTGACACCATCCACATCCACCAAGTGGATGTAAGGTGCAGCTGACACCATCCACATCCACCAAGTGGATGTAAGGTGCAGCTGACACCATCCACAACCACCAAGTGGATGTAAGGTGCAGCTGACACCATCCACAACCACCAAGTGGATGTAAGGTGCAGCTGACACCATCCACAACCACCAAGTGGATGTAAGGTGCAGCTGACACCATCCACAACCACCAAGTGGATGTAAGGTGCAGCTGACACCATCCACATCCACAAAGTGGATGTAAGGTGCAGCTGACACCATCCACAACCACCAAGTGGATGTGAGGTGCAGCTGACTCCATCCACATCCACCCAGTGGATGTAAGGTGCAGCTGACACCATCCACATCCACCAAGTGGATGCAAGGTGCAGCTGACACCATCCACAACCACCAAGTGGATGTAAGGTGCAGCTGACACCATCCACAACCACCAAGTGGATGTAAGGTGCAGCTGACACCATCCACATCCACCAAGTGGATGTAAGGTGCAGCTGACACCATCCACAACCACCAAGTGGATGTAAGGTACAGCTGACACCATCCACAACCACCAAGTGGATGTAAGGTGCAGCTGACACCATTCATATCCACCAAGTGGATGTAAGGTGCACCTGACACCATCCACATCCACCAAGTGGATGCAAGGTGCAGCTGACACCATCCACAACCACCAAGTGGATGTAAGGTGCAGCTGACACCATCCATAACCACCAAGTGGATGTAAGGTGCAGCTGACACCATCCACATCCACCAAGTGGATGTAAGGTGCAGCTGACACCATCCACAACCACCAAGTGGATGTAAGGTGCAGCTGACACCATCCACAACCACCAAGTGGATGTAAGGTGCAGCTGACACCATCCACATCCACCAAGTGGATGTAAGGTGCAGCTGACACCATCCACATCCACCAAGTGGATGCAAGGTGCAGCTGACACCATCCACAACCACCAAGTGGATGTAAGGTGCAGCTGACACCATCCACAACCACCAAGTGGATGTAAGGTGCAGCTGACACCATCCACATCCACCAAGTGGATGTAAGGTGCAGCTGACACCATCCACATCCACCAAGTGGATGTAAGGTGCAGCTGACACCATCCACAACCACCAAGTGGATGTAAGGTGCAGCTGACACCATCCACATCCACCAAGTGGATGTAAGGTGCAGCTAACACCATCCACAACCACCAAGTGGATGTAAGGTGCAGCTGACACCATCCACAACCACCAAGTGGATGTAAGGTGCAGCTGACATCATCCACATCCACCAAGTGGATGTAAGGTGCAGCTGACACCATCCACATCCACCAAGTGGATGCAAGGTGCAGCTGACACCATCCACAACCACCAAGTGGATGTAAGGTGCAGCTGACACCATCCACAACCACCAAGTGGATGTAAGGTGCAGCTGACACCATCCACATCCACCAAGTGGATGTAAGGTGCAGCTGACACCATCCACATCCACCAAGTGGATGTAAGGTGCAGCTGACACCATCCACAACCACAAAGTGGATGTAAGGTGCAGCTGACACCATCCACATCCACCAAGTGGATGTAAGGTGTAGCTGACACCATCCACAACCACCAAGTGGATGTAAGGTGCAGCTGACACCATCCACAACCACCAAGTGGATGTAAGGTGCAGCTGACACCATCCACATCCACCAAGTGGATGTAAGGTGCAGCTGACACCATCCACATCCACCAAGTGGATGTAAGGTGCAGCTGACACCATCCACAACCACCAAGTGGATGTAAGGTGCAGCTGACACCATCCACAACCACCAAGTGGATGTAAGGTGCAGCTGACACCATCCACATCCACCAAGTGGATGTAAGGTGCAGCTGACACCATCCACATCCACCAAGTGGATGTAAGGTGCAGCTGACACCATCCACAACCACCAAGTGGATGTAAGGTGCAGCTGACACCATCCACATCCACCAAGTGGATGTAAGGTGCAGCTGACACCATCCACATCCACCAAGTGGATGTAAGGTGCAGCTGACACAATCCACAACCACCAAGTGGATGTAAGGTGCAGCTGACACCATCCACATCCACCAAGTGGATGTAAGGTGCAGCTGACACCATCCACATCCACCAAGTGGATGTAAGGTGCAGCTGAGACCATCCACATCCACCAAGTGGATGTAAGGTGCAGCTGACACCATCCACATCCACCAAGTGCATGTAAGGTGCAGCTGACACCATCCACATCCACCAAGTGGACGTAAGGTGCAGCTGACACCATCCACATCCACCAAGTGGATGTAAGGTGCAGCTGACACCATCCACATCCACCAAGTGGATGTAAGGTGCAGCTGACACCATCCACAACCACCAAGTGGATGTAAGGTGCAGCTGACACCATCCAAAACCACCAAGTGGATGTAAGGTGCAGCTGACACCATCCACATCCACCAAGTGGATGTAAGGTGCAGCTGACACCATCCACAACCACCAAGTGGAAGTAAGGTGCAGCTGACACCATCCACATCCACCAAGTGGATGTAAGGTGCAGCTGACACCATCCACATCCACCAAGTGGATGTAAGGTGCAGCTGACACCATCCACATCCACCAAGTGGATGTAAGGTGCAGCTGACACCATCCACATCCACCAAGTGCATGTAAGGTGCAGCTGACACCATCCACATCCACCAAGTGGACGTAAGGTGCAGCTGACACCATCCACATCCACCAAGTGGATGTAAGGTGCAGCTGACACCATCCACATCCACCAAGTGGATGTAAGGTGCAGCTGACACCATCCACAACCACCAAGTGGATGTAAGGTGCAGCTGACACCATCCACAACCACCAAGTGGATGTAAGGTGCAGCTGACACCATCCACAACCACCAAGTGGATGTAAGGTGCAGCTGACACCATCCACAACCACCAAGTGGATGTAAGGTGCAGCTGACACCATCCACAACCACCAAGTGGATGTAAGGTGCAGCTGACACCATCCACAACCACCAAGTGGATGTAAGGTGCAGCTGACACCATCCACAACCACCAAGTGGATGTAAGGTGCAGCTGACACCATCCACATCCACCAAGTGGATGTAAGGTGCAGCTGACACCATCCACAACCACCAAGTGGATGTAAGGTGCAGCTGACACCATCCACAACCACCAAGTGGATGTAAGGTGCAGCTGACACCATCCACATATACCAAGTGGATGTAAGGTGCAGCTGACACCATCCACATCCACCAAGTGGATGTAAGGTGCAGCTGACACCATCCACATCCACCAAGTGGATGTAAGGTGCAGCTGACACCATCCACATCCACCAAGTGGATGTAAGGTGCAGCTGACACCATCCACATCCACCAAGTGGATGTAAGGTGCAGCTGACACCATCCACAACCACCAAGTGGATGTAAGGTGCAGCTGACACCATCCACAACCACCAAGTGGATGTAAGGTGCAGCTGACACCATCCACATCCACCAAGTGGATGTAAGGTGCAGCTGACACCATCCACAACCACCAAGTGGATGTAAGGTGCAGCTGACACCCTCCACAACCACCAAGTGGATGTAAGGTGCAGCTGACACCATCCACATCCACCAAGTGGATGTAAGGTGCAGCTGACACCATCCACATCCACCAAGTGGATGTAAGGTGCAGCTGACACCATCCACATCCACCAAGTGGATGTAAGGTGCAGCTGACACCATCCACATCCACCAAGTGGATGTAAGGTGCAGCTGACACCATCCACAACCACCAAGTGGATGTAAGGTGCAGCTGACAACATCCACAACCACCAAGTGGATGTAAGGTGCAGCTGACACCATCCACATCCACCAAGTGGATGTAAGGTGCAGCTGACACCATCCACATCCACCAAGTGGATGTAAGGTGCAGCTGACACCATCCACATCCACCAAGTGGATGTAAGGTGCAGCTGACACCATCCACATTCACCAAGTTGATGTAAGGTGCAGCTGACACCATCCACAACCACCAAGTGGATGTAAGGTGCAGCTGACACCATCCACAACCACCAAGTGGATGTAAGGTGCAGCTGACACCATCCACAACCACCAAGTGGATGTAAGGTGCAGCTGACACCATCCACAACCACCAAGTGGATGTAAGGTGCAGCTGACACCATCCACATCCACCAAGTGGATGTGAGGTGCAGCTGACACCATCCACAACCACCCAGTGGATGTGAGGTGCAGCTGACACCATCCACATCCACCCAGTGGATGTAAGGTGCAGCTGACACCATCCACATCCACAAGTGGATGCAAGGTGCAGCTGACACCATCCACAACCACCAAGTGGATGTAAGGTGCAGCTGACACCATCCACAACCACCAAGTGGATGTAAGGTGCAGCTGACACCACCCACATCCACCAAGTGGATGTAAGGTGCAGCTGACACCATCCACAACCACCAAGTGGATGTAAGGTGCAGCTGACACCATCCACAACCACCAAGTGGATGTAAGGTGCAGCTGACACCATTCATATCCACCAAGTGGATGTAAGGTGCAGCTGACACCATCCACATCCACCAAGTGGATGCAAGGTGCAGCTGACACCATCCACAACCACCAAGTGGATGTAAGGTGCAGCTGACACCATCCACAACCACCAAGTGGATGTAAGGTGCAGCTGACACCATCCACATCCACCAAGTGGATGTAAGGTGCAGCTGACACCATCCACAACCACCAAGTGGATGTGAGGTGCAGCTGACACCATCCACAACCACCAAGTGGATGTAAGGTGCAGCTAACACCATCCACATCCACCAAGTGGATGTAAGGTGCAGCTGACACCATCCACATCCACCAAGTGGATGCAAGGTGCAGCTGACACCATCCACAACCACCAAGTGGATGTAAGGTGCAGCTGACACCATCCACAACCACCAAGTGGATGTAAGGTGCAGCTGACACCATCCACATCCACCAAGTGGATGCAAGGTGCAGCTGACACCATCCACAACCACCAAGTGGATGTAAGGTGCAGCTGACACCATCCACAACCACCAAGTGGATGTAAGGTGCAGCTGACACCATCCACATCCACCAAGTGGATGTAAGGTGCAGCTGACACCATCCACATCCACCAAGTGGATGTAAGGTGCAGCTGACACCATCCACAACCACCAAGTGGATGTAAGGTGCAGCTGACACCATCCACATCCACCAAGTGGATGTAAGGTGCAGCTGACACCATCCACATCCACCAAGTGGATGCAAGGTGCAGCTGACACCATCCACAACCACCAAGTGGATGTAAGGTGCAGCTGACACCATCCACAACCACCAAGCGGATGTAAGGTGCAGCTGACACCATCCACATCCACCAAGTGGATGTAAGGTGCAGCTGACACTATCCACATCCACCAAGTGGATGCAAGGTGCAGCTGACACCATCCACAACCACCAAGTGGATGTAAGGTGCAGCTGACACCATCCACATCCACCAAGTGGATGTAAGGTGCAGCTGACACCATCCACATCCACATAGTGGATGTAAGGTGCAGCTGACACCATCCACGACCACAAAGTGGATGTAAGGTGCAGCTGACACCATCCACATCCACAAAGTGGATGTAAGGTGTAGCTGACACCATCCACAACCACCAAGTGGATGTAAGGTGCAGCTGACACCATCCACAACCACCAAGTGGATGTAAGGTGCAGCTGACACCATCCACATCCACCAAGTGGATGTAAGGTGCAGCTGACACCATCCACAACCACCAACTGGATGTAAGGTGCAGCTGACACCATCCACATCCACCAAGTGGATATAAGGTGCAGCTGACACCATCCACATCCACCAAGTGGATGTAAGGTGCAGCTGACACCATCCACAACCACCAAGTGGATGTAAGGTGCAGCTGACACCATCCACATCCACCAAGTGGATGTAAGGTGCAGCTGACACCATCCACATCCACCAAGTGGATGTAAGGTGCAGCTGACACCATCCACAGCCACCAAGTGGATGTAAGGTGCAGCTGACACCATCCACATCCACCAAGTGGATGTAAGGTGCAGCTGACACCATCAACATCCACCAAGTGGATGTAAGGTGCAGCTGACACCATCCACATCCACCAAGTGGATGTAAGGTGCAGCTGACACCATCCACATCCACCAAGTGGATGTAAGGTGCAGCTGACACCATCCACAACCACCAAGTGGATGCAAGGTGCAGCTGACACCATCCACAACCACCAAGTGGATGTAAGGTGCAGCTGACACCATCCACATCCACCAAGTGGATGTAAGGTGCAGCTGACACCAACCACATCCACCAATGGATGTAAGTTGCAGCTGACACCATCCAAAACCACCAAGTGGATGTAAGGTGCAGCTGACACCATCCACATCCACCAAGTGGATGTAAGGTGCAGCTGACACCATCCACAACCACCAAGTGGATGTAAGGTGCAGCTGACACCATCCACATCCACCAAGTGGATGTAAGGTGCAGCTGACAGCATCCACATCCACCAAGTGGATGTAAGGTGCAGCTGACACCATCCACATCCACCAAGTGGATGTAAGGTGCAGCTGACACCATCCACAACCACCAAGTGGATGTAAGGTGCAGCTGACACCATCCACATCCACCAAGTGGATGTAAGGTGCAGCTGACACCATCCACATCCACCAAGTGGATGTAAGGTGCAGCTGACACCATCCACATCCACCAAGTGGATGTAAGGTGCAGCTGACACCATCCACATCCACCAAGTGGATGTAAGGTGCAGCTGACACCATCCACAACCACCAAGTGGATGTAAGGTGCAGCTGACACCATCCACAACCACCAAGTGGATGTAAGGTGCAGCTGACACCATCCACATCCACCAAGTGGATGTAAGGTGCAGCTGACACCATCCACATCCACCAATGGATGTAAGGTGCAGCTGACACCATCCACAACCACCAAGTGGATGTAAGGTGCAGCTGACACCATCCACAACCACCAAGTGGATGTAAGGTGCAGCTGACACCATCCACATCCACCAAGTGGATGTAAGGTGCAGCTGACACCATCCACATCCACCAAGTGCATGTAAGGTGCAGCTGACACCATCCACATCCACCAAGTGGATGTAAGGTGGAGCTGACACCATCCACAACCACCAAGTGGATGTAAGGTGCAGCTGACACCATCCACAACCACCAAGTGGATGTAAGGTGCAGCTGACACCATCCACAACCACCAAGTGGATGTAATGTGCAGCTGACACCATCCACAACCACCAAGTGGATGTAAGGTGCAGCTGACACCATCCACATCCACCAAGTGGATGTAAGGTGCAGTTGACACCATCCACATCCACCAAGTGGATGTAAGGTGCAGCTGACACCATCCACAACCACCAAGTGGATGTAAGGTGCAGCTGACACCATCCACAACCACCAAGTGGATGTAAGGTGCAGTTGACACCATCCACATCCACCAAGTGGATGTAAGGTGCAGCTGACACCATCCACATCCACCAAGTGGATGTAAGGTGCAGTTGACACCATCCACATCCACCAAGTGGATGTAAGGTGCAGCTGACACCATCCACATCCACCAAGTTGATGTAAGGTGCAGCTGACACCATCCACAACCACCAAGTGGATGTAAGGTGCAGTTGACACCATCCACATCCACCAATTGGATGTAAGGTGCAGCTGACACCATCCACATCCACCAAGTGGATGTAAGGTGCAGTTGACACCATCCACATCCACCAAGTGGATGTAAGGTGCAGCTGACACCATCCACATCCACCAAGTGGATGTAATGTGCAGCTGACACCATCCACAACCACCAAGTGGATGTAAAGTGCAGTTGACACCATCCACATCCACCAAGTGGATGTAAGGTGCAGCTGACACCATCCACATCCACCAAGTGGATGTAAGGTGCAGTTGACACCATCCACAACCACCAAGTGGATGTAAGGTGCAGCTGACACCATCCACAACCACCAAGTGGATGCAACTGACAGCATTAAGACTTCAAGGAAGCATCAGCACTGTTCTTACATCAACTCAGATATTAAGAAATGTGCCGAGTGATGTCTGGTGCCATCCTGGTGGGAAGAATGACCGGAGCTTGGCATGACTGTGTGTCAGACTGTCAGGTGGGGTCTAAGGTCAGTGGAATGAGGATGGTGGAGTGAGGACAGTGGAGTGAGGATAGTGGAGTGAAGACCGTGGAGTGAGGATAGTGGAGTGAGGATAGTGGAGTGAAGACAGTGGAGTGAGGACAGTGGAGTGAGGATAGTGGAGTGAAGACAGTGGAGTGAGGACAGTGGAGTGAGGATAGTGGAGTGAAGACAGTGGAGTGAGGACAGTGGAGTGAGGATAGTGGAGTGAAGACAGTGGAGTGAGGACAGTGGAGTGAGGATAGTGGAGTGAAGACAGTGGAGTGAGGACAGTGGAGTGAGGATAGTGGAGTGAAGACAGTGGAGTGAGGACAGTGGAGAGAGGATAGTGGAGTGAAGACAGTGGAGTGAGGACAGTGGAGTGAGGATAGTAGAGTGAAGACAGTGGAGTGAGGACAGTGGAGTGAGGATAGTGGAGTGAAGACAGTGGAGTGAGGACAGTGGAGTGAGGATAGTGGAGTGACGACATTGGAGTGAGGACAGTGGAGTTAGAACAGTGGAGTGAGGATAGTGGAGTGAGAACAGTGGAGTGAGGATAGTGCAGTGAAGACAGTGGAGTGAGGACAGTGGAGTGAGGATAGTGGAGTGAAGACAGTGGAGTGAGGACAGTGGAGTGAGGATAGTGCAGTGAAGACAGTGGAGTGAGGACAGTGGAGTGAGGATAGTGGAGTGAAGACAGTGGAGTGAGGACAGTGGAGTGAGGACAGTGGAGTGAGGATAGTGGAGTGAGAACAGTGGAGTGAGGACAGTGAAGTGAGAACAGTGGAGTGAGGACAGTGGAGTTGGGGACAGTGGAGTGAGAACAGTGGAGTGAGGACAATGGAGTGAGGACAGTGGAGTGACGACAGTGGAGTGAGAACAGTGGAGTGAGGACAGTGGAGTGAGGACAGTGGAGTGAGGACAGTGGAGTGAGACCAGTGGAGTGAGGACAGTGGAGTGAGGACAGTGGAGTGAGGACAGTGGAGAGAGAACAGTAGAGTGAGGACATTGGAGTGAAGACAGTGGAGCGAGAACAGTGGAGTGAGGACAGTGGAGTGAGAACAGTGCAGTGAGGACAGTGGAATGAGGACAGTGGAGTGAGGACAGTGGAGTGAGGACAGTGGAGTGAGGATAGTGGAGTGAAGACAGTGGAGTGAGGACAGTGGAGAGAGAACAGTGGTGAGGACAGTGGAGTGAGGACAGTGGAGTGAGAACAGTGGAGTGAGGACAATGGAGTGAGGACAGTGGAGTGAGAACAGTGGAGTGAGAACAGTGGAGTGAGGACAGTGAAGTGAGAACAGTGGAGTGAGGACAGTGGAGTTGGGGACAGTGGAGTGAGGACAATGGAGTGAGGACAGTGGAGTGAGGACAGTGGAGTGAGAACAGTGGAGTGAGGACAGTGGAGTGAGGACAGTGGAGTGAGGACAGTGGAGTGAGAACAGTGGAGTGAGAACAGTGGAGTGAGGACAGTGGAGTGAGGACAGTGGAGTGAGGACAGTGGAGGGAGACCAGTGGAGTGAGGACAGTGGAGTGAGGACAGTGGAGTGAGGACAGTGGAGTGAGGACAGTGGAGAGAGAACAGTAGAGTGAGGACATTGGAGTGAAGACAGTGAAGCGAGAACAGTGGAGTGAGGACAGTGGAGTGAGAACAGTGGAGTGAGGACAGTGGAGTGAGGACAGTGGAGTGAGGACAGTTGAGTGAGGATAGTGGAGTGAAGACAGTGGAGTGAGGACAGTGGAGAGAGAATAGTAGTGAGGACAGTGGAGTGAGGACAGTGGAATGAGAACAGTGGAGTGAGGACAGTGGAGTGAGGACAGTGGAGTGAGAACAGTGGAGTGAAGACAGCGGAGTGAGAACAGTGGAGTGACGACAGTGGAGTGAGAACAGTGGAGTGAAGACAGTGGAGTGAGGACAGTGGAGTGAGGACAGTGGAGTGAGGAAAGAGGAGTGAGAACAGTGGAGTGAGAACAGTGAAGACAACGTAGTGAGAACAGTGGAGTGAGGACAGTGGAGTGAAGACGACGTAGTGAGAACAGTGGAGTGAGGACAGTGGAGTGAGGACAGTGGAGTGAGGACAGTGGAGTGAGGACAGTGAAGTGAGGACAGTGGAGTGAGAACAGTGGAGTGAGAACAGTGGAGTGAGGACAGTGGAGTGAGGACAGTGGAGAACAGTGGAGTGAGAACAGTGGAGTGAGGACAGTGGAGTGAAGACAGCAGAGTGAGGACAGTGGAGAAAGGACAGTGTAGTGAGGACAGTGGAGTGAGAACAGTGGAGTGAGGACAGTGGAGTGGGGACAGTGGAGTGAGGACAGTGGAGTGAAGACAGCAGAGTGAGGACAGTGGAGTGAGGACAGTGGAGTGAGGACAGTGGAGTGAGAACAGTGGAGTGAGAACAGTGGAGTGAGAACAGTGGAGTGAGGACAGTGGAGTGAGGACAGTGGAGTGAGAACAGTGGAGTGAAGACAGCAGAGTGAGGACAGTGGAGTGAGGACAGTGGAGTGAAGACAGCAGAGTGAGGACAGTGGAGTGAGGACAGTGGAGTGAGGACAGTGGAGTGAAGACAGCAGAGTGAGGACAGTGGAGTGCGGACAGTGGAGTGAGGACAGTGGAGTGAGGACAGTGGAGTGAGGACAGTGAAGTGAGGACAGTGGAGTGAGAACAGTGGAGTGAGAACAGTGGAGTGAGAACAGTGGAGTGAGGACAGTGGAGTGAGGACAGTGGAGAACAGTGGAGTGAGAACAGTGGAGTGAGGACAGTGGAGTGAAGACAGTGGAGTGAGAACAGTGGAGTGAGGACAGTGGAGTGAGGACAGTGGAGTGAGGACAGTGGAGTGAAGACAGCAGAGTGAGGACAGTGGAGTGAGGACAGTGAAGTGAGGACAGTGGAGTGAGAACAGTGGAGTGAGAACAGTGGAGTGAGAACAGTGGAGTGAGGACAGTGGAGTGAGGACAGTGGAGTGAGGACAGTGGAGTGAGAACAGTGGAGTGAAGACAGCAGAGTGAGGACAGTGGAGTGAGGACAGTGGAGTGAAGACAGCAGAGTGAGGACAGTGGAGTGAGGACAGTGGAGTGAGGAGAGTGGAGTGAGGACAGTGGAGTGACGACAATGGAGTGAGAACAGTGGAGTGAGGACAGTGGAGTGAGGACAGTGGAGTGAAGACAACGTAGTGAGAACAGTGGAGTGAGGACAGTGGAGTGAGGACAGTGGAGTGAGGACAATGGAGTGAGGACAGTGGAGTGAGGACAGTGGAGTGAGGACAGTGAAGTGAGAACAGTGGAGTGAGGACAGTGGAGAACAGTGGAGTGAGAACAGTGGAGTGAGGACAGTGGAGTGAGAACAGTGGAGTGAGGACAGTGGAGTGAGGACAGTGGAGTGAGAACAGTGGAGTGAAGACAGCAGAGTGAGGACAGTGGAGTGAGAACAGTGGAGTGAGAACAGTGGAGTGAGAACAGTGGAGTGAGGACAGTGGAGTGGGGACAGTGGAGTGAGGACAGTGGAGTGAAGACAGCAGAGTGAGGACAGTGGAGTGAGGACAGTGGAGTGAGGACAGTGGAGTGAGAACAGTGGAGTGAGGACAGTGGAGTGAGGACAGTGGAGTGAGGACAGTGGAGTGAGGACAGTGGAGTGAGAACAGTGGAGTGAAGACAGCAGAGTGAGGACAGTGGAGTGAGAACAGTGGAGTGAGAACAGTGAAGTGAGGACAGTGGAGTGAGGACAGTGGAGTGAGGACAGTGGAGTGAGGACAGTGGAGTGAGGACAGTGGAGTGAGAACAGTGGAGTGAAGACAGCAGAGTGAGGACAGTGGAGTGAGGACAGTGGAGTGAGGACAGTGGAGTGAGAACAGTGGAGTGAGAACAGTGGAGTGAGGACAGTGGAGTGAGGACAGTGGAGTGAGGACAGTGGAGTGAAGACAGCAGAGTGAGGACAGTAGAGTGCGGACAGTGGAGTGAGGACAGTGGAGTGAGGACAGTGGAGTGAGGACAGTGGAGTGAGGACAGTGGAGTGAGGGCAGTTGAGTGAGAACAGTGGAGTGAGGACAGTGGAGTGAGGACAGTGGAGTGAGGACAGTGGAGTGAGGACAGTGGAGTGAGAACAGTGGAGTGAGGACAGTGGAGTGAGGACAGTGGAGTGAGAACAGTGGAGTGAGGACAGTGGAGTGAGGACAGTGGAGTGAGGACAGTGGAGTGAGAACAGTGGAGTGAGGACAGTGGAGTGAGAACAGTGGAGTGAGGACAGTGGAGTGAGGACAGTGGAGTGAGGACAGTGGAGTGAGGACAGTGGAGTGAGAACAGTGGAGTGAGGACAGTGGAGTGAGGACAGTGGAGTGAGGACAGTGGAGTGAAGACAACAGAGTGAGGACAGTAGAGTGCGGACAGTGGAGTGAGGACAGTGGAGTGAGGACAGTGGAGTGAGGGCAGTTGAGTGAGAACAGTGGAGTGAGGACAGTGGAGTGAGGACAGTGGAGTGAGGACAGTGGAGTGAGAACAGTGGAGTGAGGACAGTGGAGTGAGGACAGTGGAGTGAGGGCAGTGGAGTGAGGACAGTGGAGTGAGAACAGTGGAGTGAGGACAGTGGAGTGAGGACAGTGGAGTGAGAACAGTGGAGTGAGGACAGTGGAGTGAGGACAGTGGAGTGAGAACAGTGGAGTGAGGACAGTGGAGTGAGGACAGTGGAGTGCGGACAGTGGAGTGAGGACAGTGGAGTGAGGACAGTGGAGTGAAGACAGCAGAGTGAGGACAGTAGAGTGCGGACAGTGGAGTGAGGACAGTGGAGTGAGGACAGTGGAGTGAGGACAGTGGAGTGAGAACAGTGGAGTGAGGACAGTGGAGTGAGGACAGTGGAGTGAGGACAGTGGAGTGAGGACAGTGGAGTGAGAACAGTGGAGTGAGGACAGTGGAGTGAGGACAGTGGAGTGAGGACAGTGGAGTGAGAACAGTGGAGTGAGGACAGTGGAGTGAGAACAGTGGAGTGAGGACAGTGGAGTGAGGACAGTGGAGTGAGGACAGTGGAGTGAGGACAGTGGAGTGAGGACAGTGGAGTGAGAACAGTGGAGTGAGGACAGTGGAGTGAGAACAGTGGAGTGAGGACAGTGGAGTGAGGACAGTGGAGTGAGGACAGTGGAGTGAGAACAGTTGAGTGAGGATAGTGGAGTGAGGACAGTGGAGTGAGGACAGTGGAGTGAGAACAGTTGAGTGGCAACAGTGGAGTGAGGACAGTGGAGTGAGAACAGTGGAGTGAGAACAGTGGAGTGAGGACAGTGGAGTGAGAACAGTGGAGTGAGAACAGTGGAGTGGGAACAGTGGAGTGAGGACAGTGGAGTGAGGACAGTGGAGTGAGAACAGTTGAGTGAGAACAGTGGAGTGAGGACAGTGGAGTGAGAACAGTGGAGTGAGAACAGTGGAGTGAGAACAGTGAAGTGAGGACAGTGGAGTGAGAACAGTGGAGTGAAGACAGTGGAGTGAAGAGGATGGTGAGGTGGCTGGTGGCTACATAAGAGGGAGAAGCCACTTCTGTAACCAGAGTTTCAGGATCTGGTGTACGTGAACCACACAAGGTCTCTTCATTATAAATCTACCTTATAGTACACTATTATGGTTCTTGGTTAGTGCAATAAATATCTGTATTCCTTTATGTATTTGATGTATTAATTTTCATGGTAAAAAATTCCGAGATTTTACCGGGTGGTGTTTGGTTTTAACACACATCAACTGGTGAGGAAGAACTTTGAACCACCCGGTATTTTCTAGTGTTCTGATGAAGTGTTATGAGACTCCTCGTTCACCCCACCCTCCCATCCACCCCACCATCTGCTCACCCCACCCTCCCATCCACCCCACCATCTGCTCACCCCACCCTCCCATCCTCCCCACCATCTGCTCACCCCACCCTTCCCTCCACCCCACCAACTGCTCACCCCACCCTCCCATCCACCCCACCATCTGCTCACCCCACCCTCCCATCCTCCCCACCATCTGCTCACCCCACCCTTCCATCCACCCAACCATCTGCTCACCCCACCCTCCCATCCTCCCCACCATCTGCTCACCCCACCCTCCCATCCACCCCACCATCTGCTCACACCACCCTCCCATCCTCCCCACCATCTGCTCACCCCACCCTCCCATCCACCCCACCATCTGCTCACCCCACCCTTCCATCCACCCCACCATCTGCTCACCCCACCCTTCCCTCCACCCCACCCTCCCATCCACCCCACCATCTGCTCACCCCACCCTCCCATCCACCCCACCATCTGCTCACCCCACCCTTCCATCCACCCCACCATCTGCTCGCCCCACCCTTCCATCCACCCCACCATCTGCTCACCCCACCCTTCCATCCACCCCACCATCTGCTCACCCCACCCTCCCATCCACCCCACCATCTGCTCACCCCACCTTCCCATCCACCCCACCATCTGCTCACCCCACCATCCCATCCACCCCACCATCTGCTCACCCCACCTTCCCATCCACCCCACCCACGGCTCACCCCACCCTCCCATCCACCCCACCATCTGCTCACCCCACCTTCCCATCCACCCCACCATCTGCTCACCCCACCCTTCCATCCACCCCACCATCTGCTCACCCCACCCTCCCATCCACCCCACCATCTGCTCACCCCACCCTTCCATCCACCCCACCATCTGCTCACCCCACCCTCCCATCCACCCCACCCTCCCATCCACCCCACCCTCCCATCCACCCCACCATCTGCTCACCCCACCCTTCCATCCACCCCACCATCTGCTCACCCCACCCTTCCATCCACCCCACCATCTGCTCACCCCACCCTTCCATCCACCCCACCATCTGCTCACCCCACCCTTCCATCCACCCCACCATCTGCTCACCCCACCCTTCCATCCACCCCACCATCTGCTCACCCCACCCTACCATACACCCCACCAACTGCTCACCCCCCACCATCTGCTCACCCCACCCTTCCATCCACCCCACCATCTGCTCACCCCACCCTTCCCATCCACCCCACCATCTGCTCACCCCACCCTCCCATCCACCCCACCATCTGCTCACCCCACCCTCCCATCCACCCCACCATCTGCTCACCCCACCCTCCCATCCACCCCACCATCTGCTCACCCCACCCTACCATCCACCCCCCCAACTGCTCACCCCACCCTTCCATCCACCCCACCATCTGCTCGCCCCACCCTTCCATCCACCCCACCATCTGCTCACCCCACCCTTCCATCCACCCCACCATCTGCTCACCCCACCCTCCCATCCACCCCACCATCTGCTCACCCCACCTTCCCATCCACCCCACCATCTGCTCACCCCACCCACCCCTACACCCCACCATCTGCTCACCCCACCTTCCCATCCACCCCACCATCTGCTCACCCCACCCTCCCATCCACCCCACCATCTGCTCACCCCACCTTCCCATCCACCCCACCATCTGCTCACCCCACCCTTCCATCCACCCCACCATCTGCTCACCCCACCCTCCCATCCCATCCACCCCACCATCTGCTCACCCCACCCTTCCATCCACCCCACCATCTGCTCACCCCACCCTCCCATCCACCCCACCCTCCCATCCACCCCACCATCTGCTCACCCCACCCTTCCATCCACCCCACCATCTGCTCACCCCACCCTTCCATCCACCCCACCATCTGCTCACCCCACCCTTCCATCCACCCCACCATCTGCTCACCCCACCCTTCCATCCACCCCACCATCTGCTCACCCCACCCTTCCATCCACCCCACCATCTGCTCACCCCACCCTTCCATCCACCCCACCATCTGCTCACCCCACCCTTCCATCCACCCCACCATCTGCTCACCCCACCCTTCCATCCACCCCACCATCTGCTCACCCCACCCTTCCATCCACCCCACCATCTGTTCACCCCACCCTTCCATCCACCAAACCATCTGCTCACCCCACCCTTCCATCCACCCCACCATCTGCTCACCCCACCCTTCCATCCACCCCACCATCTGCTCACCCCTCCCTCCCATCCACCCCACCATCTGCTCACCCCACCCTTCCATCCACCCCACCATCTGCTCACCCCACCCTTCCATCCACCCCACCATCTGTTCACCCCACCCTTCCATCCACCATACCATCTGCTCACCCCACCCTTCCATCCACCCCACCATCTGCTCACCCCATCCTTCCATCCACCCCACCATCTGCTCACCCCACCCTTCCATCCACCCCACCATCTGCTCACCCCATCCTTCCATCTACCCCACCATCTGCTCACCCCACCCTTCCATCCACCCCACCATCTGCTCACCCCACCCTTCCATCCACCCCACCATCTGCTCACCCCACCCTTCCATCCACCCCACCATCTGCTCACCCCACCCTTCCATCCACCCCACCATCTGCTCACCCCACCCTTCCATCCACCCCACCATCTGCTCACCCCACTCTTCCCTCCACCCCACCATCTGCTCACCCCACCCTTCCATCCACCCCACCATCTGTTCACCCCACCCTTCCATCCACCATACCATCTGCTCACCCCACCCTTCCATCCACCCCACCATCTGCTCACCCCACCCTTCCATCCACCCCACCATCTGCTCACCCCACCCTTCCATCCACCCCACCATCTGCTCACCCCACCCTTCCCCACCCCACCATCTGCTCATTCCATCCCCCCACCATCTGCTCACCCCACCCTTCCATCCACCCCACCATCTGCTCACCCCACCCTTCCATCCACCCCACCATCTGCTCACCCCACCCATCCAAACACCCCACCATCTGCTCACCCCACCCTGCTCACATTCCATCCATACCATCTGCTCACCCCACCCTTCCATCCACCCCACCATCTGCTCACCCCATCCTTCCATCCACCCCACCATCTGCTCACCCCACCCTTCCATCCACCCCACCATCTGCTCACCCCATCCATCCATCTACCCCACCATCTGCTCACCCCACCCTTCCATCCACCCCACCATCTGCTCACCCCACCCTTCCATCCACCCCACCATCTGCTCACCCCACCCTTCCATCCACCCCACCATCTGCTCACCCCACCCTTCCATCCACCCCACCATCTGCTCACCCCACCCTTCCATCCACCCCACCATCTGCGGGACATCAACAAGTGGATGCAAGCTGCCACTGACATGAACCATTCAGTGGATGCAAGCTGCCACTGAAATCATACAGTGGATGCAGGGTGTCATTGACACGATCAACATTGCAGACACACGTCGTGAGGCAGTTACGTCATGAGAGCCACATGGGAATAGTTCCATGACAGAGCCTCTTGACAGAGCCCCATGGACATCCACCTGCCACACTTCAGCATGATCAAAAATCTCAGGAAGGAAAATACGTCTGAATCCTGACCAGCATTTATGTTGTGGACTGGGAGGGGAAGAGGGTCGAAATGTTATGGCTGAGATGGGAGACATATACAACTGCTCTGGACATTGTTTATTAGGTAGAAAGCTCGTGTTGTCTACCATGGTATCCTATCAGCTTGGTATCTTGACTGCCTGACTATGTCCTGAAGTGAGCCACAGGTTATGAACTTCAGAGGTTAGCACCAGTGACACGGTAACAGTAACAGCCAACAATACATACATTGATAAATTAGACACATGTGCAACTCTTGGGTATCTTTATTGAGGAAACGTTTCGCCACACAGTGGCTTCATCAGTCCATACAAAGGAGAATCTTGAAGAACAGGAGGAGAATGAGGTAATCAGCCTTGAGTCGATGTGGTCAGTCCATCTATTCAAGATTGATGGACTGACCACAGCGACTCAAGGCTGAGGGACTGATTACCTCAAACTCCTCCTGTTCTTCACCATTCTCCTTTGAATGGACTGATGAAGCCACTGTGTGGAGAAACGTTTCCTCAATAAAGATACCCAAAAGTTGCACATGTGTCTAATTTAACAAGACCGAGGAGCACCGGCGCCACACCCACAGGTGAGGCGACAGCGACCTAGCTGTGCCACACCCTCTCAGCTGATATTCAGTCATTACCGAGATAGCTGACCCCAGCCCACAGCTACAACAGGCAGGAGAAGGGGGACCAGTGTCACACCCTCACAGCTGATAAATCCATTCATCAACAGGATACCTAGCCCTAGCCTAAAATTATCACAGACAGCTCCAGAGTCTTAAAGACACTGGAGGCGGCAACCAGAAAAATTGAGAAAATGCTTAAGAAACTGCAGGAGCAAGACAACTCACGTAGTAAGAAACTGGTGTTTTATGCTGATGCTTTAAGGATACATCGCCCCCGCGGCCCCATCTCGTGCCAGGCCTCCCTGTTAACCGCCTGGTCAGTTACGCTGTTGCTGCTCGCATCAAGCAGGCATAATAAACCAGACAATCAGGAACAGATTGCGAAGACTTATGAAGTTCTCCCTTGAAAACATTGAGAAGTCTGATGATAATATAATTCCCCTTTTACAGTCAGAAGGGAACTAAAACCTGTCTAACATACTTAGTGAGCTGCCTCTGAGTGCACTTACTGTATCCCTTCTCTTTACTGGAGGAAATTTGCACGGTCTACCATGTCTGCCGCTCTTGTGAAGGTCTGTTTCAATGTGCACCTTTGCTACCACTCACTCTAATATACCCAACCTATAAATTATAATGTTACTTTCACGCCTGCACTCCACAAAGTACAGTATAACCGTTTTTATTGTCCTCGGTAATTTATATGTACGTAAATGTGCTGGCAGTAAAAGTTCTTTGCTCATTCTCCCAATCTGCAATATCGTCAGTCTTACACTGTCCTGTCAGTGTACAGCAGTATTTGTGTCTAGCACTGTTATCAGTCCCATGACTACTCTTGCTCGGGACACTTTTATTTATCCAGTATATATATATATATATATATATATATATATATATATATATATATATATATATATATATATATATATATATATATATATATATTTTTTTTTTTTATTATCACACCGGCCGATTCCCACCAAGGCAGGGTGGCCCGAAAAAGAAAAACTTTCACCATCATTCACTCCATCACTGTCTTGCCAGAAGGGTGCTTTACACTACAGTTTTTAAACTGCAACATTAACACCCCTCCTTCAGAGTGCAGGCACTGTACTTCCCATCTCCAGGACTCAAGTCCGGCCTGCCGGTTTCCCTGAATCCCTTCATAAATGTTACTTTGCTCACACTCCAACAGCACGTCAAGTATTAAAAACCATTTGTCTCCATTCACTCCTATCAAACACGCTCAAGCATGCCTGCTGGAAGTCCAAGCCCCTCGCACACAAAACCTCCTTTACCCCCTCCCTCCAACCCTTCCTAGGCCGACCCCTACCCCGCCTTCCTTCCACTACAGACTGATACACTCTTGAAGTCATTCTGTTTCGCTCCATTCTCTCTACATGTCCGAACCACCTCAACAACCCTTCCTCAGCCCTCTGGACAACAGTTTTGGTAATCCCGCACCTCCTCCTAACTTCCAAACTACGAATTCTCTGCATTATATTCACACCACACATTGCCCTCAGACATGACATCTCCACTGCCTCCAGCCTTCTCCTCGCTGCAACATTCATCACCCACGCTTCACACCCATATAAGAGCGTTGGTAAAACTATACTCTCATACATTCCCCTCTTTGCCTCCAAGGACAAAGTTCTTTGTCTCCACAGACTCCTAAGTGCACCACTCACTCTTTTTCCCTCATCAATTCTATGATTCACCTCATCTTTCATAGACCCATCCGCTGACACGTCCACTCCCAAATATCTGAATACGTTCACCTCCTCCATACTCTCTCCCTCCAATCTGATATTCAATCTTTCATCACCTAATCTTTTTGTTATCCTCATAACCTTACTCTTTCCTGTATTCACCTTTAATTTTCTTCTTTTGCACACCCTACCAAATTCATCCACCAATCTCTGCAACTTCTCTTCAGAATCTCCCAAGAGCACAGTGTCATCAGCAAAGAGCAGCTGTGACAACTCCCACTTTGTGTGTGATTCTTTATCTTTTAACTCCACGCCTCTTGCCAAGACCCTCGCATTTACTTCTCTTACAACCCCATCTATAAATATATTAAACAACCACGGTGACATCACACATCCTTGTCTAAGGCCTACTTTTACTGGGAAAAAATTTCCCTCTTTCCTACATACTCTAACTTGAGCCTCACTATCCTCGTAAAAACTCTTCACTGCTTTCAGTAACCTACCTCCTACACCATACACTTGCAACATCTGCCACATTGCCCCCCTATCCACCCTGTCATACGCCTTTTCCAAATCCATAAATGCCACAAAGACCTCTTTAGCCTTATCTAAATACTGTTCACTTATATGTTTCACTGTAAACACCTGGTCCACACACCCCCTACCTTTCCTAAAGCCTCCTTGTTCATCTGCTATCCTATTCTCCGTCTTACTCTTAATTCTTTCAATTATAACTCTACCATACACTTTACCAGGTACACTCAACAGACTTATCCCCCTATAATTTTTGCACTCTCTTTTATCCCCTTTGCCTTTATACAAAGGAACTATGCATGCTCTCTGCCAATCCCTAGGTACCTTACCCTCTTCCATACATTTATTAAACAATTGCACCAACCACTCCAAAACTATATCCCCACCTGCTTTTAACATTTCTATCTTTATCCCATCAATCCCGGCTGCCTTACCCCCTTTCATTTTACCTACTGCCTCACGAACTTCCCCCACACTCACAACTGGCTCTTCCTCACTCCTACAAGATGTTATTCCTCCTTGCCCTATACACGAAATCACAGCTTCCCTATCTTCATCAACATTTAACAATTCCTCAAAATATTCCTTCCATCTTCCCAATACCTCTAACTCTCCATTTAATAACTCTCCTCTCCTATTTTTAACTGACAAATCCATTTGTTCTCTAGGCTTTCTTAACTTGTTAATCTCACTCCAAAACTTTTTCTTATTTTCAACAAAATTTGTTGATAACATCTCACCCACTCTCTCATTTGCTCTCTTTTTACATTGCTTCACCACTCTCTTAACCTCTCTCTTTTTCTCCATATACTCTTCCCTCCTTGCATCACTTCTACTTTGTAAAAACTTCTCATATGCTAACTTTTTCTCCCTTACTACTCTCTTTACATCATCATTCCACCAATCGCTCCTCTTCCCTCCTGCACCCACTTTCCTGTAACCACAAACTTCTGCTGAACACTCTAACACTACATTTTTAAACCTACCCCATACCTCTTCGACCCCATTGCCTATGCTCTCATTAGCCCATCTATCCTCCAATAGCTGTTTATATCTTACCCTAACTGCCTCCTCTTTTAGTTTATAAACCTTCACCTCTCTCTTCCCTGATGCTTCTATTCTCCTTGTATCCCATCTACCTTTTACTCTCAGTGTAGCTACAACTAGAAAGTGATCTGATATATCTGTGGCCCCTCTATAAACATGTACATCCTGAAGTCTACTCAACAGTCTTTTATCTACCAATACATAATCCAACAAACTACTGTCATTTCGCCCTACATCATATCGTGTATACTTATTTATCCTCTTTTTCTTAAAATATGTATTACCTATAACTAAACCCCTTTCTATACAAAGTTCAATCAAAGGGCTCCCATTATCATTTACACCTGGCACCCCAAACTTACCTACCACACCCTCTCTAAAAGTTTCTCCTACTTTAGCATTCAAGTCCCCTACCACAATTACTCTCTCACTTGGTTCAAAGGCTCCTATACATTCACTTAACATCTCCCAAAATCTCTCTCTCTCCTCTACATTCCTCTCTTCTCCAGGTGCATACACGCTTATTATGACCCACTTCTCGCATCCAACCTTTACTTTAATCCACATAATTCTTGAATTTACACATTCATATTCTCTTTTCTCCTTCCATAACTGATCATTTAACATTACTGCTACCCCTTCCTTTGCTCTAACTCTCTCAGATACTCCAGATTTAATCCCATTTATTTCCCCCCACTGAAACTCTCCTACCCCCTTCAGCTTTGTTTCGCTTAGGGCCAGGACATCCAACTTCTTTTCATTCATAACATCAGCAATCATCTGTTTCTTGTCATCCGCACTACATCCACGCACATTTAAGCAACCCAGTTTTATAAAGTTTTTCTTCTTCTCTTATATATATACTATATATATATATATATATATATATATATATATATATATATAAACGTATATATAATAGGTAAAACCGGTCAATGAGCAACAACTTTAAAATTAAGTCCTTTCTAGAATTTTCTCATACGTTTAAAGATCTATTTTTTTATTTATGTTAATGTAAAAACTTACTAATTGTGTGCCAAAAGAACATTAGAAAAACAACCTAACCTTATTATAACAAGCACAATTTTATTTAGCCTAACCCAACTAAATATATTTCAGATAAGTTTACAATAAGTTAATAATAAACAAACACAATGAAATATATTATTTTCGTTAGGTTCAAAATGATTTTTGCCAAATAACTGCATACACAAATTTTCGCTTACCTTATTCGGCAAGAAGGGCGTTGCTATTTAAGCCAAAATCGCAAGGTTTACCTATTCGCCACGACATATATATATATATATATATATATATATATATATATATATATATATATATATATATATATATATATATATATATTATTGTAACCACGAACAAGTGGTATTTAATCAATAACAACACTGCGACTAACCAAGGACTCGAACCCGTGTCGTTTAGGCCCGCCTCATGGAGAGCGAAAATCACATGACGCTCTAACCCAGTAGCAGAGTTGTTATTGATAAAATACCACTCGTTCGTGGTTACAACATAAAATACCGTATGTCCTCGGATCAAAGTAAAACACCTAGCTCTGCTGGGTGCTTGAATGTGAAAGAACAGCGAAATTCCAAGCGCTTTCGTGACTTCTCACATTATCAAGGAACTACATAAACAGAACATTAACAGGAAGGCACATAAGAACAAGACTACACCTCACAATCACTTCACAACACCTGACTCTGTGAAACACAACTGATACTCTACCCAAGCATTAAGATTTTTTAACTGTCTAATGTATCATTAAATTTTTTTCAAAATTTTATTAATTATAAATGAATCCTACATAAACCAAAAGAAATATTCATATTTTCAAAACTGCTTTTTATGAAACAAGATTCAATTATATTCCTGTCGACCATGGACTTGCTTGATACAACTTTCTCAACTTTTTGAAAATCAATTGGATGGTTAAAATCTCTCACATGAATAAACAGAGCATTGGAATCTTGTCCAGTTCTAATGCTATATTTATGTTGTTTTAATCTTAGTTCGAGACTTTTACCAGTTTGACCGTAATAAACTTTATCGCAAATTTTACAAGGTATCTTATAGACACATCCATCAGCATTTTGGGGGGAATTATTTATCAAGAGTTTTCTTTACGGTATCGAGATTTTTAAATACAACTTTGATATTAAAAGTCTTGAGAAGAGAAGGCACATCAACTAAATTTTCATGGTAAGGGACAACCAACATATTTTTAGTTGAATAAGGTTGGTTGTTCCTTTTTGAATTGTAAAAAATATTTCTGGCAATTTTAAAGGATTTATCAATTAAATTTCTTGGGTATTTTAGATCATTAGCTATTTCATAAATTTTTGAGATTTCTTCATGTATGAATTCTGGACTACAGATACACAAAGCTCTCTAAAACATTGATGAGAATACCGAAAGTTTAACTCTAACTTGATGTGAAGAATAGTAACGTACAGAAGAAAAGTTATATTTAGTTTTCTGTAAATTTTAAATTTAAAATCATTGTTACCCTTAATAATTAAAACATCTAGGAGAGGCAATGAGTTATTTTCTTCAAACTCAACAGTAAAATTTATAGAATGACCTAAACTATTGAATTTAACAAGGAAATGGTTTAAACCTATATTTTTTGGCAAAAGAGACATAATAACATCAACATATCTATACCACTTAGTTCTGTTAGGAAGGATTGTGTTAAGCAATCTTGTCTCAAAAAATTCCATGTATAAATTACTAAAAACAGGTGAGAGAGGATTTCCCATTGCCAGACCAAAGTTCTGAGTGTAAAACTCATCATAAAACACAAATTTTGCATCAACAATACAAAGTTTAGTAAGTTTAATGATAGTAGGAACTGGCAATGATAAATTGTAATTAACAAGTTCTTCAGATAAGAAACTTAATAAATCATCAACTGGAACTTTCGTAAACAAGGAAGTAACATCAAAACTAACCATGTTAAAATAATTTAAGTCAGTCAAGGTGCTTAATTTATCAACTAAATCTATGTTGTTTTTAACAATGAAGTTAGAAATTTTTCCAATAATTGGGCTCAAAATATCTACAAGCCATTTAGATTATTTATAGGAAACTAGACCTATGGAGCTAATAATTGGTCTAACTGGATTACCTGGTTTGTGCGTTTTTATTAATCCAAACTTATTGGGTAAAGATGGAGTATTGGACGTAATTTTTTTAATTCATCTTTGCCTTTGAGTAGACTTTTTATAGTTTTATTGAAATTACTGTTAACAGATTCTAAGAGATTCTTTCTAAGTTTAGAATAGGTTTCAGTATCATCTAAGAGATTACTCATTTTTTCTTGGTAATCACTTTCTTTCAAAATTACTATTGCATTTATTTCATCTGTTTTAGTAAGATGCAAATTTTTATTATTTATAAGGATATCATAAGACTTAAAGAATCTTTGAGGGCAACTGGGAATATTTTGTTTTAATTAACATAGAGCTATATACCATCCCTTTACTAATATTAATTTCATCAGTGGATAAATCAGAGGATTTTTCAAAGTTACAAAAGCCATTTGCAATTTCAACATCATTAAGTTTTTTTTGAAGTTGCAAAACTTAGGCCAAAACCTAGAGCAGCAGTTGTATGTTTTATCTAATATTTCATCTGATAAGTTAATTACAAAATTGTTATTAGCATGCTTTGTCCAAACACTGTTTTCAATTAAACTGTCTAATTTTCTTTGTAGTTTGTTTTTGAGTTCAATACAAATACTATGTTTCCATTCTGATGGAATGACCTGATTAAAGGAATATTTTTTTGTTTCTCAAGATTTTGAATGCCTCCTTCTCTTCTTAGTAATTTCGATATGTTTCTGAAGAATAATTCTCATAAAATCATCAAAGGGGCGATCTCAAGAGATTTGGGCAAAACTTCTTCATTCAAACAGTTTAAAAAAATAAGTCGAATTTTAAGCTAGTGGGACTTGATCAGTGCAGAGGAGAACTGGGAAACAAATGAAAAATGATTAGGAAAGTTAACCCAGAACATTCTGAAAAGTCGTGTGGTATCCACTTGATGCAATAAGATCACAGTAAACATGTGATATCACAATATGCAGAACAACCACTGTGAAAGAATAGCGAAATTCCAAGTGTTTTCGTAACTTCTCACATTATCAAGGAACTATAAAAAACAAAACATCAACAGGAAGGCATATAAGGGCAAGACTACACCTCACAGTCACGTCACAACAAACCAGACTACACCTCACAGTCACGTCACAACAAACAAGACTACACCTCACAGTCACGTCACAACAAACAAGACTACACCTCACAGTCACGTCACAACAAACAAGACTACACCTCACAGTCACGTCACAACAAACAAGACTACACCTCACAGTCACGTCACAACAAACCAGACTACACCTCAGAGTCACGTCACAACAAACAAGACTACACCTCACAGTCACGTCACAACAAACAAGACTACACCTCACAGTCACGTCACAACAAACAAGACTACACCTCACAGTCACGTCACAACAAACAAGACTACACCTCACAGTCACGTCACAACAAACAAGACTACACCTCACAGTTACGTCACAACAAACAAGACTACACCTCACAGTCACGTCACAACACCCGACTCTGTGAAACACTACTGATGATCTACCAAAGCATTAAGATTTTTTACTTGTCTAATGTATCATTAAATTCTTCTCAAATTTTATTAATTATATATGAATCCATTTTATATAAACAAAAAAATATTCATATTATTTTCAAAACTGCTTTTTATGAAACATTATTCTATTATATTACTACATTATATTATATTACTAAAATAGAAGAGAAGGAGGCATTCAAAATACTGAGAAACAAAAAATATTCCTTTAATCAGGTCATTCCATCAGAATGGAAACATGGTATGTTAGATCATTGCTATAATAAACTCAGAAGATTTTGTAATAAACTCAAAAACAAACTACAAAGAAAATTAGACAGTTTAATTGGAAACAGTGATTGGACAAAATATGTTAATAACAATTTTGTAATTGGTTTAGAAAAACACGTAAGCAAACACTATGACATATTTATTAGAAAACGTTTCGGTCCTGGGACCTTGATCACTTCTAACATATAGAGGTATACAGACATTATATATAAGCGGAGAGTGAGGTGTGAGTGACGCACGGTGACCTGAAGAATGTCATGTTGGGATGAGGACGGGTAGACGATGAGATCATGTGACTCTTGTGTTGTTGGGTTGGTGCTGCTTTGCCTGCTTGAGTATCATGTATGTTAATGTTTTAGAAATTTTCTAGTTTCCAGTGTTACGTTCTATTGTGTCGGTGACGGCGATTAGTGAGGCTTCTAGACACCGTCGGTGTCTGAGGTCTGGTTCGGTGAGGACAAGTTGTGCTTCATCCCAGTTCATCAAATGCCCCTGTGAAGGACACAGGCGTACCTTAAGTCGTCTCCGTTACTAGCATTTCGATGCTCGTTCAAGCGAACCGCAAGATCTCTGTCTGTTTCGCCTACATATTTCTTAGGACAGAATCCACAGGGAACGGTGTACACGCCTACTGTGGAAGTTAGAGGAGTGGGGTTGCGTTTCGTAGTGAGATCTTTGATAGCTGACGTGTTTATGGTGGAAACATTTATGTTACCCTTAGCCAGTGCTCCCATGTAGTGATGTTGCCACGAATACTCGCCGGGCACTTGCTAAGAGTAACATGAATGTTTCTACCATAAACACATCATCTATCAAAGACCTTACTACGAAACACAGCCCCACACCTCTGACTTCCAAGACAACTACACTACCAAGACAACTACACCATCAAGACAACTACACTACCAAGACAACTACACTACCAAGACAACTACACCATCAAGACAACTACACTACCAAGACAACTACACCATCAAGACAACTACACGAAACACAGCCCCACACCTCTGACTTCCAAGACAACTACACCACCAAGACAACTACACCACCAAGACAACTACACTGCCAAGACAACTACACTGCCAAGACAACTACACCACCAAGACAACTACACCACCAAGACAACTACACTGCCAAGACAACTACACCACCAAGACAACTACACCACCAAGACAACTACACCACCAAGACAACTACACCACCAAGACAACACCACCAAGACAACTACACCACCAAGACAACTAAACTGCCAAGACAACACCACCAAGACAACTACACCACCAAGACAACTACACTACCAAGACAACTACACTACCAAGACAACACCACCAAGACAACACCACCAAGACAACTACACCACCAAGACAACTACACTGCCAAGACAACACCACCAAGACAACTACACCACCAAGACAACTACACCACCAAGACAACTACACCACCAAGACAACTACACCACCAAGACAACTACACTACCAAGACAACTACACCACCAAGACAACTACACCACCAAGACAACTACACCACCAAGACAACTACACTACCAAGACAACTACACCACCAAGACTACACCACCAAGACAACTACACTACCAAGACAACTACACTACCAAGACAACACCACCAAGACAACTACACCATCAAGACAACTACACTGCCAAGACAACTACACCAAGACAACTACACCAAGACAACTACACCATCAAGACAACTACACTACCAAGACAACTACACCAAGACAACTACACCAAGACAACTACACCACCAAGACAACTACACTACCAAGACAACTACACCACCAAGACAACTACACCACCAAGACAACTACACCACCAAGACAACTACACCACCAAGACAACTACACCACCAAGACAACTACACTACCAAGACAACTACACTACCAAGACAACTACACCAAGACAACTACACCATCAAGACAACTACACTGCCAAGACAACACCACCAAGACAACTACACCACCAAGACAACTACACTACCAAGACAACTACACCACCAAGACAACTACACCACCAAGACAACTACACCACCAAGACTACACCACCAAGACAACTACACTACCAAGACAACTACACTACCAAGACAACTACACCACCAAGACAACTACACCACCAAGACAACTACACCACCAAGACAACTACACTACCAAGACAACTACACCACCAAGACAACTACACCACCAAGACAACTACACCACCAAGACAACTACACCACCAAGACAACTACACCACCAAGACAACTACACCACCAAGACAACTACACCACCAAGACAACTACACCACCAAGACAACTACACCACCAAGACAACTACACCATCAAGACAACTACACCACCAAGACAACTACACTACCAAGACAACTACACTACCAAGACAACTACACCACCAAGACAACTACACCACCAAGACAACTACACTACCAAGACAACTACACCACCAAGACAACTACACCATCAAGACAACTACACCACCAAGACAACTACACCACCAAGACAACTACACCACCAAGACAACTACACCACCAAGACAACTACACCACCAAGACAACTACACCACCAAGACAACTACACCACCAAGACAACTACACCACCAAGACAACTACACCACCAAGACAACTACACCACCAAGACAACTACACCACCAAGACAACTACACCACCAAGACAACTACACTACCAAGACAACTACACCACCAAGACAACTACACCACCAAGACAACTACACCACCAAGACAACTACACCACCAAGACAACTACACCACCAAGACAACTACACCACCAAGACAACTACACCACCAAGACAACTACACCACCAAGACAACTACACCACCAAGACAACTACACCACCAAGACAACTACACCACCAAGACAACTACACCACCAAGACAACTACACCACCAAGACAACTACACCACCAAGACAACTACACCACCAAGACAACTACACTACCAAGACAACTACACCACCAAGACAACTACACCACCAAGACAACTACACCACCAAGACAACTACACCACCAAGACAACTACACCACCAAGACAACTACACCACCAAGACAACTACACCACCAAGACAACTACACCACCAAGACAACTACACCACCAAGACAACTACACTACCAAGACAACTACACCACCAAGACAACTACACCACCAAGACAACTACACCACCAAGACAACTACACCACCAAGACAACTACACCACCAAGACAACTACACCACCAAGACAACTACACCACCAAGACAACTACACCACCAAGACAACTACACCACCAAGACAACTACACCACCAAGACAACTACACTACCAAGACAACTACACCACCAAGACAACTACACTGCCAAGACAACTACACTGCCAAGACAACTACACTGCCAAGACAACTACACCACCAAGACAACTACACTGCCAAGACAACTACACCACCAAGACAACTACACTGCCAAGACAACTACACCACCAAGACAACTACACCACCAAGACAACTACACCACCAAGACAACTACACTACCAAGACAACTACACCACCAAGACAACTACACTGCCAAGACAACTACACTGCCACGACAACTACACTGCCAAGACAACTACACCACCAAGACAACTACACCACCAAGACAACTACACTGCCAAGACAACTACACTACCAAGACAACTACACTGCCAAGACAACTACACCACCAAGACAACTACACTACCAAGACAACTACACCACCAAGACAACTACACTGCCAAGACAACTACACTGCCAAGACAACTACACTGCCAAGACAACTACACCACCAAGACAACTACACCACCAAGACAACTACACTGCCAAGACAACTACACCACCAAGACAACTACACCACCAAGACAACTACACCACCAAGACAACTACACTGCCAAGACAACTACACCACCAAGACAATTACACCACCAAGACAACTACACCACCAAGACAACTACACTACCAAGACAACTACACCACCAAGACAACTACACTGCCAAAACAACTACACTGCCAAGACAACTACACTGCCAAGACAACTACACCACCAAGACAACTACACTGCCAAGACAACTACACTGCCAAGACAACTACACCACCAAGACAACTACACTGCCAAGACAACTACACTGCCAAGACAACTACACTGCCAAGACAACTACACCACCAAGACAACTACACTGCCAAGACAACTACACCACCAAGACAACTACACCACCAAGACAACTACACCACCAAGACAACTACACCACCAAGACAACTACACCACCAAGACAACTACACCACCAAGACAACTACACCACCAAGACAACTACACCACCAAGACAACTACACTACCAAGACAACTACACCACCAAGACAACTACACTGCCAAGACAACTACACTGCCAAGACAACTACACTGCCAAGACAACTACACCACCAAGACAACTACACTGCCAAGACAACTACACCACCAAGACAACTACACTGCCAAGACAACTACACCACCAAGACAACTACACCACCAAGACAACTACACCACCAAGACAACTACACTACCAAGACAACTACACCACCAAGACAACTACACTGCCAAGACAACTACACTGCCAAGACAACTACACTGCCAAGACAACTACACCACCAAGACAACTACACCACCAAGACAACTACACTGCCAAGACAACTACACTACCAAGACAACTACACTGCCAAGACAACTACACCACCAAGACAACTACACTACCAAGACAACTACACCACCAAGACAACTACACTGCCAAGACAACTACACTGCCAAGACAACTACACTGCCAAGACAACTACACCACCAAGACAACTACACCACCAAGACAACTACACTGCCAAGACAACTACACCACCAAGACAACTACACCACCAAGAACACTACACCACCAAGACAACTACACTGCCAAGACAACTACACCACCAAGACAACTACACCACCAAGACAACTACACCACCAAGACAACTACACTACCAAGACAACTACACCACCAGGACAACTACACTGCCAAGACAACTACACTGCCAAGACAACTACACTGCCAAGACAACTACACCACCAAGACAACTACACTGCCAAGACAACTACACTGCCAAGACAACTACACCACCAAGACAACTACACTGCCAAGACAACTACACTGCCAAGACAACTACACTGCCAAGACAACTACACCACCAAGACAACTACACTGCCAAGACAACTACACTGCCAAGACAACTACACTGCCAAGACAACTACACCACCAAGACAACTACACTGCCAAGACAACTACACCACCAAGACAACTACACTGCCAAGACAACTACACCACCAAGACAACTACACCACCAAGACAACTACACTGCCAAGACAACTACACTGCCAAGACAACTACACCACCAAGACAACTACACCACCAAGACAACTACACTGCCAAGACAACTACACCACCAAGACAACTACACCACCAAGACAACTACACCACCAAGACAACTACACTGCCAAGACAACTACACCACCAAGACAACTACACCACCAAGACAACTACACCACCAAGACAACTACACTACCAAGACAACTACACCACCAAGACAACTACACTGCCAAGACAACTACACTGCCAAGACAACTACACTGCCAAGACAACTACACCACCAAGACAACTACACTGCCAAGACAACTACACTGCCAAGACAACTACACCACCAAGACAACTACACTGCCAAGACAACTACACTGCCAAGACAACTACACTGCCAAGACAACTACACCACCAAGACAACTACACTGCCAAGACAACTACACTGCCAAGACAACTACACTGCCAAGACAACTACACCACCAAGACAACTACACTGCCAAGACAACTACACCACCAAGACAACTACACTGCCAAGACAACTACACCACCAAGACAACTACACCACCAAGACAACTACACTGCCAAGACAACTACACTGCCAAGACAACTACACCAAGACAACTACACCACCAAGACAACTACACTGCCAAGACAACTACACCACCAAGACAACTACACTGCCAAGACAACTACACTGCCAAGACAACTACACCACCAAGACAACTACACCACCAAGACAACTACACTGCCAAGACAACTACACTGCCAAGACAACTACACCACCAAGACAACTACACTGCCAAGACAACTACACTGCCAAGACAACTACACTGCCAAGACAACTACACCACCAAGACAACTACACTGCCAAGACAACTACACCACCAAGACAACTACACTGCCAAGACAACTACACCACCAAGACAACTACACCACCAAGACAACTACACTGCCAAGACAACTACACTGCCAAGACAACTACACCACCAAGACAACTACACCACCAAGACAACTACACTGCCAAGACAACTACACCACCAAGACAACTACACTGCCAAGACAACTACACTGCCAAGACAACTACACCACCAAGACAACTACACCACCAAGACAACTACACTGCCAAGACAACTACACTGCCAAGACAACTACACCACCAAGACAACTACACTGCCAAGACAACTACACCACCAAGACAACTACACTGCCAAGACAACTACACTGCCAAGACAACTACACCACCAAGACAACTACACTGCCAAGACAACTACACCACCAAGACAACTACACTGCCAAGACAACTACACCACCAAGACAACTACACCACCAAGACAACTACACTGCCAAGACAACTACACCACCAAGACAACTACACCACCAAGACAACTACACTGCCAAGACAACTACACCACCAAGACAACTACACCACCAAGACAACTACACCACCAAGACAACTACACTGCCAAGACAACTACACTGCCAAGACAACTACACTGCCAAGACAACTACACCACCAAGACAACTACACTGCCAAGACAACTACACCACCAAGACAACTACACTGCCAAGACAACTACACCACCAAGACAACTACACCACCAAGACAACTACACTGCCAAGACAACTACACCACCAAGACAACTACACCACCAAGACAACTACACCACCAAGACAACTACACCACCAAGACAACTACACCACCAAGACAACTACACCACCAAGACAACTACACTGCCAAGACAACTACACTGCCAAGACAACTACACCACCAAGACAACTACACCACCAAGACAACTACACTGCCAAGACAACTACACCACCAAGACAACTACACCACCAAGACAACTACACCACCAAGACAACTACACCACCAAGACAACTACACTGCCAAGACAACTACACCACCAAGACAACTACACCACCAAGACAACTACACTGCCAAGACAACTACACCACCAAGACAACTACACCACCAAGACAACTACACTGCCAAGACAACTACACCACCAAGACAACTACACCATCAAGACAACTACACCACCAAGACAACTACACCACCAAGACAACTACACCACCAAGACAACTACACCACCAAGACAACTACACTGCCAAGACAACTACACCACCAAGACAACTACACCATCAAGACAACTACACCACCAAGACAACTACACTGCCAAGACAACTACACCACCAAGACAACTACACCATCAAGACAACTACACCACCAAGACAACTACACCACCAAGACAACTACACCACCAAGACAACTACACCACCAAGACAACTACACCACCAAGACTACACTGCCAAGACAACTACACCACCAAGACAACTACACTGCCAAGACAACTACACCACCAAGACAACTACACCACCAAGACAACTACACCAAGAAGACAACTACACCACCAAGACAACTACACTGCCAAGACAACTACACCACCAAGACAACTACACTGCCAAGACAACTACACCACCAAGACAACTACACCACCAAGACAACTACACCACCAAGACAACTACACCACCAAGACAACTACACCACCAAGACAACTACACCACCAAGACAACTACACTGCCAAGACAACTACACCACCAAGACAACTACACTGCCAAGACAACTACACTACCAAGACAACTACACTGCCAAGACAACTACACCACCAAGACAACTACACCACCAAGACAACTACACCACCAAGACAACTACACCACCAAGACAACTACACCACCAAGACAACTACACCACCAAGACAACTACACCACCAAGACAACTACACCACCAAGACAACTACACCACCAAGACAACTACACCACCAAGACAACTACACCACACAAAGACAACTACACCACCAAGACAACTACACCACCAAGACAACTACACCACCAAGACAACTACACCACCAAGACAACTACACCACCAAGACAACTACACCACCAAGACAACTACACCACCAAGACAACTACACCACCAAGACAACTACACCACCAAGACAACTACACCACCAAGACAACTACACCACCAAGACAACTACACCACCAAGACAACTACACCATCAAGACAACTACACCACCAAGACAACTACACCATCAAGACAACTACACCACCAAGACAACTACACCACCAAGACAACTACACCATCAAGACAACTACACTGCCAAGACAACACCACCGAGACAACTACACCACCAAGACAACTACACCATCAAGACAACTACACCACCAAGACAACTACACCACCAAGACAACTACACCATCAAGACAACTACACTGCCAAGACAACACCACCGAGACAACTACACCACCAAGACAACTACACTACCAAGACAACTACACCACCAAGACAACTACACCACCAAGACAACTACACCATCAAGACAACTACACTGCCAAGACAACACCACCGAGACAACTACACCACCAAGACAACTACACCATCAAGACAACTACACCACCAAGACAACTACACCACCAAGACAACTACACCATCAAGACAACTACACCAAGACAACTACACCACCAAGACAACTACACCACCAAGACAACTACACCATCAAGACAACTACATTGCCAAGACAACACCACCAAGACAACTACACCACCAAGACAACTACACCACCAAGACAACTACACCATCAAGACAACTACACTGCCAAGACAACACCACCGAGACAACTACACCACCAAGACAACTACACTACCAAGACAACTACACCACCAAGACAACTACACCACCAAGACAACTACACCATCAAGACAACTACACTGCCAAGACAACACCACCGAGACAACTACACCACCAAGACAACTACACTACCAAGACAACTACACCACCAAGACAACTACACCACCAAGACAACTACACCATCAAGACAACTACACTGCCAAGACAACACCACCGAGACAACTACACCACCAAGACAACTACACCATCAAGACAACTACACCACCAAGACAACTACACCACCAAGACAACTACACCATCAAGACAACTACACTGCCAAGACAACACCACCGAGACAACTACACCACCAAGACAACTACACCACCAAGACAACTACACCATCAAGACAACTACACTACCAAGACAACTACACCACCAAGACAACTACACCATCAAGACAACTACACTGCCAAGACAACACCACCAAGACAACTACACCACCAAGACAACTACACTACCAAGACAACTACACTACCAAGACAACTACACTACCAAGACAACTACACCAAGACAACTACACTACCAAGACAACTACCCCACCAAGACAACTACACTACCAAGACAACTACACCACCAAGACAACTACACCATCAAGACAACTACACCACCTAGACAACTACACCACCAAGACAACTACACTACCAAGACAACTACACCATCAAGACAACTACACCACCTAGACAACTAAACCACCAAGACAACTAAACTATCCAGACAACTACACTACCAAGAAAACTACACCACCAAGACAACTACACCACCAAGACAACTACACCATCAAGACAACTACACCACCTAGACAACTACACCACCAAGACAACTACACTACCAAGACAACTAAACCACCAAGACAACTAAACTATCCAGACAACTACACTACCAAGACAACTACATTACCAAGACAACTACATTACCAAGATAACTACACTACCAAGATAACTACATGACCAAGACAACTACACTACCAAGACAACTACACTACCAAGACAACTACATTACCAAGACAACTACACTACCAAGATAACTACACTACCAAGACAACTACATTACCAAGAAAACTACATTACCAAAGACAACTACACTACCAAGACAACTACACTACCAAGACAACTACACCACCAAGACAACTACACTACCAAGACAACTACACCAAAACAACTACACCACCAAGACAACTACACTACCAAGACAAATACACCAAAAAAACTACACTACCAAGACAACTACACTACCAAGACAACTACACCACCAAAACAACTACACCACCAAGACAACTACACTACCAAGACAACTACACCACCAAGACAACTACACCACCAAGACAACTACACCACCAAGACAACTACACTACCAAGACAGCTACACCACCAAGACAACTACACCACCAAGACAACTACACTACCAAGACAACTACACCACCAAGACAACTACACAACCAAGACTACACCACCAAGACAACTACACTTCCAAGAGAACTACACTACCAAGACAACTATACCACCAAGACAACTACACTACCAAGACAACTACACCACCAAGACAACACTACCAAGACAACTACACCAAAACAACTACACCACCAAGACAACTACACTACCAAGACAACTACACCAAAACAACTACACTACCAAGACAACTACACTACCAAGACAACTACACCACCAAAACAACTACACCACCAAGACAACTACACCACCAAGACAACTACACCACCAAGACTACTACACCACCAAGACAACTACACTACCAAGATAACTACACTACCAAGACAACTACATTACCAAGAAAACTACATTACCAAAGACAACTACACTACCAAGACAACTACACAAGACAACTACTCTACCAAGACAACTACACCACGACAACTACACCACCAAGACAACTACACTACCAAGACAGCTACACCACCAAGACAACTACACTACCAAAGACAACTACACCAAGACAACTACATTACCAAGACAACTACTCTACCAAGACAACTACACCACCAAGACTACACCAAGACAACTACACCACCAATACAACTACACTACCAAAGACAACTACACCAAGACAACTACACCACGAAAGACAACTACACCAAGACAACCACATTACCAAAGACAACTACACCACCAAAATAACACCACCAAGACAACTACACTACCAAAGACAACTACACAAAGACAACTACATTACCAAAGACAACTACACTACCAAGACAACTACACCACCAAGACAACTACACCACCAAGACAACTACACTACCAAGACAACTACACTACCAAGACAACTACAACACCAAGACAACTACACTACCAAGACAACTACACCACCAAGCCAACTACAACACCAAGACAACTACACTACCAAGACAACTACACTACCAAGACAACTACACCAAGACAACTACAACACCAAGACAACTACACTACCAAGACAACTACACCACCAAGACAACTACACCACCAAGACAACTACACTACCAAGACAACTACACTACCAAGACAACTACACCACCAAGACAACTACACTACCAAGACAACTACACCACCAAGACAACTACACCACCAAGACAACTACACTACCAAGACAACTACACTACCAAGACAACTACAACACCAAGACAACTACACTACCAAGACAACTACACTACCAAGACAACTACACCACCAAGACAACTACAACACCAAGACAACTACACTACCAAGACAACTACACTACCAAGACAGCTACACTACCAAGACAACTACACTACCAAGACAACTACAACACCAAGACAACTACACCACCAAGACAACTACACTACCAAGACAACTACAACACCAAGACAACTACACTACCAAGACAACTACACTACCAAGACAACTACAACACCAAGACAACTACACTACCAAGACAACTACACCACCAAGACAACTACACCACCAAGACAACTACACTACCAAGACAACTACACTACCAAGACAACTACAACACCAAGACAACTACACTACCAAGACAACTACACCACCAAGACAACTACACCACCAAGACAACTACAACACCAAGACAACTACACTACCAAGACAACTACACAACCAAGACAACTACACCAAGACAGCTACACCACCAAGACAACTACACTACCAAGACAACTACACTACCAAGACAACTACACCACCAAGACTACACCAAGACAACTACACCACCAAGACAACTACACTACCAAAGACAACTACACAAAGACAACTACACTACCAAAGACAACTACACCAAGACAACTACACTACCAAAGACAACTACACCACCAAAATAACACACACCAAGACAACTACACTACCAAGACAACTACACAAAGACAACTACATTACCAAAGACAACTACACAACCAAGACAACTACACCACCAAGACAACTACACTACCAAGACAACTACTCTACCAGACAACTACACCACGACAACTACACCACCAAGACAACTACACTACCAAGACAGCTACACCACCAAGACAACTACACTACCAAAGACAACTACACAAAGACAACTACATTACCAAGACAACTACACTACCAAGACAACTACACCACCAAGACAACTACACCAAGACAGCTACACCACCAAGACAACTACACTACCAAGACAACTACACCACCAAGACAACTACACCACGACAAGACAACTACACCAAGACAACTACACATTACCAAAGACAACTACACCACCAAAATACACCACCAAGACAACTACACTACCAAGACAACTACACCAAAGACAACTACAACTACCAAAGACAACTACACTACCAAGACAACTACACCATCAAGACAACTACACCACCAAGACAACTACACCACCAAGACAACTACACTACCAAGACCACTACACCATCAAGACAACTACACTACCAAGGCAACTACACTACCAAGACAACTACACCATCAAGACAACTACATCAAGACAACTACACCACCAAGACAACTGTCCCACCAAGACAACTACACTACCAAGACAACTACACCATCAAGACAACTACAACACCAAGACAACTACACCACCAAGACAACTACACTACCAAGACAACTACAACACCAAGACAACTACACTACCAAGACAACTACACCACCAAGACAACTACACCACCAAGACAACTACACCAAGACAACTACACTACCAAGACAACTACACTACCAAGAGAACTACACTACCAAGACAACTACCCCACCAAGACAACTACACTACCAAGACAACTACACCACCAAGACAACTACACCATCAAGACAACTACACCACCTAGACAACTACACCACCAAGACAACTACACTACCAAGACAACTAAACCACCAAGACAACTAAACTATCCAGACAACTACACTACCAAGACAACTACACCACCAAGACAACACCACCAAGACAACTACACTACCAAGATAACTACACCACCAAGACTACACCACCAAGACAACGACACCACCAAGACATCTACACCACCAAGACAACTACACTACCAAGACAACTACATTACCAAAACAACTACATTACCAAGACAACTACATTACCAAGACAACTACATTACCAAGACAACTACATTACCAAGACAACTACATTACCAAGACAACTACACTACCAAGATAACTACACTACCAAGACAACTACATTACCAAGACAACTACATTACCAAAGACAACTACACTACCAAGACAACTACACAACCAAGACAACTACACCACCAAGACAACTACACTACCAAGACAACTACTCTACCAAGACAACTACACCACCCCGACAACTACTCTACCAAGACAACTACACCACCCCGACAACTACAGCACCAAGACAACTACACTACCAAGACAACTACACCACCAAGACAACTACACTACCAAAGACAACTACACCAAAACAACTACATTACCAAGACAAAAACACTACCAAGACAACTACACCACCAAGACTACACCACCAAGACAACTACACCACCAAGACAACTACACTACCAAAGACAACTACACCAAGACAACTACACTAACAAAGACAACTACACCAAGACAACCACATTACCAAAGACAACTACACCACCAAAATAACACCACCAAGACAACTACACTACCAAAGACAACTACACCAAGACAACTACATTACCAAAGACAACTACACTACCAAGACAACTACACCACCAAGACAACTACACCACCAAGACAACTACACTACCAAGACAACTACACTACCAAGACAACTACACCACCAAGAAAACTACACCACCAAGACAACTACACCACCAAGACAACTACACTACCAAGACAACTACACCACCAAGACAACTACACCAAGACTACACCACCAAGACAACTACACTACCAAGACAACTACACCACCAAGACAACTACACCAGCAAAACAACTACACCACCAAGACAACTACAACACCAAGACAACTACACTACCAAGACAACTACACCACCAAGACAACTACACCACCAAGACAACTACAACACCAAGACAACTACAACACCAAGACAACTACACTACCAAGACAACTACACCACCAAGACAACTACAAGACTTAAGATAATTAAAGGAGGCTGAGAGGCGCCACTTAAAGTTGTAATATTGTGGTATATTAAAGAACTTGTCGCAGGTAAGATCAACAGTCTCGTTCATCTGACAAGATGTACACTGTAACATAAACCACGAGTGGGACCAGAGTGGGAGGGAGGGAGGGTGGCGGATGTTGCGGGTAGAAGAGAGGGAGGGAGGAATTTGGGGGAGAGTAAGAGAGAGAGAGAGAGAGAGAGAGAGAGAGAGAGAGAGAGAGAGAATGAGAATGTGAGACATCACTATAACATTACCTGTCACTTGTATCGAGGGTCTACCCTGACAGTCTAGCCTTAAGCCAGGCTTCTTTGTTGACCGCCTGGTTAACTAGGTTGTTGGTGCTAACAGCCCGCAAGTGTACAGAGCCATCATAACCTCGATGATCAGGAACTTGCAAGAGATATTGGTATATTTTCTTCTTGAAAATTTCTACCCTTATTCCGGCAGTATTTCTGATGTCTGTGTTTGACAAGTACAACCATGGTGAGACTGCGCATAAAACAACTGCAAAATAAATAACTGAAAGAGTGAACCGATGGATAAAGCAAGTTAATTCAGAGGTTGTCACAGCGAAAAGCTCTGTTCCTCAAGGCACAGTACTCGCCCCACATCTGTTTCTCCTTGTTTTATATCCAACATCGACAAGGACATAATTCATAACACCATAACATTCCTTCCTGATAACACCAGAATCGCTATGGGAGTGACGTCCACTGGAAACACAGAGAATCTTCCGTCGGATATAAATCGTCTTCCAGTGGACCTCAAACAACATTGTTTAATGAGGACAAGTTTCAGTTGTTGTTATGGAAGAATGTTGGAACAAACTTAAATCATTCAATAGACCGAGAGTACCATGTACTCACCTATTTGTGGTTTCTTCCTCGTTGGTGGCTAATAGGTCCATTCTCTCCCTGTTTCTTTAAGCTATGTATGAATCCTGCCTCCGCCACATCACTCTCCAGATTGTTCCACTTCCTGAGAACTCTATGGTTGAAGAAATACTTCCTAACATCCCTATGACTCATCTGAGTATTCAGCTTCCAGTTGTCACTCCTTGTTGCTGTGTCCCATCTCACTTGGGAGTAATGATGTCGGAAGACCTCACATTGAAGGATCACAACAATGTTGACAATACTACCGCAAGGAAAATGATGGGATGGATAACTAGAACTTTCAAGACAATAGATACTGAGGCAATCATGATGTTCTTTAAGCCACTTGTTCTCTCCAGGCTGGAATAATGTTGTATACTGACAGCCTTCTGCAAGGCAAGCCAGACTGCTGAGAATTTTTACTGCCTAAATACACTCAAGTATGTGAACTACTGCGATAAAAGTATACAATACTTTACACTTGGAAAATTCTGGAAAGAACTGTTTCAAACTTGAACACTGAAATCACTCTGTATGACAAAAAAAAAGACTTGACAGACGGTGCAAAATATTTGCACTAAGAAGCAGGAGCGTGACGAGTACACAGAGAGAGAACGCGATGAGTGTCAGAGGCCTCCGACTCTTCAGCGCTCCCCCCCCCCCCACCTCTCTCTCCATAAGGAAAATTAACAGCTTAGTTCATGAGGCATTGATCCCAGGAGTCTGGTCTGGGACCGGGCCGGGGGGGCGTTGATCCCCAAAACGTCGTACGGGCATTCTTCAAGTATGGCCCACCTTCCCTCGCTGTCTCCCATATCTTCCACTCTGGTAAGTTGTTATAACATTGTGCAAGTAAGAGATCAGGTTCTCTAGTATCTTCAAGGTATTTTTTTCCTAAACTACTGATGTTGACAATAGTTTATAAGTTTTACTGAGAGTGTTGGAGGGGGCGGTAAAGGGGGGGTGAGAGAGGGAGAGCGAGGGGAATGGTGAGAGGAGAGGTAGTGAGGGAGAGAGGGAGGGTGGGTGTGTCGGAGTGAAGGTGGGAGGGTGCATGTGGGAGAGTGTGGGAGTGGGAGAGAACAAAGGTACACCATCAACTTCCTGCCTACGGCTGTGTTCCCTGACCCACTATGAACTCTTGACTAGTGACGATGATGACGCTGTTCCCTACCTACCTAGTCTACCTGTACTCAGGCTGTTAGTCCAACATATACACCATAGCCCCGCAGGTCAGGATATGAGTGTCCGTGATTCCATCCAGGCATGGGTGGAAATGTTGGGCATATTTCCTTACACCTGCTAACCCTGTTCACTCAGCAGTAAGTAGGTACCTGAGTGTTAGTTGGCTGTTGTGAGTCGCATCCTGAAGGGTGGTAGTATACCTTACATGTGGCTGAGCTGAGGCAGGATAACAGTTCTTAGCTCCGGGTATGTTGCTAATTATCACATAAAAGAAAGTGATGAAAACTTTTCAACCTTTTACACTCACTTTGTCTCTTAGTGTACTAAGACATCCCTTCTTTTAAACTGGGGTATTTTGTATTGTCTACCAAGCTTCTTACATTGTCTATCAAGCTTCTTGCATTGTCTACCAAGCTTCTTGCATTGTCTACCAAGCTTCTTGCATTGTCTACCAAGCTTCTTGCATTGTCTACCAAGCTTCTTGCATTGTCTACCAAGCTTCTTGCATTGTCTACCAAGCTTCTTGCATTGTCTACCAAGCTTCTTGCATTGTCTACCAAGCTTCTTGCATTGTCTACCAAGCTTCTTGCAATGTCTACCAAGCTTCTTACATTGTCTACCAAGCTTCTTACATTGTCTACCAAGCTTCTTGCATTGTCTACCAAGCTTCTTACATTGTCTACCAAGCTTCTTACATTGTCTACCAAGCTTCTTGCATTGTCTACCAAGCTTCTTGCATTGTCTACCAAGCTTCTTGCATTGTCTACCAAGCTTCTTGCATTGTCTACCAAGCTTCTTGCATTGTCTACCAAGCTTCTTGCATTGTCTACCAAGCTTCTTGCATTGTCTACCAAGCTTCTTACATTGTCTACCAAGCTTCTTACATTGTCTACCAAGCTTCTTGCATTGTCTACCAAGCTTCTTACATTGTCTACCAAGCTTCTTACATTGTCTACCAAGCTTCTTACATTGTCTACCAAGCTTCTTGCATTGTCTACCAAGCTTCTTACATTGTCTACCAAGCTTCTTACATTGTCTACCAAGCTTCTTGCATTGTCTACCAAGCTTCTTACATTGTCTACCAAGCTTCTTACATTGTCTACCAAGCTTCTTACATTGTCTACCAAGCTTCTTACATTGTCTACCAAGCTTCTTGCATTGTCTACCAAGCTTCTTGCATTGTCTACCAAGCTTCTTACATTGTCTATCAAGCTTCTTACATTGTCTACCAAGCTTCTTGCATTGTCTACCAAGCTTCTTACATTGTCTACCAAGCTTCTTACATTGTCTACCAAGCTTCTTGCATTGTCTACCAAGCTTCTTACATTGTCTACCAAGCTTCTTACATTGTCTACCAAGCTTCTTACATTGTCTACCAAGCTTCTTGCATTGTCTACCAAGCTTCTTACATTGTCTACCAAGCTTCTTACATTGTCTACCAAGCTTCTTACATTGTCTACCAAGCTTCTTGCATTGTCTACCAAGCTTCTTGCATTGTCTGCCAAGCTTCTTGCATTGTCTACCAAGCTTCTTGCATTGTCTACCAAGCTTCTTACATTGTCTACCAAGCTTCTTGCATTGTCTACCAAGCTCCTTACATTGTCTACCAAGCTTCTTACATTGTCTACCAAGCTTCTTGCATTGTCTACCAAGCTTCTTGCATTGTCTGCCAAGCTTCTTGCATTGTCTACCAAGCTTCTTGCATTGTCTACCAAGCTTCTTACATTGTCTAACAAGCTTCTTACATTGTCTACCAAGCTTCTTACATTGTCTACCAAGCTTCTTACATTGTCTACCAAGCTTCTTGCATTGTCTACCAAGCTTCTTACATTGTCTACCAAGCTTCTTACATTGTCTACCAAGCTTCTTGCATTGTCTACCAAGCTTCTTACATTGTCTACCAAGCTTCTTACATTGTCTACCAAGCTTCTTACATTGTCTACCAAGCTTCTTGCATTGTTTACCAAGCTTCTTACATTGTCTACCAAGCTTCTTACATTGTCTACCAAGCTTCTTACATTGTCTACCAAGCTTCTTGCATTGTCTACCAAGCTTCTTGCATTGTCTGCCAAGCTTCTTGCATTGTCTACCAAGCTTCTTGCATTGTCTACCAAGCTTCTTACATTGTCTACCAAGCTTCTTGCATTGTCTACCAAGCTTCTTACATTGTCTACCAAGCTTCTTACATTGTCTACCAAGCTTCTTACATTGTCTACCAAGCTTCTTGCATTGTCTACCAAGCTTCTTGCATTGTCTGCCAAGCTTCTTGCATTGTCTACCAAGCTTCTTGCATTGTCTACCAAGCTTCTTACATTGTCTACCAAGCTTCTTGCATTGTCTACCAAGCTTCTTACATTGTCTACCAAGCTTCTTGCATTGTCTACCAAGCTTCTTGCATTGTCTACCAAGCTTCTTACATTGTCTACCAAGCTTCTTGCATTGTCTACCAAGCTTCTTACATTGTCTACCAAGCTTCTTACATTGTCTACCAAGCTTCTTACATTGTCTACCAAGCTTCTTGCATTGTCTACCAAGCTTCTTGCATTGTCTACCAAGCTTCTTGCATTGTCTACCAAGCTTCTTACATTGTCTACCAAGCTTCTTGCATTGTCTACCAAGCTTCTTACATTGTCTACCAAGCTTCTTGCATTGTCTACCAAGCTTCTTGCATTGTCTACCAAGCTTCTTGCATTGTCTACCAAGCTTCTTACATTGTCTACCAAGCTTCTTGCATTGTCTACCAAGCTTCTTGCATTGTCTACCAAGCTTCTTGCATTGTCTACCAAGCTTCTTGCATTGTCTACCAAGCTTCTTGCATTGTCTACCAAGCTTCTTGCATTGTCTACCAAGCTTCTTGCATTGTCTACCAAGCTTCTTACATTGTCTACCAAGCTTCTTGCATTGTCTACCAAGCTTCTTGCATTGTCTACCAAGCTTCTTGCATTGTCTACCAAGCTTCTTGCATTGTCTACCAAGCTTCTTGCATTGTCTACCAAGCTTCTTGCATTGTCTACCAAGCTTCTTACATTGTCTACCAAGCTTCTTGCATTGTCTACCAAGCTTCTTGCATTGTCTACCAAGCTTCTTGCATTGTCTACCAAGCTTCTTACATTGTCTACCAAGCTTCTTGCATTGTCTACCAAGCTTCTTGCATTGTCTACCAAGCTTCTCGCATTGTCTACCAAGCTTCTTGCATTGTCTACCAAGCTTCTTACATTGTCTACCAAGCTTCTTGCATTGTCTACCAAGCTTCTTGCATTGTCTACCAAGCTTCTTACATTGTCTACCAAGCTTCTTACATTGTCTACCAAGCTTCTTGCATTGTCTACCAAGCTTCTTGCATTGTCTACCAAGCTTCTTACATTGTCTACCAAGCTTCTTGCATTGTCTACCAAGCTTCTTGCATTGTCTACCAAGCTTCTTGCATTGTCTACCAAGCTTCTTGCATTGTCTACCAAGCTTCTTACATTGTCTACCAAGCTTCTTGCATTGTCTACCAAGCTTCTTGCATTGTCTACCAAGTTCTTACATTGTCTACCAAGCTTCTTACATTGTCTACCAAGCTTCTTGCATTGTCTACCAAGCTTCTTGCATTGTCTACCAAGCTTCTTGCATTGTCTACCAAGCTTCTTACATTGTCTACCAAGCTTCTTGCATTGTCTACCAAGCTTCTTGCATTGTCTACCAAGCTTCTTGCATTGTCTACCAAGCTTCTTGCATTGTCTACCAAGCTTCTTGCATTGTCTACCAAGCTTCTTGCATTGTCTACCAAGCTTCTTACATTGTCTACCAAGCTTCTTGCATTGTCTACCAAGCTTCTTGCATTGTCTACCAAGCTCCTTGCATTGTCTGCCAAGCTTCTTGCATTGTCTACCAAGCTTCTTACATTGTCTACCAAGCTTCTTACATTGTCTACCAAGCTTCTTGCATTGTCTACCAAGCTTCTTGCATTGTCTACCAAGCTTCTTGCATTGTCTACCAAGCTTCTTGCATTGTCTACCAAGCTTCTTACATTGTCTACCAAGCTTCTTACATTGTCTACCAAGCTTCTTACATTGTCTACCAAGCTTCTTACATTGTCTACCAAGCTTCTTACATTGTCTACCAAGCTTCTTACATTGTCTACCAAGCTTCTTACATTGTCTACCAAGCTTCTTGCATTGTCTACCAAGCTTCTTACATTGTCTACCAAGCTTCTTACATTGTCTACCAAGCTTCTTACATTGTCTACCAAGCTTCTTACATTGTCTACCAAGCTTCTTACATTGTCTACCAAGCTTCTTGCATTGTCTACCAAGCTTCTTGCATTGTCTACCAAGCTTCTTGCATTGTCTACAAAGCTTCTTGCATTGTCTACCAAGCTTCTTACATTGTCTACCAAGCTTCTTACATTGTCTACCAAGCTTCTTACATTGTCTACCAAGCTTCTTACATTGTCTACCAAGCTTCTTACATTGTCTACCAAGCTTCTTACATTGTCTACCATGCTTCTTACATTGTCTACCAAGCTTCTTACATTGTCTACCAAGCTTCTTGCATTGTCTACCAAGCTTCTTGCATTGTCTACCAAGCTTCTTACATTGTCTACCAAGCTTCTTACATTGTCTACCAAGCTTCTTACATTGTCTACCAAGCTTCTTACATTGTCTACCAAGCTTCTTACATTGTCTACCAAGCTTCTTACATTGTCTACCAAGCTTCTTACATTGTCTACCAAGCTTCTTGCATTGTCTACCAAGCTTCTTACATTGTCTACCAAGCTTCTTACATTGTCTACCAAGCTTCTTACATTGTCTACCAAGCTTCTTACATTGTCTACCAAGCTTCTTACATTGTCTACCAAGCTTCTTACATTGTCTACCAAGCTTCTTACATTGTCTACCAAGCTTCTTGCATTGTCTACCAAGCTTCTTACATTGTCTACCAAGCTTCTTACATTGTCTACCAAGCTTCTTACATTGTCTACCAAGCTTCTTACATTGTCTACCAAGCTTCTTACATTGTCTACCAAGCTTCTTACATTGTCTACCAAGCTTCTTACATTGTCTACCAAGCTTCTTACATTGTCTACCAAGCTTCTTACATTGTCTACCAAGCTTCTTGCATTGTCTACCAAGCTTCTTACATTGTCTACCAAGCTTCTTACATTGTCTACCAAGCTTCTTACATTGTCTACCAAGCTTCTTACATTGTCTACCAAGCTTCTTGCATTGTCTACCAAGCTTCTTGTATTGTCTACAAAGCTTCTTACATTGTCTACCAAGCTTCTTGCATTGTCTACCAAGCTTCTTGCATTGTCTACCAAGCTTCTTACATTGTCTACCAAGCTTCTTGCATTGTCTACCAAGCTTCTTGCAATGTCTACCAAGCTTCTTGCATTGTCTACCATGCTTCTTGCAATGTCTACCAAGCTTCTTGCATTGTCTACCAAGCTTCTTGCATTGTCTACCAAGCTTCTTGCATTGTCTACCAAGCTTCTTACATTGTCTACCAAGCTTCTTGCATTGTCTACCAAGCTTCTTGCAATGTCTACCAAGCTTCTTGCATTGTCTACCAAGCTTCTTGCATTGTCTACCAAGCTTCTTGCATTGTCTACCAAGCTTCTTGCAATGTCTACCAAGCTTCTTGCATTGTCTACCAAGCTTCTTGCAGTCGTAGGGAGTGATCCTCTGTGCAGGTTTGTGATCAGTTTTCCCTACAAATGGCAAGATTTAAATTATAATTTATCTTTCTCAATTACGTTCCAAGTTACAAGTACAATACTAAGTGACTTACACAGTGACTTACACAGTGACTTACATAGTGACTTACACAGTGACTTACACTGTGACTTACACAGTGACTTACACAGTGACTTACACTGTGACTTACATAGTGACTTACACAGTGACTTACACCGTGACTTACATAGTGACTTACACAGTGACTTACACAGTGACTTACACTGTGACTTACATAGTGACTTACACAGTGACTTACACAGTGACTTACACAGTGACTTACACTGTGACTTACATAGTGACTTACACAGTGACTCACACAGTGACTTACACAGTGACTTACACAGTGACTTACACAGTGACTTACATAGTGACTTACACAGTGACTTACACAGTGACTTACATAGTGACTTACACAGTGACTTACACAGTGACTTACACAGTGACTTACACAGTGACTTACACAGTGACTTACATAGTGACTTACACAGTGACTTACATAGTGACTTACACAGTGACTTACACAGTGACTTACACAGTGACTTACACAGTGACTTACACAGTGACTTACACTGTGACTTACATAGTGACTTACACTGTGACTTATACAGTGACTTACACAGTGACTTACACAGTGACTTACACTGTGACTTACATAGTGACTTACACTGTGACTTACACTGTGACTTACACAGTGACTTACACAGTGACTTACACAGTGACTTACATAGTGACTTACACAGTGACTTACACAGTGACTTACACAGTGACTTACACAGTGACTTACATAGTGACTTACAGTGACTTACAGTGACTTACACAGTGACTTACATAGTGACTTACACAGTGACTTACACAGTGACTTACACAGTGACTTACACTGTGACTTACACAGTGACTTACACTGTGACTTACACAGTGACTTACACTGTGACTTACACAGTGACTTACACTGTGACTTACACAGTGACTTACACTGTGACTTACAGTGACTTACACTGTGACTTACACAGTGACTTACACAGTGACTTACACAGTGACTTACATAGTGACTTACATAGTGACTTACACAGTGACTTACATAGTGACTTACACAGTGACTTACATAGTGACTTACACAGTGACTTACACAGTGACTTACACAGTGACTTACACAGTGACTTACACAGTGACTTACACAGTGACTTACATAGTGACTTACACTGTGACTTACATAGTGACTTACACAGTGACTTACACAGTGACTTACACTGTGACTTACATAGTGACTTACACAGTGACTTACACAGTGACTTACATAGTGACTTACACAGTGACTTACACAGTGACTTACACAGTGACTTACACAGTGACTTACACAGTGACTTACATAGTGACTTACACAGTGACTTACATAGTGACTTACACAGTGACTTACACAGTGACTTACACAGTGACTTACACAGTGACTTACACAGTGACTTACACTGTGACTTACATAGTGACTTACACTGTGACTTATACAGTGACTTACACAGTGACTTACACAGTGACTTACACTGTGACTTACATAGTGACTTACACTGTGACTTACACTGTGACTTACACAGTGACTTACACAGTGACTTACATAGTGACTTACACAGTGACTTACACAGTGACTTACACAGTGACTTACACAGTGACTTACATAGTGACTTACAGTGACTTACAGTGACTTACACAGTGACTTACATAGTGACTTACACAGTGACTTACACAGTGACTTACACAGTGACTTACACTGTGACTTACACAGTGACTTACACTGTGACTTACACAGTGACTTACACTGTGACTTACACAGTGACTTACACTGTGACTTACACAGTGACTTACACTGTGACTTACAGTGACTTACACTGTGACTTACACAGTGACTTACACAGTGACTTACACAGTGACTTACATAGTGACTTACATAGTGACTTACACAGTGACTTACATAGTGACTTACACAGTGACTTACATAGTGACTTACACAGTGACTTACACAGTGACTTACACAGTGACTTACACAGTGACTTACACAGTGACTTACACAGTGACTTACATAGTGACTTACACTGTGACTTATACAGTGACTTACACAGTGACTTACACAGTGACTTACACTGTGACTTACATACTGACTTACACTGTGACTTACACTGTGACTTACACAGTGACTTACACAATGACTTTCACAGTGACTTACACAGTGACTTACATAGTGACTTACACAGTGACTTACACAGTGACTTACACAGTGACTTACATAGTGACTTACACAGTGACTTACAGTGACTTACACAGTGACTTACATAGTGACTTACACAGTGACTTACACAGTGACTTACACAGTGACTTACACTGTGACTTACACAGTGACTTACACTGTGACTTACACAGTGACTTACACTGTGACTTACACAGTGACTTACACTGTGACTTACAGTGACTTACACTGTGACTTACACAGTGACTTACACTGTGGCTTACACTGTGGCTTACATAGTGACTTACACAGTGACTTACACAGTGACTTACTCAGTGACTTACACTGTGACTTACACAGTGACTTACACTGTGACTTACACAGTGACTTACACTGTGACTTACACAGTGACTTACACTGTGACTTACACAGTGACTTACATAGTGACTTACATAGTGACTTACACAGTGACTTACATAGTGACTTACATAGTGACTTACACAGTGACTTACATAGTGACTTACATAGTGACTTACATAGTGACTTACACAGTGACTTACACAGTGACTTACATAGTGACTTACACAGTGACTTACAGTGACTTACACAGTGACTTACATAGTGACTTACACAGTGACTTACATAGTGACTTACATAGTGACTTACATAGTGACTTACACAGTGACTTACACAGTGACTTACATAGTGACTTACACAGTGACTTACACAGTGACTTACACAGTGACTTACACAGTGACTTACACAGTGACTTACACAGTGACTTACACAGTGACTTACACAGTGACTTACACAGTGACTTACACTGTGACTTACACTGTGACTTACACAGTGACTTACACTGTGATTTACACAGTGACTTACACTGTGACTTACACAGTGACTTACATAGTGACTTACATAGTGACTTACACAGTGACTTACATAGTGACTTACACAGTGACTTACACAGTGACTTACACAGTGACTTACACAGTGACTTATACAGTGACTTACACAGTGACTTACACAGTGACTTACACAGTGACTTACACAATGGCTTACACAGTGTTTTACACTGTGACTTACACTGTGACTTACACTGTGACTCACACTGTGACTCACACTGTGACTTACACAGTGACTTACACAATGACTTACACAATGACTTACACAGTGACTTACAAAGTGACTTACACAGTGACTTGCACAGTGACTTACACAGTGACTTACACAGTGACTTACACAGCGACTTACACTGTGACTTACACAGTGACTTACAAAGTGACTTACACAGTGACTTACACAGTGACTTACACAGTGACTTACACTGTGACTTACACAGTGACTTACACTGTGACTTACACAGTGACTTACACTGTGACTTACACAGTGACTTACACTGTGACTTACAGTGACTTACACTGTGACTTACACAGTGACTTACACTGTGGCTTACACTGTGGCTTACATAGTGACTTACACAGTGACTTACACAGTGACTTACTCAGTGACTTACACTGTGACTTACACAGTGACTTACACTGTGACTTACACAGTGACTTACACTGTGACTTACACAGTGACTTACACTGTGACTTACACAGTGACTTACATAGTGACTTACATAGTGACTTACACAGTGACTTACATAGTGACTTACATAGTGACTTACACAGTGACTTACATAGTGACTTACACAGTGACTTACAGTGACTTACACAGTGACTTACATAGTGACTTACACAGTGACTTACATAGTGACTTACATAGTGACTTACATAGTGACTTACACAGTGACTTACACAGTGACTTACATAGTGACTTACACAGTGACTTACACAGTGACTTACACAGTGACTTACACAGTGACTTACACAGTGACTTACATAGTGACTTACACAGTGACTTACACAGTGACTTACACAGTGACTTACACTGTGACTTACACTGTGACTTACATAGTGACTTACACAGTGACTTACACAGTGACTTACACTGTGGCTTACACTGTGGCTTACATAGTGACTTACACAGTGACTTACACAGTGACTTACTCAGTGACTTACACTGTGACTTACACAGTGACTTACACTGTGACTTACACAGTGACTTACACTGTGACTTACACAGTGACTTACACTGTGACTTACACAGTGACTTACATAGTGACTTACATAGTGACTTACATAGTGACTTACACAGTGACTTACATAGTGACTTACATAGTGACTTACACAGTGACTTACATAGTGACTTACATAGTGACTTACATAGTGACTTACACAGTGACTTACACAGTGACTTACACTGTGGCTTACATAGTGACTTACACAGTGACTTACACAGTGACTTACACAGTGACTTACACTGTGACTTACACAGTGACTTACACAGTGACTTACACAGTGACTTACACAGAGACTTACACTGTGACTTACACAGTGACTTACACAGTGACTTACACTGTGACTTACACAGTGACTTACGCAGTGACTTACACAGTGACTTACACAGTGACTTACACAGTGACTTACATAGTGACTTACATAGTGACTTACATAGTGACTTACACAGTGACTTACACAGTGACTTACATAGTGACTTACAGTGACTTACACAGTGACTTACATAGTGACTTACACAGTGACTTACACTGTGACTTACACAGTGACTTACATAGTGACTTACACAGTGACTTACACAGTTACTTACATAGTGACTTACATAGTGACTTACATAGTGACTTACACAGTGACTTACATAGTGACTTACACTGTGACTTACACAGTGACTTACACAGTGACTTACACTGTGACTTACACAGTGACTTACACAGTGACTTACACAGTGACTTACATAGTGACTTACACAGTGACTTACACAGTGATTTACACAGCGACTTACACAGTGACTTACATAGTGACTTACACAGTGACTTACACAGTGACTTACATAGTGACTTACATAGTGACTTACATAGTGACTTACACAGTGACTTACATAGTGACTTACATAGTGACTTACATAGTGACTTACATAGTGACTTACACAGTGACTTACATAGTGACTTACACTGTGACTTACACAGTGACTCACACAGTGACTTACACAGTGACTTACATAGTGACTTACACAGTGACTTACACAGTGACTTACACAGTGACTTACGCAGCGACTTACACAGTGACTTACACAGTGACTTACGCAGCGACTTACACAGTGACTTACACAGTGACTTGTTGTTAGGTGAGACACATATGCAACAGTTAGGTATCTTTATTTCGAAACGTTTCGCCTACACAGTAGGCTTCTTCAGCCGAGTACAGAAAAGTTGATAGAAGAGACGTGAAGACGATGTAATCAGTCCATCACCCTCGAAGTTTTGTGGTGGTCAGTCCCTCAGTCTGGAGAAGAGCATTGTTCCGTAGTCTGAAACAATATGGAGCCATGCTCTTCTCCAGACTGAGGGACTGACCACCTCAAAACTTCAAGGGTGGTTGACTGATTACATCGTCTTCAAGTATCTTCTGCTTCAATCAACTTTTCTGTACTCGACTGAAGAAGCCTACTGTGTAGGCGAAACGTTTCGAAATAAAGATACCTAATTGTTGCATATGTGTCTTACATAACAACCTGTCGGTATTTTATACCATTTTAATGTTCACACAGTGACTTACACAGTGACTTACACATTGACTTACACAGTGACTTACATAGTGACTTACACGGTGACTTACAGAGTTACACAGTGACTTACACATTGACTTACACAGTGACTTACGTAGTGACTTACACAGTGACTTACACAGTGACTTACACTGTGACTTATACAGTGACTTACACTGTGACTTACACAGTGACTTACACAGTGACTTACATTGTGACTTACACAGTGACTTATACTGTGACTTACACAGTGACTTACACAGTGACTTACACAGTGACTTACACAGTGACTTACACAGTGACTTACACAGTGGCTTACACAGTGACTTACACAGTGTCTTACACAATGTCTTACACAGTGACTTACACAGTGACTTACACAGTGACTTACACAGTGACTTACACAGCGACTTACATAAAGACATACACTGTGATTTACACAGTGACTTACAAAGTGACTTACACAGTGACTTACACAGTAACTTACACAGTGACTTACACAGTGACTTACACAGTGACTTACACTGTGACTCACACAGTGACTTACACAGTGACTTACACAGTGACTTACACTGTGACTCACACAGTGACTTACACTGTGACTCACAGTGACTTACACTGTGACTCACACAGTGACTTACACTGTAACTTACACAGTGACTTACACAGTGACTCACACAGTGACTCACACAGTGACTTACACAGTGACTCACACTGTGACTTACACTGTGACTCGCACAGTGACTCACACAGTGACTTACACAGTGACTTACACAGTGACTTACACTGTGACTCACACAGTGACTTACACAGTGACTTACACAGTGACTTACATAAAGACTTACACTGTGACTTACACAGTGACTTACACAGTGACTTACACAGTGACTTACATAAAGACTTACACTGTGACTTACACTGTGACTTACATAAAGACTTACACTGTGACTTACACTGTGACTTACACAGTGACTTACACTGTGACTCACACAGTGACTTACACAGTGACTTACACAGTGACTTACACAGTGACTTACACTGTGACTTACACAGTGACTTACACTGACTCACACAGTGACTTACACAGTGACTTACACAGTGACTTACACAGTGACTTACACTGTGACTCACACAGTGACTTACACAGTGACTTACACTGTGACTCACACAGTGACTTCCACAGTGACTTACACAGTGACTTACATAAAGACTTACACTGTGACTTACACAGTGACTTACACAGTGACTTACATAAAGACTTACACTGTGACTTACACAGTGACTTACACAGTGACTTACACTGTGACTCACACAGTGACTTACACAGTGACTTACACAGTGACTTACACAGCGACTTACATAAAGACTTACACTGTGACTTACACAGTGACTTACACAGTGACTTACACAGTGACTTACACTGTGACTTACACAGTGACTTACACTCAGAACCTCAACTGTGTATACAGAAATTCTATATTTATAAACTATTTAACAGGTTCATAAAATCTGGACTACTTTCGGGACCGGGAAAAAACAGTAGAATACAAAAAAGAAAAGAGAAAAAAGATGACTACAGCGACTTCTGAATAATTAAACCTAGAGAGTTAATAACCCAGGATAAACCAAGCAAGCCAAGCAGTGTGGTTTATTTCCCTTGTGGATCTGAGGTCCTGGTCCAGGAAAACTCACAACAGCCAGTAGAGGCCAGGAAATATGTCTCGACCCCAACAAACACAACCCGGTGAGTTGAACTGTGGTCAGTGGTCAGTCACAGTCGTCAGTGGTCAGTCGTCATGTGAGGTCACAGGCCCTGAGCTGCTTTGAGCATAAGAACATAAGAATGGAGGAACACTACAGAAGGCCTACTGGCCCATGCGAGGCAGGCCCTTATCAAAACGACCTCTACCCAAAGCTACCCAAGAAATAACTCCCGTACCCAATGACACCAATCAAACCCAGCCCCTCCCACTCATATATCCGTCCAGTCTCTTAAGAACATAAGAACATAAGAAAGGAGGAACACTGCAGCAGGCCTGTTGGCCCATACTAGGCAGGTCCTTTACAATTCATCCCACTAACAAACATTTGACCCACCCAATTTTCAATGCCACCCAAGAAACAAGCTCCGATGTGCAAGTCCCACTCAAATCCAACCCATCCCACTCATGTATTTATCCAACCTAAATTTGAAACTACCCAAAGTCCTAGCCTCAATAACCCAACTAGGTAGACTGTTCCACTCATCTACTACCCTATTTCCAAACCAATACTTTCCTATGTCTCTTCTTAAAGCTACCCAAGGTCCTAGCCTCTATCACCCCACTGGGAAGACTGTTCCACGCATCTACGACTCTGTTAGAAAACCAGTACTTACCTATGTCCTTTCTAAATCTAAATTTATCCAACTTAAATCCATTATTTCTGGTTCTTACCTGGTTCGACACCCTCAGTACTTTATTAATGTCTCCCTTGTTTATGCCCGTCATCCACTTATACACTTCAATGATATCTCCCCTTATTCTACGCCTCTCCAGAGAGTGGAGATTTAAGGCTTTAAGTCTATCTTCATACGGGAGGTTCCTTACACAGTAAATCATTTTAGTCATTCTTCTCTGTATGTTTTCTAATGAGTCTATGTCCATCCTGTAGTAAGGAGACCAAAACTGAGCAGCATAATCTAAATGAGGCCTCACTAGTGATGTATAGAGCTGTAAAATAACTTTTGGACTTCTGTTACTTATACTTATACTTGGGGATTAGTGTGGACTCCTTATTTTTTCTTTTTTTCTTCTCCCTCTTCCCCTTTCCTTTTTCTCCTCTGGGCTGTCTTTCTTTCTTCGGTCTAGTGTTTCTGTTCCTTCATTATTTATTTCACCATTTCCCCTTTCACCCACCTCTGTGCACTTGCTCTCCCTCTGTGGGCACCTAGCTCCCTTGTAGTGCTCCCCTTTCTTTGTATTTGACTGGCTCCTCCTCATTCCCCACTACTACCACTACTACTACTACTACTACTACTACTACTACTACTACTACCACCACCACTACCTCTTCCTGCCTATATATAGCCGTCCTGTTCCACTTTTGGTTAGTGTGACTTTGTAAATGGTCCAAGTCGGACCGAAACGTCGTCGTAAGCTTCTCTCTTCTATGTGCGGGTTATTTGTGTATCATTCATGTCACGGTATTGTGCCTTTTTTGTTATCCATGGCTTGCTTTTGCAGTGTTTTAAAAATTGAGGTTGGAGAGTTGAAAAAGGAAGTCTTGCTTCTCCAAGAGGAAATTAGGAGGCTGAAGGTTCACCTCAGTGGGGTTGGGAGCGAGTGTGAGGTGGCTGGAATGGTGGAGGGGAATGAGGCTACCAGCAGCGAGGTGCAGTCTGTCTTTTGCTGCGAGGAAGCTGTAGGTGGGGAGGTAGCAACGGCTACCAGCAGTGAGGTGCAGTCCAGCAAGTGGTTCCCAGTAATGGGAAGAGCATCAAGATAAGGAAAGTTAAGAGAGAAGATTTGAAGGTAGGAAATCGCTTCTCTGTTCTTCAGGATGAGTGTACTTCAGTGGCCAGTGAAGGTAAAGGTACTACTTCCCCTGCAAATGGAGGTAAACGCATACTTGTGGTTGGTGACTCACAGGTAAGATATATGGACCGTGCCTTCTGTAATAGGAATAAGAAGGTAAGAGATAGATTGTGCTTCCCAGGAGCTGGTGTTAGTGATATAGTCGACAGGTTGGATACCATGTCAGGTAATGGGAACAAGCCTATTATCTGTCTCAGTGCTGGTGGAAATGATATTGGGAAGGGTAGGACAGAAGAGCTGCTAGATAAGTACAGATCAGCTATAGATTTAATTAAGTCTAAGGGAGGGGTCCCAATCATATGTATGCAAGGGATGGTGTACATCTCTCTGGGGCAGGGGTGGTAGCTCTTGCGAACTCAGTCGAGAGGGCCACTGCTGAAATGCATAGGATTTTAAACTGATAGAAGATAGAGGTATGTGTGTGTGTGTGTGTGTGGGAAACAGTCAGGTTGCAACACTAGGGTTGTAAACAGTAAATGTATAAAAGACATTCATCATGAAGTTATAAATAAAGACAATAGACCATGTCAGCAAACAAAGGGAGACAGCAGAGGGCAGCAAGGGACTAGCTCCTTTAAGGTCTATTATACTAATAGCAGGAGTGTAAGAAATAAGAAAGATGAACTAAGATTAACTGCAAGTGCAGGAAACATAGATATCATTGCTATAACAGAGACCTGGCTCAATTTGAAAGATAGACAGATGCCTTCTGAATGTCACATACAAGGCTATAAATTATTCCACACTGACAGGGTCAACAGAAAGGGTGGTGGAGTAGCGATGTACGTCAGAGACAATTAAAAGTGTTGTGTTAGACATGATATAAAATTAGAAGCGTCAGCCACTGAATCTGTTTGGTTACAGCTTCTCGAGGGCCGTGAAAAACTCATTTTGGGTGTGATTTACAAGGCCCCAAATCTTGATAGGGAGTGCGGTAAACTTCTATGGGATGAAATTAGTAAGGTATCTACATACGAAAATGTTGTGATAATGGGAGATTTCAACTACAGACAGATTGACTGGAGCAATTTGACAGGAAATTTAGAGTCAAGTGACTTTCTTGATACAATTCAGGATTGTTTTTTAAAGAAGTTTGTGATAGAGCCAACTAGAGGAAATAACCTCCTTGACTTGGTTCTTGCCAGCAGGGAAACGCTAATTAATAATCTTGAGGTTAATGATGAGCTCGGGGAAAGTGATCACAAATCACTCAGTTTTCATATATCATGGAATTCCCCTAACAATGGCAATCAAGTCTCTGCTTGGCAGATTTCACAGGACTGAAAAATTACTTGGGTGGGCTGAACTGGAATGACCTGACTATGGGTCAGGTAGGTGGTGATGATTGCCGATATGACGTTTTCTAGGGCATAGTTCTAGCTGCTCAGACAACTTACGTTCCAAATAAGGAAATCAGATCAAGCAAAAATGATCCTAAATGGATGAACAATAGATTAAAACATCTCACTGGCCAAAAGACAGGCAAATATAGGCAAATCAAAAGAGGATAGGTGCAATTAAGAAATCAATATATTCAGTTAAAGAGAGAAATAAAAAAGGGAATAAGAAAAGCAAAAAGAGATTATGAGGTTAAAGTTGCAAGAGAATCGAAGACTAACCCAAAAGGATTCTTTCAGGTATACAGAAGTAAGATCAGGGACAAGATAGGCCCACTCAAAAGTTACTCGGGTCAGCTCACAGACAGTGATAAGGAAATGTGTAGAATTTTTAACACATACTTCCTCTCAGTTTTTACACAGGAAGATACTAGTGATATTCCAGAAATAATAAATTATGTAGAACAGGACGATAATAAACTACGCACGATTAGGGTCACAAGTGACATGGTTCTTAGGCAAATTGATAAATTAAAACCTGTAAAGTAAAAGGACACAAGTGCAACTAATGTGACATTTATTGTGGCAACGTTTCGCTCTCCAGGAGCTTTATCAAGCCATTACAAACAATACATGGACACAGAGGGTATATAAAGGCTCAGAGTGAGGTGAATACTAGTGAGGTACCATTTCGATGTTCACTAGTGGTAGTAGTAGTAGTAGTAGTGGTAGTGGCAAAAGCAATTAATTCGTACATGAGTAAAAGGATATAAAAGCTATTACTTGGGTAACATAAAAATAGGTTGGACAAATATAAACTGGAATGAGGCAGGTTGTTTCAGTGTTCACTCTCTGTGCTTTGTGTAGTATAACAGGAGAGACTATGTGATGGCAGGGTTTACTGTTTTCAGGAGGATTCTTGCTAAGATTTCGGAGATGGTGAAGCTGCCGTTGTTTTGTTTAATTGTATTCGAAACAGCGATCAGTGCTGATTCAAGGCACTTGCGTGTGCGGAAATTAGTTTCTTTTATCACTAATTGGGCGTCTCTGAATTTCATAAGATGATTGGTGGAATTTCGGTGTTGTACACAGGCGTTGTTTAAGTTGTCGTTCCTACATGCGTATATGTGTTCATTGAGGCGGGTGTCGAGGTTTCTTGCTGTTTCACCTACGTAGATCTTGTCACAGCCTCCACAGGGTATAGTGTAAACTCCTGCATTGACTGGTTCGTGGTGCTTGGGTTTTGTCCTGGTTAGATCCTTTATTGAAGTGGTAGAAGCGATGGCGACTCTGGTGTTAGCTTGTGAAAGTACTTTTGAGACGTTTAGTGCAACCTGGCTGTTGGGAAGAATTATAACTTTGTTGGGAGCGGCGTTGATGCGTGGAGAATTGATGATCTGAAGAGCTCTTTTCTTGCAGTCTTTGATGAAAAAAGAAGGAAATTGTAACTCAGTAAATGTTTGGTGAATGTAAGTACATTCCTCGTCAAGAAACTCAGGACTACAAATTCGGTATGCTCTTAGGAAAAACCCGATGATGATGCCTCTTTTGGTCTTGGTATCTTGACTGGAATAGAAGTGTGTGAGATCATTTTTATTGGTGGGTTTCCGATAAACTTGAAATCTTAGGTTGTTGTCTACTTTGTGAATGAGGACGTCGAGGAAAGGTAGCTTGTCATTGGACTCTTCTTCCAGTGTAAACTGAATCGCTGGTTCAACTGCGTTGAGCCTTGCCTGAAGATCCCGTACATCAAAACGTTTTGGAGTTATTACGAGGACATCGTCCACGTAACGTAACCAAGTGACGCTTGAAGGGATGATGTTGGCGAAGTGTTCAGACTCTAGGTGTTCCATGTATAAGTTGGCTAGGACGGCACTTATTGGGGACCCCATTCCCATGCCGTAGGTTTGTTTGTAGAGCTTGTTATTGAAGGAAAAACAGTTGAAGTTAACACAGAGTTCAATCAAGTCAACAAAATCTCCGGGAGGTAAAGGAAGATTAAGGTCCTGGTTGACTTTACGTCGTAGAACCTCGATGGCTTTTTTGGTAGGTACTTTTGTGAAGAGGGAAGTCACATCCAAACTGCTTAGTTTCTTGTTACGGATGGAGAGGTTACGGATGCGGTTGAGAAGGTCGCCTGAGTGTTTAAGATGAGCGGGGCTGATGGTCCCCAGAAGGCAGGAAAGATGTTTGGCAAGAACTCCGGCTAGCTTGTGTGGAGCACTGCCTATTCCTGACGTGATTGGTCTGAGAGGAATATTGTGTTTATGGGTCTTGGGTAAACCATACATGTGTGCTGGTTTAGGGTTGCTTGGTAACAAGTACAGAAGTTTCTTCCCTTCTCTAGTGCGTTTGAGTATTTGTCTGCTTTTGTATAGAAAGTCTTTGGTGAGCGTCTCCCACTGTTGAGTGCTGATAGGTTCGTATGTAGATTGATCATTCAAAAGGTCCATCATTTTAGTGTTGTAGTCACTGGTGTTGAGTATGACGACTCCACCTCCTTTGTCGGCGGTGGTGACGATAATGTTGGGGTCGTTGGCGAGGTCCTAGTGAACATCGAAATGGTACCTCACTAGTATTCACCTCACTCTGAGCCTTTATATACCCTCTGTGTCCATGTATTGTTTGTAATGGCTTGATAAAGCTCCTGGAGAGCGAAACGTTGCCACAATAAATGTCACATTAGTTGCACTTGTGTCCTTTTACTTTACATATTGTCGGTAATTCTACCAACTTTATTACAATCTGTCGGACACCGCAACATAATGGACATTTCATGCAGACGTTATTTGGACACCCTTCTTCGTGCTCACAGCTATCGCAACAGACACAACTTCCTACAAGATTGCCTGGCAGAGAAGGTGATCCCTAAGTCTACTCCTGCACAACTCTCCAACTCCAAGCACCCCTTCTCTCCAGCTACCCAAGCTTACTTAACTGAATGTGCCGAAGAACTTTCTAACATCGCTAAGGAAACCTTTGAAACTGCAAGGAATATGAGGGCCAATCTTCAGATTGACCAACACACTGCTGAGCATATTCTCAGCACAGTCACCACAGCTAACCTCCAACAGAAGATCAAACTCAATCGCAAACTTCAGTACCTCTGCACTAACAGTCGGTGGAAGGAAATGGGACGCGAATCCCTGATAAACAACTTATCGTCACGCACCTTAACCGACTACGAGAAACAAGCACTGAGTCTGGGACTCAAATTTACCACCAACATACGCAAACCTAACTATCAACTCAATCTTGTTACCAGGAACCATAGACACAGTGACAGCAACTTCCAGAAGGGTTATATACAGGGCCTTCTCACTGCAGCTTTATGTGAACCTTCTTCTTCTAATCTTCCTAGAAGATACATCACTGCCCTTAAGGACCTCGCCAACGACCCCAACATTATCGTCACCACCGCCGACAAAGGAGGTGGAGTCGTCATACTCAACACCAGTGACTACAACACTAAAATGATGGACCTTTTGAATGATCAATCTACATACGAACCTATCAGCACTCAACAGTGGGAGACGCTCACCAAAGACTTTCTATACAAAAGCAGACAAATACTCAAACGCACTAGAGAAGGGAAGAAACTTCTGTACTTGTTACCAAGCAACCCTAAACCAGCACACATGTATGGTTTACCCAAGACCCATAAACACAATATTCCTCTCAGACCAATCACGTCAGGAATAGGCAGTGCTCCACACAAGCTAGCCGGAGTTCTTGCCAAACATCTTTCCTGCCTTCTGGGGACCATCAGCCCCGCTCATCTTAAACACTCAGGCGACCTTCTCAACCGCATCCGTAACCTCTCCATCCGTAACAAGAAACTAAGCAGTTTGGATGTGACTTCCCTCTTCACAAAAGTACCTACCAAAAAAGCCATCGAGGTTCTACGACGTAAAGTCAACCAGGACCTTAATCTTCCTTTACCTCCCGGAGATTTTGTTGACTTGATTGAACTCTGTGTTAACTTCAACTGTTTTTCCTTCAATAACAAGCTCTACAAACAAACCTACGGCATGGGAATGGGGTCCCCAATAAGTGCCGTCCTAGCCAACTTATACATGGAACACCTAGAGTCTGAACACTTCGCCAACATCATCCCTTCAAGCGTCACTTGGTTACGTTACGTGGACGATGTCCTCGTAATAACTCCAAAACGTTTTGATGTACGGGATCTTCAGGCAAGGCTCAACGCAGTTGAACCAGCGATTCAGTTTACACTGGAAGAAGAGTCCAATGACAAGCTACCTTTCCTCGACGTCCTCATTCACAAAGTAGACAACAACCTAAGATTTCAAGTTTATCGGAAACCCACCAATAAAAATGATCTCACACACTTCTATTCCAGTCAAGATACCAAGACCAAAAGAGGCATCATCATCGGGTTTTTCCTAAGAGCATACCGAATTTGTAGTCCTGAGTTTCTTGACGAGGAATGTACTTACATTCACCAAACATTTACTGAGTTACAATTTCCTTCTTTTTTCATCAAAGACTGCAAGAAAAGAGCTCTTCAGATCATCAATTCTCCACGCATCAACGCCGCTCCCAACAAAGTTATAATTCTTCCCAACAGCCAGGTTGCACTAAACGTCTCAAAAGTACTTTCACAAGCTAACACCAGAGTCGCCATCGCTTCTACCACTTCAATAAAGGATCTAACCAGGACAAAACCCAAGCACCACGAACCAGTCAATGCAGGAGTTTACACTATACCCTGTGGAGGCTGTGACAAGATCTACGTAGGTGAAACAGCAAGAAACCTCGACACCCGCCTCAATGAACACATATACGCATGTAGGAACGACAACTTAAACAACGCCTGTGTACAACACCGAAATTCCACCAATCATCTTATGAAATTCAGAGACGCCCAATTAGTGATAAAAGAAACTAATTTCCGCACACGCAAGTGCCTTGAATCAGCACTGATCGCTGTTTCGAATACAATTAAACAAAACAACGGCAGCTTCACCATCTCCGAAATCTTAGCAAGAATCCTCCTGAAAACAGTAAACCCTGCCATCACATAGTCTCTCCTGTTATACTACACAAAGCACAGAGAGTGAACACTGAAACAACCTGCCTCATTCCAGTTTATATTTGTCCAACCTATTTTTATGTTACCCAAGTAATAGCTTTTATATCCTTTTACTCATGTACGAATTAATTGCTTTTGCCACTACCACTACTACTACTACTACTACCACTAGTGAACATCGAAATGGTACCTCACTAGTATTCACCTCACTCTGAGCCTTTATATACCCTCTGTGTCCATGTATTGTTTGTAATGGCTTGATAAAGCTCCTGGAGAGCGAAACGTTGCCACAATAAATGTCACATTAGTTGCACTTGTGTCCTTTTACTTTACATATTGTCGGTAATTCTACCAACTTTATTACAATCTCTGGCTAATCTTGTCATTATATCACTACAGACTGGCATGGTGCCAGATAAGTGGAAAATGGCAAAAGTGATACCTATTTTCAAAGCAGGTGACAGGTCGTTAGCTTCGAACTATAGACCAATAAGCCTAACCTCCATAGTGGGAAAATTTATGGAATCAATAATTGCCGAGGCAGTTCGTAGCCACCTTGAAAAGCACAAATTAATCAATGAATCTCAGCATGGTTTTACAAAGGGACGTTCCTGCCTTACGAATTTATTAACTTTTTTTCACTAAGGTATTTGAGGAGGTAGATCATGGTAATGAATATGATATTGTGTATATGGACTTCAATAAGGCTTTTGACAGGGTCCCACATCAGAGAGTATTGAGGAAAATTAAGGCACAAGGAATAGGAGGAGAAATTTTTTCCTGGATAGAGGCATGGTTGACAAATAGGCAGCAGAGAGTTTGCATAAATGGGGAGAAATCAGAGTGGGAAAGCGTCACGAGCGGTGTTCCACAGGGGTCAGTGTTGGGCCCCCTGTTGTTCACAATCTACATAAACGACATTGATGAGGGCATAAAGAGCGACATAAGCAAGTTCGCTGATGACACCAAAATAGGCCGTCGAATTCATTCTGACGAGGCCATTAGAGCACTCCAGGAAGATTAGAATAGACTGATGCAGTGGTCAGAGAAGTGGCAGATGCAGTTTAATATAGACAAATGCAAAGTTCTAAATGTTGGACAGGAAAATAACCATACCACATATTAACTAAATAATGTCGATCTTAATATTACAGATTGCGAAAAAGATTTAGGAGTTCTGGTTAGCAGTAATCTGAAACCAAGACAACAGTGCATAAGTGTTCGCAATAAAGCAAACAGAATCCTTGGCTTCATATCAAGAAGCATAAATAATAGGAGTCCTCAGGTTGTTCTTCAACTCTATATATCCTTGGTTAGACCTCATTTAGATTATGTTGTACAGTTTTGGTCACCGTATTACAGAATGGATATAAATGCTCTGGAAAACATACAAAAGAGGATGACAAAGTTGATCCCATGTATCAGAAATCTTCCCTATGATGATAGACTGAAGGCCCTGAATCTGCACTCTCTAGAAAGGCGTAGAATTAGGGGGGATATGACTGAGGTGTATAAATGGAAGACAGGAATAAATAAAGGGGATGTAAATAACGGGCTGAAACTATCTAGCCTAGACAGGACTCGTAACAATGGGTTTAAGTTGGAAAAATTTAGATTCAGGAAGGATATAGGAAAGCACTGGTTTGGTATTAGAGTTGTGGATGAGTGGAACAAACTCCCAAGTACAGTTATTGAGGCTAAAACTTTGTGTAGTTTTAAAAATAGGTTAGATAAATACATGAGTGGGTGTGGGTGGGTGTGAGTTGGACCTGACTAGCTTGTGCTACTAGGTCAGTTGTCGTGTTCCTTCCTTAAGTGAATGTGGCCTGCCCTGACTAGGTTGAGGCATTGGCTTAAGCCGGTAGGAGACTTGGACCTGCCTCGCATGGGCCAGTAGGCCTGCTGCAGTGTTCCTTCCTTCTTATGTTCTTATGTTCTCTGTATTATTTAACACGTCTCCATACTTTCCCACACCTCCTTACCTTCCCACGCCTCCCTACTTTCCCACACTTCACTACTTTCCAATGCCTCCCTACTTTCCCACACCTCCCTGCCTTCGCACACCTCCCTACCTCCCCACACCTCCCTACCTTCCCACACCTCCCTATTTTCCCACACCTCCCTACTTTTCTGTACCTCCCTACCTTCCCACGCCTCCATACTTTCCAACACCTCCCTACCTTCACACGCCTCCCTACTTTCCCACACCTCCCTACCTTCCCACGCCTCCCTACTTTCCCACACCTCCCTACCTTCCCACGCCTCCCTACTTTCCCACACCTCACTACTTTCCCATGCCTCCCTACTTTCCCACACCTCCCTGCCTTCGCACACCTCCCTACCTTCCCACACCTCCCTACCTTCCAAGGTGTGGGAAGGTAGAGAGGTGTGGGAAGGCGGGAGGTGTGGGAAGGTAGGGAGGTGTGGGAAGGTAGGGAGGTGTGGGAAAGTAGGGAGGCTTGGGAAGGTAGGGAGGTGTGGGAAAGTAGGGAGGCGTGTTAAGGTAGGGAGGTGTGGGAAAGTAGGGAGGCATGGGAAGGTAGGGAGGTGTGGGAAAGTAGGGAGGCGTGGGAAGGTAGGGAGGTGTGGGAAAGTAGGGAGACGTGGAAAGGTAAGGAGGTGTGGGAAAGCAGGGAGGCGTGGGAAGGTAGGGAGGTGTGGGAAAGTTGGGAGACGTGGGAAGGTAAGGAGGTGTGGGAAAGTAGGGAGGCGTGGGAAGGTAGGGAGGTGTGGGAAAGTAGGGAGGCGTGGGAAGGTAGGGAGGTGTGTGAAGGTAGGTAGATATGGGATGGTAGGGATGTGGGGTGGGGAGGTAGGGAGGTATGGAGGTAGGGAGGAAAGGTGGTAGGGAGGTATGGTGGTAGGGAGGCAGGGTGGTAGGGAGGTATGGTGGTAGGGAGGCAGGGTGGTAGGGAGGTATGGGATGGTAGAGTAATGGAAGGATGGTGGAAGAGAAAGGTGGGAAGTCAGAAAATTAGAAAAGGGAGAGAGAACATATATCATTGACCCTGTCTTGATTACTGGTCAGCTAAACCCTCCACCCCTCCCAGATTCCTCCCAGACCACTCCCACTCCTCCCAGGATCACTCCCACCCCTCCCAGGACCACTCCCACCTCTCCCTGAGCCACTCCCACGTCTTCTACACTGCAAGTTCCCCACACATAAAATCCTGAGAAAGTGGGATAACATTTTGGATAAGTTACAGCTGAGGAGAGACTGACACACACCGACACACTCACGAGACACATGCTGAGTATCTTACACTTTCTAAACTCGGTTCTCTGGAAGATTTAGATTTTGTCACCGAAGTGGCTAGTTGATTGTGCACCCCATATCCATCCTGTGGACGGTAGCGCGAGAGCATATGGATACACAAAGGCCTAGGAACTAGGCCCCAAAAGGGTTAACAGGTATACACATGGGTTTATATTTACATATATATCTACAGTTCACTTATCTGTTACAAGCAAATTTAGGAAATTTGCTTAGTATATCTATCTTATTTTCATTAATAAGATATCTTGACATGTCACATAGGTTATTATACTGTCTGTCTCTGTATTCCTCAATAAGTGGACATTAAGCACATAGTGTTCAAGACAGTGACCATATGCCTGATCATATAATTTGCATTTAGTTTGATCATCTGCGTGTGTCCCAGACTACCAGAAGTACTTGTAACCAAGCCTAAGCCTGGCCACTACAACATCAGTCAGTCTGTTCACATTGCAAGTTGCTCCATAACATACTTATCTACGTTCATGTTATCATAGTGGGTTATAGATCTACTCAGGCTTCTAACTACATTCCTATAACTAATTTTCATTATTTACTTCTCTCCTAATTTTATTCCTAATGCTAGACACAGATATACCAAAGTTATATTCTACATTCTCCTTCTGGATACTCTTCTTGGCTAACATATCAACTTTATTATGAAGGAGTAATCCAATGTGTGATGGGATCCATAGCAACTGTACATTAATTCCTTTGTCCCTGATTTTTGAGTATCTATACCTGGCTTCTCCAATGAGCATGTTGTTGGAGTCATTATATGAGCCAAGAGCCTTCAATGATGACATGGAATCAGAAATGATGATAGAATCTAGCTCAGTGTCATAAGTTAGCTTTAGCGCCATTAGAACTGCAAACAGTTCAGTTTACAGTGTAGACGCCCAGTTGTTTATTCTTATGCCTAGTTCAACAAGTTTATTACCGTTCTTAACTAGGGAGGTGGCAACAAGAGCAGATGCAGCCCTGCTAGAAGTCTCCTGTTTAGATCCATCAGTGTATATAACTTGTGATAACTTATTACTACCAGCTAGGTGAGAAATTTCTTCTTGAGCAGTTGCTCTAACAAGAGATTTAAGGAAGAGATTACTAGCAATGAGCTTCTTGGGAGGGACTTGTAGGTATGTGATATTAAATGAACACATCTTCCATGGAGGGGTGAAATGCTCTTGTTGCCTACAGTGATACAGTTCATGCAGGTTATAAAACTTAATGCAATTGCACGTTTTCACAATCCAATTAGATGTGTAAGATAGTAAGGTTCATTGTGACAGTGTCTGGTTCATTTCTTAAGATTCTAATACCAAGTACAATGTTAATTTCAACAATCCTATCACTGATACTAGAAATACCAAGCTCCTTCCTCATATTAAGAACCTTTGTAGATTTGGGACACCCAAGAATAATTCTGAGAGCTTCATTTTGCATTAACTCCATGGGTCAGAGAGAACTTTCTCTAATATCAACATGGGAGCAGCATAATCAATTAAGGACCTAACATAGCTTATGTACATCTTTCTCACGATTCTCACATTAGCACCATAGTTGAGGTTGTAGCCAGCAACAGCTTTGAGAGCATTTAGCCTGTCTTTGCATATCTTATTTAGTTGTGGTATAGTGGATTTCTTAAAGGGTGCATCTACACCAAGATATCTGTAAGTTTTAACGTAGATAATGTTTTCACCCTGCAAATAGATGGGTGGGGGATGTCGTGTGCTTGTTAATATCTTTGTTTTAGATGAAGATATTATGAGGCCTAGTCGATTACAAATTGCTTGAATTTCATTAAGAATGGTGCTCATCTTCTTATGCCCTGTTGTATGTATCATGATGTCATCAGCATAGCTTATAGCTATATGTTTAGGTGAGGCAGGTAGAGCATTTAGGAGAGCATTAATCAGAATATTAAATAGCATGGGACTGAGAACTCCTCCCTATGGTGTACCTAGGGACATTTCTTTAGACTCACTTCTAAATCCTTGGTAGAGGACAGAGGATACTCTATTTGACAGGTATCCTATTATCCAGCAGAGTAAGCTACCACCAATATTCATTTTGGCTAGTTCATGTAGTATAACGGTTCTGTTCGCAATATCAAATGCAGATTTTAGACCAAGAAATGTAAAAGAGGTAGAGGTGTGTGCAGTGAGAAAGGTGGAAATACAGTTCTGCACACTTTTTTTTATCTCTGAAAGAAATACACGACCTTTTAAACAATCATACACACCATCTACACTGAGAGTGTGAGGGCGGCAAGTGGTAGTGTTATTGTAAACCAAACTAATGGTACTATAATACACAGGTGTATTAGAATTAATATCTGGGCTTCCACCTTACAAACTAAAGTGTCTGCCATACTTGTTACTTGTGGAAATTACTACCTCCGACAATATAATTGTAACTGACTCCCTTTCTTCATTATTTGTTCTAAATAGCCTGAGATCTGAATGTAACAAGTCTATGAAGCTAGGCACAGATACAGTATTTTCCGGCATATAAGGCGCACGACAAGTATCATAACGATAAATCAGTAATCATATTTAAGGGTTAATTACGCTCTTACTTTATTTACACTAAAGCGCAACCCAAAGCCTATCCTTGACCCTGACCTTGAGCATATAAGGCGCAGGATGATTTTCCAAAAATTGCATATAAGGTGCGCCTTATATACCGAAAAATACGATATCTACAAATTAAGAAAGTGTTTATAGTTAAGTAGGGATGTGCCAAGTATTGGCATAGGTGGTATCGGTATCGGCCTACAACTGAGCATCGATATGGTATCGGCAAAAATTTTGGTATCGCCCCATCCCTGTGGTTTGCCTGGCACATAAACCTTCAGGAGCAAGATGAAGTTGATGAATTACCTAAAACAAACATTAAAAAGAGAATGTTAAATATAATTTTGGTTTCTCTAACAGAAGTTTAAGAAACGCTGACAGACAAGAACTAACAAATGAGTTTAATAAAGAAAAGTAAAAATGTAGAGATAGAGAACAGCAGATCAGTTGTCTATCATAATAAAATGTGTCACGTTAAGAATATCTGAGGAATAAGAAACAAGGTCAGTAGATTGCAAGACGTTGTTATTACTAGGGTCAGTCTATAAGTATCTCCGGCAGTATGGGTTGTATAGAGATGCCAATAACATCAGAGTGGACAGAGACAGTGGCCAAACACTGTATCCTAGTGTCCACACACTTACCTTTTCAGAAACACCTCCATGCAAGCCTAGCAGACACTGGCAAAATACTTACAATACAATACAATACAATACAATTTTTATTTCTTTGCAATTTTACACTGAGATTCTGTAGTTACAATAATAAGTTGCAGTGCAAAGAGAGCCACTTTCATGCCATGGCATTATGGGCAGACTAAATTAATGGCTTACAGACTACTTAATACTAGAGAAATTGTCCATAGTTTAAATTTTACAGCTGTTTTTATTTAAAGCAAACAGTAAGTTAATTCAAGTTACAATCTGGGAATATTACACTGGGACAACTTGAAAGTATTTTGTAGGTTGTGTATATCAATAGTAAATATTTAAGTTATATTAATGGAATATAATACCGAGCGTTGGTGAAAGTAGTTTACAATATGAGAATGTTACAATATGGTGTAAGGCAGTATAGTTTTGTGCAGGTATTTATAGTACAATGTAGTACTTCATTGGCAATAAAAATATATATATATAATCTTGGGACTGTATCTACATTTTGCATCGCCAAGATGAATGAATTGTTTCTGAAAATACTTCCGCCCAATAATGATGAATAATTTGATTGATTTTGACGCTGAAGTGGCTAGTTTATTGTGCACCTCACGTACATCCTGTAGACTGTCGCGCAATATCATATGGATAAACAAAAAACCTATAAATTAGGCCCCAAGAGGGATTACAGGAGTACATCTGAATTTATAGCTAAAGGCGACCTATCTGTTGCAATCAATTTTTGGAAATTTGCTTAATATGTGTGTCTTATTTTATTTAATAAGATATATAGATATCTCACACAGATTGTTATACTGTCTTTATATTCCTCAATTAAGTGGACAATTAAGCATACCGTGTTCAAGATAGTTACCCTAGGGCTGGTTGCATACATTGCATTTGGTTTAAGAACATAAGAAAATAAGAAAAAAGGAACACTGCAGCAGGCCTACTGACCCATGAGGGGCAGGTCCAATTCTCCCACCGGCTTAAGCCAATGCCTTAACCTAGTCAGGTTAGGTCACATTCACTTAAGGAAGGAGCACGGCATCTGACCTAGTAGCACAAGCTAGTCAGGTCCAACTCACACCCACCCACACCCACTCATTTATTTATCTAACCTATTTTTAAAACTACATAACATCTTAGCTTCTATGGCGGTACTCGGGAGTTTGTTCCACTCATCCACAACTCTATTACCAAACCAGTGCTTTCCTATATCCTTCCTGAATCTGAATTTTTCCAACTTACAACCATTGCTGCGAGTCCTGTCTTGGCTAGATATTTTCAGCACGCTATTTACATCCCCTTTATTCATTCCTGTTTTCCATTTATACACCTCGATCATATCCCCCCTAATTCTACGCCTTTCGAGAGAGTGCAGATTCAGGGCCCTCAGTCTATCCTCATAGGGAGCATTTCTGATACATGGAATCATCTTTGTCATCCTCCTATGTACGTTTTCCAGAGCATTTATATCCATTCTGTAATACGGTGACCAGAACTGAGCAGCATAGTCTAAATGAGGCCTAACCAAGGATATATAGAGTTGAAGAACAACCTGAGGACTTCTATTATTTATACTTCTAGATATGAAGCCAAGGATTCTTTTAGCTTTATTATGAACACTTGTGCACTGTTGTCTTGGTTTCAGGTTACTGCTAACCAGAACTCCTAATTCCTTTTCGCAGTCAGTAATATTAAGATCTACATTATTTAGTTTTTAAGTGGCATGGTTATTATTCTTTCCAGCATTTAGAACTTTGCATTTGTCTATATTAAACTGCATCTGCCACTTCTCCGACCACAGCATGAGTCTATTCAAATCATCCTGGAGTGCTCTAAGTCCTCATTAGAATGAACTGGACGGCTTATTTTGGTGTCATCAACAAATTTGCTTATGTCGCTATTTATTCCCTGATCTATGTCGTTTATGTAGATTGTGAACAACAAGGGGCCCAACACTGACCCCTGTGGAACACCGTTTGTGACGTGCCCCCATTCTGATTTCTCCCCATTTATGCAAACTCTCTACTGCCTATTTGTCAACCATGCCTCTACCCAGGAAAAAAATTTCTCCTATTCCGTGTGCCTTAAGTTTCCATCTGTGTGTCTGCCAAACTGCCTTAGTACTTTTAACCAAATTTACTTTGCAAGTTGCTCCATAAACGTACTTATGTACGTTCATGTTATCATAGTAGGTTATAGATCTATTCAGGCTTCTAATTAGTTTCCTATAACATTAAGTTTCATTATTTACTTCTCTCCTAATATTATTGCTAATGCTAGACACATACACCAAAGTTAAATTCTACATTTTCCTTCAAAGTACTTTTTTTTGGCTAACGCATTTACATCCGGCTTCTGCAATGAGCATGTTGTTAGTCATTATGTGAGTCAAGAACCTTCAGTGATAACATAAAATTAGTAATGATGAGTCAAGCTCAGTGTCGTAAGTCAACTTTAGCGCCATTAGGATGACAAACAATTTACTTTATAGTGTAGACGCCCATTTGTTAATTCTTAGGCCTAACTTAACAAAGTTATCGTTCTTAACTAGGGAGGTGGCAACAAGAGCAGATGCAGCCCTGCTAGTAGACTCCTGCTTAGATCCATCAGTGTATCTAAGTTGTGATAAATTATTACTACCAGCTAGGCGAGAAATTTCTCCTTGAGCAGTTGCTTTAAATCAAGTAATTTAAGGAAGGTATTACTAGTGATGAACTTCTTGGGAGTAGCTTCCAGGTATGTGTTACTAAATTAACACATCTTCTTGGGAGTCGCTTCCAGGTATGAGGTACTAAATTAACACATCTTCTTGGGAGTCGCTTCCAGGTATGTGGTATTAAATTAACACAACTTCTTGGGAGTCGCTTCCAGGTATGTGGTACTAAATTAACACATCTTCTTGGGAGTCGCTTCCAGGTATGTGGTACTAAATTAACACATCTTCTTGGGAGTCGCTTCCAGGTATGTGTTACTAAATTAACACATCTTCTTGGGAGTCGCTTCCAGGTATGTGGTACTAAATTAACACATCTTCTTGGGAGTCGCTTCCAGGTATGTGGTACTAAATTAACACATCTTCTTGGGAGTCGCTTCCAGGTATGTGGTACTAAATTAACACATCTTCTTGGGAGTCGCTTCCAGGTATGTGGTACTAAATTAACACATCTTCTTGGGAGTCGCTTCCAGGTATGTGGTACTAAATTAACACATCTTCTTGGGAGTCGCTTCCAGGTATCTGGTACTAAATTAACACATCTTCTTGGGAGTCGCTTCCAGGTATGTGGTACTAAATTAACACATCTTCTTGGGAGTCGCTTCCAGGTATCTGGTACTAAATTAACACATCTTCTTGGGAGTCGCTTCCAGGTATCTGGTACTAAATTAACACATCTTCTTGGGAGTCGCTTCCAGGTATGTGGTACTAAATTAACACATCTTCTTGGGAGTCGCTTCCAGGTATGTGGTACTAAATTAACACATCTTCTTGGGAGTCGCTTCCAGGTATGTGGTACTAAATTAACACATCTTCTTGGGAGTCGCTTCCAGGTATCTGGTACTAAATTAACACATCTTCTTGGGAGTCGCTTCCAGGTATCTGGTACTAAATTAACACATCTTCTTGGGAGTCGCTTCCAGGTATCTGGTACTAAATTAACACATCTTCTTGGGAGTCGCTTCCAGGTATGTGGTACTAAATTAACACATCTTCTTGGGAGTCGCTTCCAGGTATCTGGTACTAAATTAACACATCTTCTTGGGAGTCGCTTCCAGGTATCTGGTACTAAATTAACACATCTTCTTGGGAGTCGCTTCCAGGTATGTGGTACTAAATTAACACATCTTCTTGGGAGTCGCTTCCAGGTATGTGGTACTAAATTAACACAACTTCTTGGGAGTCGCTTCCAGGTATGTGGTACTAAATTAACACAACTTCTTGGGAGTCGCTTCCAGGTATGTGGTACTAAATTAACACATCTTACATGGAGGGGAAAATGCTCATGAAAACTACACTGATACAGTTCGCTAGGTAAGACACATATGCAACAGTTAGCTATCTTTACTTCGAAACGTTTCGCCTACACAGTAGACTTCTTCAGTCGAGTACAGAAAAGTTGATAGAAGAGACGTGAAGACGATGTAATCAGTCCATCACCCTTGAAGTTTTGTGGTGGTCAGTCCCTCAGTCTGGAGAAGAGTATTGTTCCATAGTCTGAAACAATATGGACTAATTACATCGTCCTCACGTCTCTTCCATCAACTTTTCTGTACTCGACTGAAGAAGCCTACAGTGTAGGCGAAACGTTTCGAAGTAAAGATACCTAACTGTTGCATATGTGTCTTACCTAACAACCTGTCGGTATTTTATACCATTTTAAGATACAGTTCGTGCAAGTTAAGAAGCTAAATATAACTGCATGTTTTCTCAACTCATTTAGATATATGTGTATTTACTTCTAGACATTTAGTAAGATTCATAGTGACATTGTCTGGTTCATAGTGACAGTGTCTGGTTCATAGTGACAGTGTCTGGTTCATAGTGACATTGTCTGGTTCATAGTGACAGTGTCTGGTTCATAGTGACAGTGTCTGGTTCATAGTGACAGTGTCTGGTTCATATTGACAGTGTCTGGTTCATAGTGACAGTGTCTGGTTCATAGTGACAATGTCTGGTTCATAGTGACAGTGTCTGGTTCATATTGACAGTGTCTGGTTCATAGTGACAGTGTCTGGTTCATAGTGACAGTGTCTGGTTCATATTGACAGTGTCTGGTTCATAGTGACAGTGTCTGGTTCACAGTGACAGTGTCTGGTTCATAGTGACAGTGTCTGGTTCATAGTGACAGTGTCTGGTTCATAGTGACAATGTCTGGTTCACAGTGGCAGTGTCTGGTTCATAGAGACAGTGTCTGGCTCATAGTGAGAGTGTCTGGTTCATAGAGACAGTGCCTGGTTCATAAAGACAGTGTCTGGTTCACAATAACAGTGTCTGGTTCATAGAGACAGTGTCTGGTTCATAGTGACAGTCTCTGGTTCACAGTGACAGTGTCTGGTTCACAGTGACAGCGTCTGGTTCACAGTGACAGTCTCTGGTTAATAGTGACAGTGTCTGGTTCATAGTGAGAGTGTCTGGTTCATAGAGACAGTGCCTGGTTCATAGCGACAGTGTCTGGCTCACAGTGACAGTGTCTGGTTCATAGTGACAGTGTCTGGTTCATAGTGACAGTCTTTGGATAATAGTGACAGTGTCTGGTTCATAGTGATAATGTCTGGTTCATAGTGACAATGTCTGGTTCACAGTGGCAGTGTCTGGTTCATAGTGACAGTGTCTGGTTCACAGTGCCGGTGTCTGATTCACAGTGACAGTGTCTGGTTCATAGTGACAGTGTCTGGTTCACAGTGACAGTGTCTGGTTCACAGTGACAGTGCCTGGTTCATAGTGACAGCGTCTGGCTCACAGTGACAGTGTCTGTTCATAGTGACAGTGTCTGGTTCACAGTGACAGTGTCTGGTTCATAGTGACAGTGTCTGGTTCATAGTGACAGTGTCTGGTACACAGTGACAGTGTCTGGTTCATAGAGACAGTGTCTGGTTCATAGTGACAGTGTTTGGATCATAGTGACAGTGTCTGGTTCATAGTGACAGTGTCTGGTTCATAGTGACAGTGTCTGATTCACAGAGATTGTGTGTGGTTCACAGTGACAGTGTCTGGTTCATAGTGACATTGTCTGGTTCATAGTGACAATGTCTGGTTCATATTGACAGTGTCTGGTTCATATTGACATTGTCTGGTTCATAGTGACAGTGTCTGGTTCACGTTGACAGTGTCTGGTTCATAGTGGCAATGTCTGGTTCACATTGACAGTGTCTGGTTCATAGTGGCAATGTCTGGTTCACATTGACAGTGTCTGGTTCATATTGACAGTGTCTGGTTCATAGTGACAATGTCTGGTTCACATTGACAGTGTCTGGTTCATATTGACATTGTCTGGTTCATAGTGACAGTGTCTGGTTCACATTGACACTGTCTGGTTCATAGTGGCAATGTCTGGTTCACATTGACAGTGTCTGGTTCATAGTGGCAATGTCTGGTTCACATTGACAGTGTCTGGTTCATAGTGCCAATGCCTGGTTCACATTGACAATGTCTGGTTCACATTGACAATGTCTGGTTCACATTGACAATGTCTGGTTCACATTGACAGTGTCTGGTTCACATTGACAATGTCTGGTTCACATTGACAATGTCTGGTTCGTAGTGGCAATGTCTGGTTCACATTGACAATGTCTGGTTCACATTGACAATGTCTGGTTCACATTGACAGTGTCTGGTTCATAGTGGCAATGTCTGGTTCACATTGACAGTGTCTGGTTCATAGTGGCAATGTCTGGTTCACATTGACAATGTCTGGTTCACATTGACAGTGTTTGGTTCATAGTGGCAATGTCTGGTTCACATTGACAGTGTCTGGTTCAGTGTTCATGGTTCTGGTTCATAGTGGCAATGTCTGGTTCACATTGACAGTGTCTGGTTCACATTGACAGTGTTTGGTTCATAGTGGCAATGTCTGGTTCACATTGACAGTGTCTGGTTCACATTGACAGTGTCTGGTTCATAGTGGCAATGTCTGGTTCACATTGAGAGTGTTTGGTTCACATTGACAGTGTCTGGTTCACATTGACAGTGTCTGGTTCACATTGAGAGTGTTTGGTTCACATTGACAGTGTCTGGTTCACATTGACAGTGTCTGGTTCACATTGACAGTGTCTGGTTCACATTGACAGTGTCTGGTTCACATTGACAGTGTCTGGTTCATAGTGGCAATGTCTGGTTCACATTGAGAGTGTTTGGTTCACATTGACAGTGTCTGGTTCACATTGACAGTGTTTGGTTCACATTGACAGTGTCTGGTTCACATTGAGAGTGTTTGGTTCACATTGACAGTGTCTGGTTCACATTGACAGTGTCTGGTTCACATTGACAGTGTCTGGTTCACATTGAGAGTGTTTGGTTCACATTGACAGTGTCTGGTTCACATTGACAGTGTCTGGTTCACATTGACAGTGTCTGGTTCACATTGAGAGTGCTTGGTTCACATTGACAGTGTCTGGTTCACATTGACAGTGTCTGGTTCACATTGAGAGTGGTTCACATTGACAGTGTCTGGTTCACATTGACAGTGTCTGGTTCACATTGAGTGTGTTTGGTTCACATTGACAGTGTCTGGTTCACATTGACAGTGTCTGGTTCACATTGACAGTGTCTGGTTCACATTGACAGTGTCTGGTTCACATTGACAGTGTCTGGTTCACATTGACAGTGTCTGGTTCACATTGACAGTGTCTGGTTCACATTGACAGTGTCTGGTTCACATTGAGAGTGTCTGGTTCACAATGACAGTGTCTGGTTCACATTGACAGTGTCTGGTTCACATTGACAGTGTCTGGTTCACATTGACAGTGTCTGGTTCACATTGACAGTGTCTGGTTCACATTGACAGTGTCTGGTTCACATTGACAGTGTCTGGTTCACATGTGTCTGGTTCACATTGACAGTGTCTGGTTCACATTGACAGTGTCTGGTTCACATTGACAGTGTCTGGTTCACATTGACAATGTCTGGTTCACATTGACAGTGTCTGGTTAATTTCTTAGCATTCTAATAACTAGTAGTACTAAAATATCTCCTTTCTAGATTGTACCTCAACACTGTATTGTGTACCTCTGTATTGTATTGTGTACCTCTGTATTGTATTGTGTACCTCTGTATTGTATTGTGTACCTCTGTATTGTATTGTGTACCTCTGTATTGTATTGTGTACCTCTGTACTGTACTGTGTACCTCTGTACTGTACTGTGTACCTCTGTATTGTACTGTGTACCTCTGTACTGTACTGTGTATCACTGCACTGTGTACCATTGTACTGTGTACCTCTGTACTGTGTACCTCTGTACTGTACTGTGTACCTCTGTACTGTACTGTGTATCACTGTACTATGTACTTCTGTACTGTATTGTATACCTCTGTACTGTACTGTGTACCTCTATACTGTACTTTGTACCTCTGTACTGTACTGTGTATCACTGTACTATGTACTTCTGTACTATATTGTATACCTCTGTACTGTACTGTGTACTTCTATACTGTACTTTGTACCTCTGTACTGTACTGTGTACCTCTGTACTGTACTGTGTATCACTGTACTATGTACTTCTGTACTATATTGTATACCTCTGTACTGTATTGTGTACTTCTGTACGGTATTTTGTGCCTCTGTACTGTATTGTGTACCTCTGTACTGTATTACCTGGACCTGGAGGTTACCTGGAGGTTATTCCGGGGATCAACGCCCCCGCGGCCCGGTCCATGACCAGGCCTCCCGATGGATCAGGGCCTGATCAACTAGGCTGTTACTGCTGGCCGCACGCAGTCCGACGTACGAGCCACAGCCCGGCTGATCCGGCACTGACTTTAGGTATCTGTCCAGCTCTCTCTTGAAGGCAGCCAGGGGTTTATTGGCAATTCCCCTAATGCTTGATGGGAGGCTGTTGAACAGTTTTGGGCCCCGGACACTTATGGTGTTTTCTCTTAGTGTACCAATGGCGCCCCTACTTTTTATTGGCGGCATTTTGCATCGCCTGCCCAGTCTTTTACTTTCGTAGGGAGTGATTTCTGTGTGCAGATTTGGGACCATTCCTTCCAAGATTTTCCAAGTGTAGATTATGATATATCTCTCCCTCCTGCGTTCCAACGAGTACAAGTCAAGTGCTTCCAAGCGTTCCCAGTAGTTAAGGTTCTTGACAGAACTTATACGTGCAGTAAAGGATCTCTGTACACTCTCTAGATCTGCGATTTCACCTGCTTTGTATGGAGATGTTAATGTACAGCAGTATTCCAGCCTAGAGAGAACAAGTGATTTGAAAAGGATCATCATGGGCTTGGCATCTCTCGTTTTGAAAGTTCTCATTATCCATCCTATCATTTTCTTTGCACGTGCGATCGTGGCACTGTTGTGATCCTTGAAAGTGAGATCCTCAGACATTACTACTCCCAGGTCCCTTACATTATTTTTCCGCTCCATTGTATGGCCGGAGTCAGTAGTATACTCTGTTCTAGTTATTATCTCCTCCAGTTTTCCATAACGGAGTAGTTGGAATTTGTCCTCATTGAACATCATATTGTTTACCGTTGCCCACTGGAAAACTTTGTTTATATCTTCTTGGAGGTTAACCGCGTCCTCAGCAGATGACAGCCTCATGCAGATCCTAGTATCATCCGCAAAGGATGATACGGTGCTGTGGTGTATATCTCTGTTTATGTCTGATATGTACCTCTGTACTATACTGTGTACCTCTGTACTGTATTATGTACCTCTGTACTGCACTTTGTACCTCTGTACTGTACTGTGTACCTCTGTACTGTACTGTGTACCTTTGTACTGTATTGTCAACCTCTGTACTGTATTGTGTACCTCTGTACTGTATTGTATACCTCTGTACTGTATTGTGTACCTCTGTACTGCATCGTGTACCTCTGTACTGTATTGTGTACCTCTGTACTGCATCGTGTACCTCTGTACTGTGACACTTGAAATAACTAATTTTATTTGTGCTGTAACTGTGTAAAGTATTGTATGATACATGCTGATACACACACAGGATACATGCTCATACACTCACAGGATACATGCTGATACACTCACAGGATACATGCTCATACACTCACAGGATACATGCTGATACACTCACAGGATACATGCTCATACACTCACAGGATACATGCTGATACACACACAGGATACATGCTGATACACACACAGGATACATGCTGATACACTCACAGGATACATGCTGATACACACACAGGATACATGCTGATACACTCACAGGATACATGCTGATACACTCACAGGATACATGCTCATACACTCACAGGATACATGCTGATACACACACAGGATACATGCTGATACACACACAGGATACATGCTGATACACTCACAGGATACATGCTGATACACACACAGGATACATGCTGATACACTCACAGGATACATGCTCATACACTCACAGGATACATGCTGATACACTCACAGGATACATGCTCATACACTCACAGGATACATGCTGATACACACACAGGATACATGCTGATACACACACAGGATACATGCTGATACACTCACAGGATACATGCTGATACACACACAGGATACATGCTGATACACACACAGGATACATGATGATACACAGGATACATGCTGATACACACACAGGATACATGATGATACACACACAGGATACATGCTGATATACTCACAGGATACATGCTGATACACTCACAGGATACATGCTGATACACACACAGGATACATGCTGATACACACACAGGATACATGCTGATACACTCACAGGATACATGCTGATACACTCACAGGATACATGCTGATACACACACAGGATACATGCTGATACACACACAGGATACATGATGATACACACACAGGATACATGCTGATATACTCACAGGAAACATGCTGATACACTCACAGGATACATGCTGATACACACACAGGATACATGCTGATACACACACAGGATACATGATGATACACACACAGGATACATGCTGATATACTCACAGGATACATGCTGATACACTCACAGGATACATGCTGATATACTCACAGGATACATGCTGATACACTCACAGGATACATGCTGATACGCACACAGGATACATGCTGATATACTCACAGGATATATCCTGATATATTCACAGTATACATACTGATACACACACAGGATACATGGTGATATACTCACAGGATACATGCTGATACACACACAGGATACATGGTGATATACTCACAGGATACATGCTGATACACTCACAGGATACATGTTGATACATTCACAGGATACATGCTGATACACTCACAGGATACATGCTGATATACTCACAGGATATATGCTGATACACTCACAGGATACATGCTGATACACTCACAGGATACATGCTGATATACTCACAGGATACATGCTGATACACTCAGAGGATACATGCTGATATACTCACAGGATACATGCTGATATACTCACAGGATACATGCTGATACACTCACAGGATACATGCTGATATATTCATAGGATACATGCTGATACACTCACAGGATATATGCTGATACACTCACAGGATACATGCTGATACACTCACAGGATACATGCTGATATACTCACAGGATACATGCTGATATACTCACAGGATACATGCTGATACACTCACAGGATACATGCTGATATACTCACAGGATACATGCTGATATACTCACAGGATACATGCTGATATACTCACAGGATGCATGCTGATACACTCGCAGGATACATGCTGATACACTCACAGGATACATGCTGATATACCCACAGGATACATGCTGATATACTCACAGGATACATGCTGATATACTCACGGGATACATGCTGATACACTCAAAGGATACATGCTGATATACTCACAGGACACATGTTGATACTCTCACAGGATACATGTTGATAAACTCACAGGATACATGTTGATACTCTCACAGGATACATGTTGATATACTCACAGGATACATGTTGATACTCTCACAGGATACATGTTGATAAACTCACAGGATACATGTTGATACACTCACAGGAAACACGTTGATACACTCACAGGATACACGATGATACACTCACAGGATACATGTTGATACACTCACAGGATACATGTTGATACACTCACAGAATACATGTTGATACACTCACAGGATACATGTTGATACACTCACAGGATACATGCTGATATACTCACAGGATACATGTTGATACATTCACAGGATACATGCTGATATGCACACAGGATACATGATGATACACACACAGGATACATGCTGATATACTCACAGGATACATGCTGATACACTCACAGGATACATGCTGATATACTCACAGGATACATGCTGATACACTTACAGGATACATGCTGATACACACACAGGATACATGCTGATATACTCACAGGATATATGCTGAAATATTCACAGGATACATGCTGATACACACACAGGACACATGCTGATACACTCGCAGGATACATGCTGATACACTCACAAGATGCATGCTGATGCACTCACAGGATGCATGCTGATACACACACAGGATACATGGTGATATACTCACAGGATACATGCTGATACACACACAGGATACATGGTGATATACTCACAGGATACATGCTGATACACTCACAGGATACATGCTGATATACTCACAGGATATATGCTGATACACTCACAAGATACATGCTGATATACTCACAGGATACATGCTGATACACTCACAGGATACATGCTGATATACTCACAGGATACATGCTGATACACTCACAGGATACATGCTGATATACTCACAGGATACATGCTGATACACTCACAGGATACATGCTGATACGCACACAGGATACATGCTGATATACTCACAGGATATATCCTGATATATTCACAGTATACATGCTGATACACACACAGGATACATGGTGATATACTCACAGGATACATGCTGATACACACACAGGATACATCGTGATATACTCACAGGATACATGCTGATACACTCACAGGATACATGTTGATACATTCACAGGATACATGCTGATACACTCACAGGATACATGCTGATATACTCACAGGATATATGCTGATACACTCACAGGATACATGCTGATACACTCACAGGATACATGCTGATATACTCACAGGATACATGCTGATACACTCAGAGGATACATGCTGATATACTCACAGGATACATGCTGATATACTCACAGGATACATGCTGATACACTCACAGGATACATGCTGATATATTCATAGGATACATGCTGATATACTCACAGGATGCATACACTCACAGGATACATGATACACTCACAGGATACATGCTGATATACTCACAGGATACATGCTGATATACTCACGGGATACATGCTGATACACTCAAAGGATACATGCTGATATACTCACAGGATACATGCTGATATACTCACAGTACATGATATACTCACAGGATACATGTGATACACTCGATATGCTGATACACTCACAGGATACATGCTGATATACCCACAGATACATGCTGATACACTCAAAGGATACATGCTGATATACTCACAGGACACATGTTGATATACTCACAGGATACATGTTGATATACTCACAGGATACATGTTGATACTCACAGGATACATGCTGATATACTCACAGGATACATGCTGATATACTCACAGGATACATGTTGATACTCACAGGATACATGTTGATACACTACTGATACATGTTGATACATGTTGATACTCACAGGATACATGTTGATACTCACAGGATACATGCTGATATACTCACAGGATACATGTTGATATACTCACAGGATACATGTTGATACTCACAGGATACATGTTGATACACTCACAGGATACATGCTGATACACTCACAGGATACATGCTGATATACTCACGGGATACATGCTGATACACTCACAGGATACATGCTGATACACTCACAGGATACATGTTGATACACTCACAGGATACATGTTGATACACTCACAGGATACATGTTGATACACTCACAGGATACATGTTGATACACTCACAGGATACATGTTGATACACTCACAGGATACATGCTGATATACTCACAGGATACATGCTGATATACTCACAGGATACATGTTGATACACTCACAGGATACATGTTGATACACTCACAGGATACATGTTGATACACTCACAGGATACATGTTGATACACTCACAGGATACATGTTGATACACTCACAGGATATATGCTGATATACTCACAGGATACATGTTGATACACTCACAGGATACATGTTGATACACTCACAGGATACATGTTGATACATTCATAGGATACATGCTGATACACTCACAGGATACATGCTGATATACTCACAGGATACATGCTGATACTCACAGGATACATGTTGATACACTCACAGGATACATGTTGATACACTCACAGGATACATGCTGATATACTCACAGGATACATGTTGATACATTCACAGGATACATGTTGATACACTCACATGATACATGTTAATACACTCACAGGATACATGCTGATATACTCACAGGATACTTGTTGACACACTCACAGGATACATGTTGATACACTCACAGGATACATGTTGATACACTCACAGGATACATGTTGATACACTCACAGGATACATGTTGATACACTCACAGGATACATGTTGATACACTCACAGGATACATGTTGATACACTCACAGGATACATGTTGATACACTCACAGGATACATGTTGATACACTCACAGGATACATGTTGATACACTCACAGGATACATGTTGATACACTCACAGGATACATGTTGATACACTCACAGGATACATGTTGATACACTCACAGGATACATGTTGATACACTCACAGGATACATGTTGATACACTCACAGGATATATGTTGATACACTCACAGGATACATGTTGATACACTCACAGGATACATGTTGATACACTCACAGGATACATGTTGATACACTCACAGGATACATGTTGATACACTCACAGGATACATGTTGATACACTCACAGGATACATGTTGATACACTCACAGGATACATGTTGATACACTCACAGGATACATGTTGATACACTCACAGGATACATGTTGATACACTCACAGGATATATGTTGATACACTCACAGGATACATGTTGATACACTCACAGGATACATGTTGATACACTCACAGGATACATGTTGATACACTCACAGGATATATGTTGATACACTCACAGGATACATGTTGATACACTCACAGGATACATGTTGATACACTCACAGGATACATGTTGATACACTCACAGGATACATGTTGATACACTCACAGGATACATGTTGATACACTCACAGGATACATGTTGATACACTCACAGGATACATGTTGATACATGTTCATACAACAACATAACAAAAACAACAAAGAACAAGAAAACAACAACAATAATGCCAGAAATAAAGCAACAACAACAACAACAACAACAACAACAACAACAACAACAGTATCTTCCTACCTCCCCAAGAGTAGAGTTACCAGGGTACTGCAGCTGGTACTAGCTGGTGTTACCTGGTACTAGGTGGTACTAGCTGGTGTTACCTGATACTAGGTGGTACTAGCTGGTGTTACCTGATACTAGGTGGTACTAGCTGGTGTTACCTGATACTAGGTGGTACTAGCTGGTGTTACCTGATACTAGGTGGTACTAGCTGGTGTTACCTGATACTAGGTGGTACTAGCTGGTGTTACCTGATACTAGGTGGTACTAGCTGGTGTTACCTGATACTAGGTGGTACTAGCTGGTGTTACCTGATACTAGGTGGCACTAGCTGGTGTTACCTAGTACTAGGTGGTACTAGCTGGTGTTACCTGATACTAGGTGGTACTAGCTGGTGTTACCTGATACTAGGTGGTACTAGCTGGTGTTACCTGATACTAGGTGGTACTAGCTGGTGTTACCTGATACTAGGTGGTACTAGCTGGTGTTACCTGGTACTAGGTGGTACTAGGTGGCGTTACCTGGTACTAGGTGGTACTAGCTGGTGTTACCTGGTACTAGGTGGTACTAGCTGGTGTTACCTGATACTAGGTGGTACTAGCTGGTGTTACCTGATACTAGGTGGTACTAGCTGGTGTTACCTGATACTAGGTGGTACTAGCTGGTGTTACCTGATACTAGGTGGTACTAGCTGGTGTTACCTGATACTAGGTGGTACTAGCTGGTGTTACCTGATACTAGGTGGTACTAGCTGGTGTTACCTGATACTAGGTGGTACTAGCTGGTGTTACCTGATACTAGGTGGTACTAGCTGGTGTTACCTGATACTAGGTGGTACTAGCTGGTGTTACCTGATACTAGGTGTACTAGCTGGTGTTACCTGATACTAGGTGGTACTAGCTGGTGTTACCTGACTACTAGGTGGTACTAGCTGGTGTTACCTGATACTAGGTGGTACTAGCTGGTGTTACCTGATACTAGGTGGTACTAGCTGGTGTTACCTGATACTAGGTGGTACTAGCTGGTGTTACCTGATACTAGGTGGTACTAGCTGGTGTTACCTGATACTAGGTGGTACTAGCTGGTGTTACCTGATACTAGGTGGTACTAGCTGGTGTTACCTGATACTAGGTGGCGACTAGCTGGTGTTACCTGATACTAGGTGGTACTAGGTGGTACTAGGTGGTACTGGTGTTACCTGATACTAGGTGGTACTAGCTGGTGTTACCTGATACTAGGTGGTACTAGCTGGTGGTACTAGCTTGTTACCTGATACTAGGTGGTACTAGCTGGTGTTACCTGATACTAGGTGGTACTAGCTGGTGTTACCTGATACTAGGTGGTACTAGCTGGTGTTACCTGGTACTAGGTGGTACTAGCTGGTGTTACCTGATACTAGGTGGTACTAGCTGGTGTTACCTGATACTAGGTGGTACTAGCTGGTATTACCTGATACTAGGTGGTACTAGCTGGTGTTACCTGATACTAGGTGGTACTAGCTGGTGTTACCTGATACTAGGTGGTACTAGCTGGTGTTACCTGATACTAGGTGGTACTAGCTGGTGTTACCTGATACTAGGTGGTACTAGGTGGTGTTACCTGGTGGTACTAGCTGGTGTTACCTGGTACTAGGTGGTACTAGCTGGCGTTACCTGGTACTAGGTGGTACTAGCTGGTGTTACCTGGTACTAGGTGGTACTAGCTGGTGTTACCTGATACTAGGTGGTACTAGCTGGTGTTACCTGATACTAGGTGGTACTAGCTGGCGTTACCTGGTACTAGGTGGTACTAGCTGGCGCTACCTGGTAATAGGTGGTACTAGCTGGCGTTACCTGGTACTAGGTGGTACTAGCTGGTGTTACCTGATACTAGGTGGTACTAGCTGGTGTTACCTGATACTAGGTGGTACTAGCTGGTGTTACCTGATACTAGGTGGCACTAGCTGGTGTTACCTGATACTAGGTAGCACTAGCTGGTGTTACCTGGTACTAGGTGACACTAGCTGGTGTTACCTGATACTAGGTGGTACTAGCTGGTGTTACCTGATACTAGGTGGTACTAGCTGGTGTTACCTGATACTAGGTGGTACTAGCTGGTGTTACCTGATACTAGTTGGTACTAGCTGGTGTTACCTGATACTAGGTGGTACTAGCTGGTGTTACCTGATACTAGTTGGTACTAGCTGGTGTTACCTGATACTAGGTGGTACTAGCTGGTGTTACCTAGTACTAGGTGGCACTAGCTGGTGTTACCTGATACTAGGTGGTACTAGCTGGTGTTACTTGATACTAGGTGGTACTAGCTGGTGTTACCTGGTACTAGGTGGTACTAGCTGGTGCTACCTGATACTAGGTGGTACTAGCTGGTGTTACCTGATACTAGGTGGTACTAGCTGGTGTTACCTGATACTAGGTGGTACTAGCTGGTGTTACCTAGTACTAGGTGGCACTAGCTGGTGTTACCTGATACTAGGTGGTACTAGCTGGTGTTACCTGATACTAGGTGGTACTAGCTGGTGTTACCTGATACTAGGTGGCACTAGCTGGTGTTACCTGGTACTAGGCGACACTAGCTGGTGTTACCTGATACTAGGTGGTACTAGCTGGTGTTACCTGATACTAGGTGGTACTAGCTGGTGTTACCTGATACTAGGTAGTACTAGCTGGTGTTACGTGATACTAAGTGGTACTAGCTGGTGCTACCTGATACTAGGTGGTACTAGCTGGCGTTACCTAGTACTAGGTGGTACTAGCTGGTGTTACCTGATACTAGGTGGTACTAGCTGGTGTTACCTGATATTAGGTGGTACTAGCTGGTGTTACCTGATACTAGGTGGTACAAGCTGGCGTTACCTGGTACTAGGTGGTACTAGCTGGTGTTACCTAGTACTAGGTGATGCTAGCTGGTGTTACCTGGCACTAGGTGGTACTAGCTGGTGTTACCTGATACTAGGTGGTACTAGCTGGCGTTACCTGGTACTAGGTGGTACTAGCTGGTGTTACCTGGTACTAGATGGTACTAGCTGGTGTTACCTGGTACTAGGTGGTACTAGCTGGTGTTACATGGTACTAGGTGGTACTAGCTGGTGTTACTTGGCACTAGGTGGTACTAGCTGGTGTTACCTGGTACTAGGTGGTACTAGCTGGTGTTACCTGGTACTAGGTGGTGCTAGCTGGTGTTACCTAGTACTAGTTGGTGCTAACTAGTGTTACCTGATACTAGGTGGTACTAGCTGGTGTTACCTGGTACTAGCTGGTGCTACCTTGTGCCACGCAGTGTTAGCTGGTGCTAGGTGATATTAGCTGGTGCTAGCTGGTGTTACCTGATGCTAGTTGGTACTAGCTGTCTTAAGTGGTGCTAGCTGTCAGTAGCTCGTGCTAAGTAGTGCTAGCTAGTGATAGCTAGTACTAGTTGGTAATAAGTGATGATAGGTGTTAATAGCTGGTAGGTGCGCTAGATATGTGACCTGGTGGTAAGTTGTACTAGATGGTGCTAGGTGGTTCCACTGGTGGTAGCTGGTTCTGTGTGGCCCAAATTAGTGTAAGCTAGTTCTAGGTTGTGTTAGGTAGTGTTAGGTGGTGCTAAGTGGCGTTAGCTCGTGCTAGGTAGTGCTAGGTGGTGCTAATGTTATGTAGACGCTGCTAGTGCAAGGGAATACAGATCATGTTAAGTGGGAAGCATATATATATATATATATATATATATATATATATATATATATATATATATATAGAGAGAGAGCAGAGAGGTGAGAGAGAGAGAGAGAGAGCACCTAGGTGTCACTACACATACATGGCACATTGCTTGTGGTTGCAGCAAAGTATCCTGTCGTGTCGTCCACCACAATGGTCAACCAATGTATCAGAAAAATATATACTATTAAGTTACTGATGGTATACTAACACCGGCCAGCTGCACAGTCACACAGCTGGTGCTGCACACTCACCTGAGCTACTGCTTCACACTGCTCACACAGCTGGTGCACCACAGTCACACAGCTGGTGCTGCACACTCACCTGAGCTACTGCTTCACACTGCTCACACAGCTGGTGCACCACAGTCACACAGCTGGTGCTGCACACTCACCTGAGCTACTGCTTCACACTGCTCACACAGCTGGTGCACCACAGTCACACAGCTGGTGCTGCACACTCACCTGAGCTACTGCTTCACACTGCTCACACAGCTGGTGCACCACAGTCACACAGCTGGTGCTGCACACTCACCTGAGCTACTGCTTCACACTGCTCACACAGCTGGTGCACCACAGTCACACAGCTGGTGCTGCACACTCACAACTCACGTACCTGCAACAAAGAACAACGTAAGCCACAAGGAATTTTAAACACTATTGACAAAAAATTTCAATTCTGAGTTGCAAAAAACAAGAACATGATACTTAAAAAAAAACTTTACACTGACGTTTCCATCTGCAGAGAGAGAAACGTTGTCACAAAAGCAGTCTATCTCTCCTTCACAATACTGTTTACACATAACTATTTTGCTTTTCACAATATGGAGAGGTAACCCTAGAGAACGTTTTGGTAAGTCACTGAACATTATTCAGCATCTCGCGGCTTGATGATGGTCCTGGAAGGACTGAAACTTTATCCAAATGTTTTATTTACAATTATGGATTACCTGTGAATTTCTCCACCCACGGTACTGCCACTATTGTTCTTGTGATAACACAAGAACAATAGTCACACTGCTGGTATTCTCTGAGTAACAATAGTCACACTATTATTCTTTGAGAAACAATAGTCACAATAACATTCCCTATGGTCCGCTGGCCCACATATCCATCACAGCCTGGTTGATCTGGTACCTGGTGAAGATACTTGTCCAATTTCCTCTCGCAGACTTCTACACTTGTTCCAGCAGTGTTTCTGATATCTTCTGGTAACATGGTGAATAGTCTGGGGTCGAGGGCGTTGATAGTGTTCAATTATTGTGTTCACTGCACCCTTGTTTTTCACCAGGTTTATTTTACACTTCCTCCCATATCTCTCACTCTAGTACGTTGTTATGGCAGCGTGCAGATTTGGGACCAGACTCTCGAGTACTTTCCAGGTATATATATATATATATGTCGTGTCTCTCTCTGACTTCCGCTCCAGCGAGTATATATTTACGACTTTGAGACGTTCCAATAATTTAAATGCTTTATTGAATCTGTGTGGTCTGTAAATAATCCCTGTGCCTGTTTCAGCTATTGATATTTCTCCTGGCCTGAACGGAACTGCCAGCACTGACCAATACTCTAAACGAGAAAGAACAAACGATTCGAAGTGCCACCATCGGCACAATTTTTCTTGTTTTTAAAGCTCTTATTATCCACCTCATTTTCCTGGCTGTCGTGACATTTGTTTTGTGTTCTTTAAAGGAAAAATCAGCTGACATGATTACTCCCAGGTCTTTCACGTGTTCATTTCGTTCTATATGATGATCCTCTTCAGTTTTGTATACAATGTCCCTTTTGAGTTTTTCAATCTTCCAGTACCTAAGTAGCTGGAACTTATCACCATTAAACGTCATGTTCTCCACTGTTCACTAGAAAACACTGCCTATATCTTCCTGCAGTTTTTCCGTGTCTACTAGCAACATTACGTTTATGCTTATTTTGGTGTCATCCACAAATGATGATGCAAAACTGTGACGAGTGTTTTTATCAATGTCTACTATGAGGATAAGAAACAGTAGAGGCGCCAAGACAGTGCCTTGGGGTACTAAGCTTTTTACCCCTCTGATGCTGGATTTTGCTCCATTTACTAATAACCTTTGTTTTCTGCCTTTCAGAAAGTTGAAATCAATTTGCCTACCATTATGCCTATGGCCTTTATTTTGTGTGCAAACACCCCGTGATCGCATTTGTCAAATGACTTTGCAAAATCCGTGTATACCACCTGTGCGTTTTTATATGTCTACCAGCGCCTCCGAAATTCTGTCATAGTGGTTTAGCCGTTGCGACAAGCACGGTCTCCCGGCTCTAATACCATGTTGGTTTGTGCTGTGCAGGTTGTATTCCTCCATACAGTTTGATGTCCAATCATGATGACATTCTCTGAGTAACAAGAATAACATTAGTAAGTTCTCTTGATAAAACAAATCACAATTAGACAAACGTATCACTACGACAGTCATCAGTACACTTGTACTGTGAGTAATCTAATATAATAATAATAATAATAATAATAATAATAATAATAATAATCTTTATTTCTACAAGTACATGTACAAGGTATACAGTCCTAGCTGACATCAATGACATACTACTATATAGAAAGCCGCTTGTTATGTAGAGCATTTCGGGCAAATTAGGATGCGACCCACACCAGTCCACTAACACCCAAGTAACTATTTTACTGATAGGTGAACGCTAGACAGCAGGTGTCTTAAGGAAACACGTCCTAATGTTTCCACCGGTACCGGGAATCGACCCCTGGACCTCAGTGTGTGAGCTGAGTGCGCTAGTGAGCTACTGGACATCTAAATACCTTAGTTGGGTACACCACATAAGAAATTAAGCCTATTTAAGTACCTCACATGAACCAGGAAGGTACAACACACCTTAAGCAGGTACATATTACCTACCTGGAGTTTACCTGGAGAGAGTTCCGGGGATCAACGCCCCCGTGGCCCCGTCTGTGACCAGGCCTCATGGTAGATCAGAGCCTGTTCAACCAGGCTGTTATTGCTGGCTGCACGCAATCCAACGTACGAGCCACAGCCCGGCTGTCAGGTACCGACTTATACGATATATTTAATATTAGTTAATACATGGCAGGGTTAATAACTGAATCAGTGGGACCTGAGGTACCATATCACAGTATAATTACAGTAAAACATAAGAGCATGAGGAATCCTCTAGTCTCCTGACAAGACAATACTTGGACAGTAGCCACCAAGTCCACAGAAATAAACTGAAGTTACTGAGACACGCTCAGTAACTCACAAGACCCCAAACTCTTGCAGAACGCAGGTATCCGAACAAGGGTTTATGTAAAAGTTTGGCTTCTGCACATCAATAAACTGACTTGTTAGTAGAAGCTGCTGCTAATTTCTTGCCAGAGCCCTGACCTATTCACTGTCACACACGCATTTCACAAGATACAAAAATACTACTCTCAGCTTGACGGCGGCTAGGACACAAGATCCTTCAGACACACTCAGATGCAGTAGCCAGAGAGAGAGTGATTGTTCAACTACGTATCCTCTCACCTTTGAGCACGACTGTCAGCTAACATAACCTTGTGTCGGGAAGGGTCTGTAAGTGGAGTACAGGTGGTAAATGATAATAACTAAGACAGTAAACTGGTCCTTTCTGCCTGAGGATACGTGTCTGACCATAATTTTATAAATAATATTATACATTTGTGGGCACTGTAAATTAGCGGCATAGGTGAAACATGCTGGCCAGACGCAGTTTAATTTAATTAAGCTAAGTTTTGTACTCCTTTTTGTTTATCCGACGCAAGCCATAGGCTACCTTAGTGCTTATCAGTATGCTCATCTGGGCTCAGATGTGGTCAGGGCTCTGTTGGTTGAGTGAGGGCTGGTGTAATTGGGTAAAATGGTGTAGGTAGGAGTATGGCGCCGCTGGGCACTAGCCCATACTTACGTGTGTGTATTTTGTTTTGCTTTGATATCGCAGCCTGCTGGCTCCTTACGTATCTTCGTCTGGGTGTACATGCTGAGGGAAATGTGGGTGTGTTTATCTAGTGTTTGTATATATTGTTAGAGGTAATAAATGTATATATTACTAACAAGGAATTTTGCCTGAACCTTCTAATAACCAAACCACTGAAGTAGTGAACTCTGGTTTAGTGTTTTCTGTTTTGATTAGGGTAGCCCTGGGTGGCTTATTTTTACATGATATTTGTGTAACTTTACCTTCGCCCCTGGACAAAGCCTTAAATTTTCTGCGTTACAAGAGGGCCAAGTACGGGAGAATTATCAAATTGTATATGACAATTCAAGTTTGAAACCTGGTAAGTCAATAATTATAATTAATTGGTTTGGTTAGAGGAAGGATTTACTATAAACTACTTACAATTAATGGTACCATATCTTTGTAGGTGCAATAAACCCAGTTTTCCTGTTTTTGCGTGCAATACTAATGATTTTTAAGGGTGTTATTAATAGTAATTTTCTGGGAATAATTTACCTTTGTAGGTGCAATAAACCCACTTTTCTGCCTGTTTTGTGTGCAATTCTGCTAATTTTTAGTGAGTTATGTGATAGTAATTCCTTGTGAATATGGTGTATGTGCTTTTCTGGCGACACTAGGATGAGCCCAATTAATTGTTATAGGGTTACAAGCAGTTAGTTCTCTAGAGGAACGAGACTTTTCTGATTATAATAAACTGAAGGAGGTAGTTTTGCTTGCCAGATGTTGCCAGAAAAGTACCGGCAGAAGTTTAGAGGACTAAAGTGTCAGGTAGGTCAGTCTTTGGACCACGGTAAGGAGATGTCACTTCTAAACAGGTGGTGTCGCTCAAAAGGTGTAGTAGATAATTATGAGGGTGTGCATACCTTAATTTTGCTAGAGGATCTTTTGAGAAATGTTCCTCCTGACCTTAAGTCATATCTTGAGGAGAAGGATCTTGATGATTTTGATCTGACCTTAAGTCATATCTTGAGGAGAAGGATCTTGATGATTTTGATCTGACCTTAAGTCATATCTTGAGGAGAAGGATCTTGATGATTTTGATCTGACCTTAAGTCATATCTTGAGGAGAAGGATCTTGATGATTTTGATCTGACCTTAAGTCATATCTTGAGAAGGATCTTGATGATTTTGATCATGTTTTAGAGCTGGGTGATAGATTTTTAGCTAACCGAAAATTTGATAGTAAGTAGTTACAACCCATAACTTACTAATAATGGTAAGTCTTCTCCACCCACAAGTAGGAATAAACAATTTCAATAGTTTAAGCCACATTTTTCCAGCCTACTAACTACCAGATTTTTAATAAGCCTGATTCTCAAGTACCTGCCCAGGGAAGTTTTAAGTCAGCAGTCACAAGTCCAGGACTACAGGGAACAGGTAGGAAGAGCCCATTTTCCCCAGGGTCAAGGGACCCAACCTAGAACAAATGGGCAGGAGACTTTTGAACCTTATTACTGTATGTATTATAATAAACAGGGCCACCTGGAGCCATATTGCAGAAAGATGCTTAGAGACCAGGCTGCAGCAGATGTTTCTCCAGTAAGTACACCAGTTACACATGATGTTGCTTGCATTGCAGTGTTACTCCAAAGTACACAAAGAAGTCCAGTTGTTTTAGACCCTCGGATGAAGGTATTTTCAAGTAAGTCTACCGCGGCCTTGCAACAATATGAAGGTAGGGTGGAAGATGTAATGTCTTTAAGGGATAGATGTAGCACTTCCTTGCTACACAAGGGTATATGACCAGTGTCAGAAGATGCTCATGCTGGTTTGGATATTAATCTAAGCGGTATTGCAGGATCCACTGTTAGGACCCCAGTTCATAGACTGTGGGTGGAGTCGGAGTACCAGTCTGGGTACCTACCTGTGGGTATTACAGAAGATTTACCTTTCGCAGGTGTTGACCTTCTACTAGGCAACAATGTTTTGGGACTCCTCAAAAGTGAGGAATGTTTGGTGTCGCGAGACCCTGCTGTACACGGTTGTAATGAACAAACTGAAGCTACAGTGACTGAAAAATTTTCATTTTGCACTAGGACTAGACAGAGGAACAAGCGAAGAGTTGTGCGTCCCCTTGACACTTCTGCTGACTGTGGTGACAGTTTGGGCCTGGCAAGCCTGTTCATTGAGTCTGACCTGCAGGCGACTCTGGGCAGTGATGAACCGGCTCAGATGGAACCCAGTTTGAGAAGGGGTCTCGGTGCTGACGTGGGAACGAATCCCCTGACTCAGCAGCAGCTGGGTGAGACCCAGGAAGGTTGTGACCCCCTGAAAGCTATTCAGTTGTCAGCTGTTGCGGAGAAAGTGGTTTTCAAATTTACCAAATGTTTGTTTTGCAGAGTTGACCAAATGAGGAGGACTCTCTTTTTTTTTTTATTTTTTTATTCGCCGGTATTCTCCCGGCCCGGGTCTTTTCCAAGTAGTGGTGACCCGGCCTTGGCTCCCTATCTGGGGAGTGTCTCGAGACTTAAGTCTCCCATGGGAGGAGGTACAGTACCTCCTCATCTTTGGGACCAAGTGTCCTTAAAGAAGCCTGCGACCAAGTGGTCATATCAGAACTGTTATGTTCTGAATTATTTACAGATTTCCATCAGTGTTTATTAATCAATTCTTTTTCTAACAGGTTACCAGAGTCCATACTCCTTCTTCAAAATTTTGTGTGTGTGGTTTTGAGAGTTCTCGCGAAAAGGTTTAGTCAATTAGGTTTTGCCACAACTCAAACCAACCAGAAGTCAATTTTTATAAAAACTTTTCATGTAACTCTGGAAGATTTGAGTATACAAACCACTTTATCACTGTATCACTCTGAGTGTCAGAGACAGGTAATGTTTTTTTCACCAGTCTCTCAGGGAAATGCTGCATATTTGTGGTACCCAGTACCAGAAGGATTGGGCTGAGGGTATCCCCCTCCTTTTATCTGCCGTGATGGAGAGCATTCAGGAATCATTAGGCTGAAGTCCCTTCGAACTGATCTACGGTCACCAAGGGGCCCATTGACGGTTTTGAGGGAATACTGGCTAAGTGATGATCGTGAAGCTTCCCCCTCGGAGGGTTTTCTTAGTTTCAGGGACCGTTTGGTCCAAGTGAGATGGATGGCACCAGTGAACCAGCATGCCAGTCTCACCAGGATGACACTGCGGGCCGTATGGTGGCGCTACATATTCTGGAGGCTGGAGAGATGGGATTGGCACTGAAGCCGAGTCCTGGGAAGGTTACGATGGAACAGTGTCGTGACTTGAATATGATAGTGGATAAGGTCCCTGATGAAAATGATAAAATCCACACATCTGAGCACAAAAAGGCCGGGAATACGGGGTTTGTCACGTATACATAATACCTGTCACAGCTAGTTATTACACCTAATACCTGTCACCCCAGCTATTATGCATAATACCTGTCACCCCCAGTTATTATACATAATACCTGTCACCCCCAGTTATTACACCTAATAACAAAAAAAGCACAATGCTGTGACTGGAACGATACACAAATAACCCGCACATAGAAGAGAGGATTATTATTATTATAATCAAGGGGGAAGCGCTAAACCCGGAGGATTATACAGCGCCTGAGGGGGGGATGTGGAAGGCATTCAGGCTTAATTCGGGGAACTGGAGCACAGATCCAATTCCCTAAATCAAGAGCCCCTCACCAACATCAAGGAACCTTCCTTGAGGGGATAGAAGAGAGGAGCTTACGACGACGTTTCGGTCCGACTTGGACCATTTACAAAGTCACACTAACGAGAAGTAAAGCAGGACGGGTATATATAGGCAGGAAGTGGTAGTTGAATCCTCCCTAATACACAACTTTCCTTGTAAGAATCTTAGTCGTGGCTTCGTCTCTGTAGATGCCTTCCTCTCCCACTACATTGTAAAATGCTCCAAACTTAACCTGATTTATCCTTTTTTCTTCTTCTCCCTCTTCCCCTTTCCTCTTTCCTTTTTCTCTTCTGGGTTGTCTTTCTTTCTTCTGCCTTGTGTTTCTGTTCCTTCATTATTTTATTATTCCCCCCCCCCCACCTCTGTGTTCTTGCTCTCCCTCTGTGGGCACCTAGCTTCCTTGCAGTGCTTCCCTTTCTTAGTATTTGACTGGCTCCTCCTCCTTTCTTCCCCACCACTACTTTCTTCCACCTCTGCACTACTACCACTGCTACCACTACTACCACTGCTACCACTACTACCACTGCTACCACTACTACCACTACTACCACTGCTACCACTGCTACTACTATATATTCCCGTCCTGCTCTACTTCTTGTTAGTGTGACTTTGTAAATGGTCCAAGTCGGACCGAAACGTCGTCGTAAGTTCCTCTCTTCTATGTACGGGTTATTTGTGTGTTACATCTAATACCTGTCACCCCCAATTATTACACGTAATACCTGTCTCCTCCAGTTATTACATTTAATATCTGTCAACTCCAGTTATTATACGTAATACCTGTTACACCCAGTTATTACACCTAATACCTGTCACTCCCAGTTATCACACTTAATACCTGTCACCCTAATTATGATACGTAATATCTGTTACGCCCACTTATTACACGTAACACCTGTCACCCCCAGTTACTACACCTAATACCTGTCACCCCAGTTACTACACCTAATACCTGTCACCCCAGTTACTACACCTAATACCTGTCACCCCAGTTATTACACGTAATACCTGTCACCCCAGTTATTACACAACACCTGTCACCCCAGTTATTACACATAACACCTGTCACACCAGTTATTACACATAACACCTGTCACACCAGTTATTACACATAACACCTGTCACACCAGTTATTACACATAACACCTGTCACACCAGTTATTACACATAACACCTGTCACACCAGTTATTACACATAACACCTGTCACACCAGTTATTACACATAACACCTGTCACACCAGTTATTACACATAACACCTGTCACACCAGTTATTACACATAATGCCTCAGATAATCACTTGATACAAGAACTTCTTGAAACATGGTCAGTAATTTCACGCTTTCCATGATGTGCTGTTTAATAAAACTATTAGTGAGCTCATCATGTTGGTTACAGCCACAACGCGTAGTTGCTGAAGATTTCACATAATTCCAGGTTTGACACACTGTGACGTACACCATGTACGTACAGTATATACGTACACTATATACGTACTGCACGTTCGTTGCGTGGTGCTGAGTCACTGCCACAAACATTATACTTGAGAAGCTCATCCTCAGACACAAGTGTAACTCACTGTTTAACATTAACCCAAGACAATGTTAAATTTATGTACTGATAAACTGCTCAACCTTTACTGAAGGTCGCTCAGCGTTTACTGAAGGTCGCTCAGCGTTTACTGAGGGTCGCTCAGCGTTTACTGAAGGTCGCTCAGCGTTTACTGAAGGTCGCTCAGCGTTTACTGAAGGTCGCTCATCGTTTACTGAGGGTCGCTCAGCGTTTACTGAGGGTCGCTCAGCGTTTACTGAAGGTCGCTCAGCGTTTACTGAAGGTCGCTCAGCGTTTACTGAGGGTCGCTCAGCGTTTACTGAAGGTCGCTCAGCGTTTACTGAAGGTCGCTCAGCGTTTACTGAGGGTCGCTCAGCGTTTACTGAAGGTCGCTCAGCGTTTACTGAATGTCACTCAGCGTTTACTGAAGGTCGCTCAGCGTTTACAGAAGGTCGCTCAGCGTTTACTGAAGGTCGCTCAGCGTTTACTGAAGGTCGCTCAGCGTTTACTGAAGGTCGCTCAGCGTTTACTGAAGGTCGCTCAGCGTTTACTGAAGGTCGCTCAGCGTTTACTGAAGGTCGCTCAGCGTTTACTGAAGGTCGCTCAGCGTTTACTGAAGGTCGCTCAGCGTTTACTGAAGGTCGCTCAGCGTTTACTGAAGGTCGCTCAGCGTTTACTGAAGGTCACTCAGCGTTTACTGAAGGTCGCTCAGCGTTTACTGAAGGTCACTCAGCGTTTACTGAAGGTCGCTCAGCGTTTACTGAAGGTCACTCAGCGTTTACTGAAGGTCGCTCAGCGTTTACAGAAGGTCACTCAGCGTTTACTGAAGGTCGCTCAGCGTTTACTGAAGGTCGCTCAGCGTTTACTGAAGGTCCCTCAGCGTTTACTGAAGGTCGCTCAGCGTTTACTGAAGGTCACTCAGCGTTTACTGAAGGTCGCTCAGCGTTTAATGAAGGTCACTCAGCGTTTACTGAAGGTCGCTCAGCGTTTACTGAAGGTCGCTCAGCGTTTACTGAAGGTCGCTCAGCGTTTACTGAAGGTCGCTCAGCGTTTACTGAAGGTCGCTCAGCGTTTACTGAAGGTCACTCAGCGTTTACTGAAGGTCGCTCAGCGTTTACTGAAGGTCGCTCAGCGTTTACTGAAGGTCGCTCAGCGTTTACTGAAGGTCGCTCAGCGTTTACTGAAGGTCACTCAGCGTTTACTGAAGGTCGCTCAGCGTTTACTGAAGGTCGCTCAGCGTTTACTGAGGGTCGCTCAGCGTTTACTGAGGGTCGCTCAGCGTTTACTGAGGGTCGCTCAGCGTTTACTGAAGGTGGGTCTTGCTGTGCCTTGACTGAGAGTTGTCTTACCCCTCACCATGGTCAGGCTGGTCTGGTGTTCTGACTCATCCCACTACACATTCTGATACTCAGTTTTAGACCGACACAAATACCGTCAAAACTAACCGATCCCCACTGATAACGATACCGATACTATCAAAAGGAACCGATATCCATCGATAACAATACCTTCAAAAGCAACCGATACCCACCGATAAAGATAACTATTCGCAACTTCGAACCAATACTGACACCGATACTGTGGTACATCACTAATACTGACACCGATACTGTGGTACATCACTAATACTGACACCGATACTGTGGTACATCACTAATACTGACACCGATACTGTGGTACATCACTAATACTGACACCGATACTGTGGTACATCACTAATACTGACACCGATACTGTGGTACATCACTAATATTGACACCGATACTGTGGTACATGACTAATATTGACAACGATACTGTGGTACATGACTAATATTGACAACGATACTGTGGTACATCACTAATATTGACAACGATACTGTGGTACATCACTAATACTGACAACGATACTGTGGTACATCACTAATACTGACACCGATACTGTGGTACATCACTAATACTGACACCGATACTGTGGTACATCACTAATACTGACACCGATACTGTGGTACATCACTAATATTGACAACGATACTGTGGTACATCACTAATATTGACAACGATACTGTGGTACATCACTAATATTGACAACGATACTGTGGTACATCACTAATACTGACAACGATACTGTGGTACATCACTAATACTGACACCGATACTGTGGTACATCACTAATACTGACAACGATACTGTGGTACATCACTAATATTGACAACGATACTGTGGTACATCAATAATACTGACAACGATACTGTGGTACATCACTAATACTGACAACGATACTGTGGTACATCACTAATATTGACACCGATACTGTGGTACATCACTAATATTGACAACGATACTGTGGTACATCACTAATACTGACACCGATACTGTGGTACATCACTAATATTGACAACGATACTGTGGTACATCACTAATACTGACAACGATACTGTGGTACATCACTAATATTGACAACGATACTGTGGTACATCACTAATATTGACAACGATACTGTGGTACATCACTAATACTGACAACGATACTGTGGTACATCACTAATATTGACAACGATACTGTGGTACATCACTAATACTGACAACGATACTGTGGTACATCACTAATACTGACAACGATACTGTGGTACATCACTAATACTTACTGACAACTAATACTGATACTGTGGTACATCACTAATACTACTGTGGTACTCAATAATACTGACAACGATACAATCACTAATACTGACAACGTGAATCACTAATATTGACAACGATTGTGCACATAATACTGACAACGAGTGGTACATCTACACAACGTACTGTGGTACATCAATAATACGACAACGATACTGTGGTACATCACTAATATTGACAACGATACTGTGGTACATCAATAATACTGACAACGATACTGTGGTACATCACTAATTTGAGAACAAGCAGTGAATGTTGTGCACATTCTCCAGATCTACAGTCACACCGACCTTAACTAGGGTCATCAGCATGCAGTAATATCCCAGTCTGGAGAGTACAGATGCCTTGAACACTATCATCACTGACTTGGCATCTCTTCTTTCAAAAGTTCTTGTTATTCGGCCTAATCATTCTCCTTTTTCGTTGTAACAGTAACACTGTCGGCAACACTAAGCTTAAAATATTTCACATCGCTACTCCTAATTTCCCTACGTTATTCTTCCTCTATACTGAGTGGTCAGTGTGTATTTCATATTCTGTTCTGCAGCTTATAAATGGAAAACAGGAATAAATAAATAAATGGGATATAAGTAGCGTGCTGAAAATATCTACCCAAGACAGGACTCGCAGCAATGGTTTCAAGTAGGAAAAATTCAGATTCAGGAAGGATATAGGAAAGCACTGGTTTGGTAATAGAGTTGTGGATGAGTGGAACAAACTCCCGAGTACAGTTATTGAGGCTAAAACGTTGTGTAGTTTTAAAAATAGGTTAGATAAGTACATGAGTGGGTGTAGGTGGGTGTGAGTTGGACCTGACTAGCTTGGGCTAATCCGTGGGGGGGAGGGGGACATGGACCTGCTCCGCATGAGTCAGTAGACCTGCTGCAGTGTTCCTTCTTTCTTATGTTCTTACTTCTTAAATTTCTCCAAGATAAAGGAGGAGGAGCAGAAGGAGGAGGAGGAGGAGGAGCACCAGCAGCCCCATCTCCAGCAGCATCACCAGCCCCATCTCCAGCAGCAGCAGCATCACCAGCCCCATCTCCAGCAGCAGCAGCATCACCAGCCCCATCTCCAGCAGCATCACCAGCCCCATCTCCAGCAGCACCAGCATCACCAGCATCACCAGCCCCATCTCCAGCAGCAGCAGCATCACCAGCCCCATCTCCAGTAGCAGCAGCATCACCAGCCCCATCTCCAGTAGCAGCAGCATCACCAGCCCCATCTCCAGTAGCAGCAGCATCACCAGCCCCATCTCCAGCAGCAGCAGCATCACCAGCCCCATCTCCAGTAGCAGCGGCACCATCAGCACCATCTCCAACAGAAGCAGCAGCAGCACCATCTTTAGCAGAACCAGCAGCAGCAGCACCAGCACCATCTTCAGCAGCAGCACTAGCACCATCTCCAACAGCAGCACTAGCACCACCCCCAGGAGCAGCAACAGCACCAGTAGCATCACCAGCCCCATCTCCAACAACAGCAGCACCAGCAGCACCATCCCCAACAGCAGCAACAGCACCAGCACCATCTCCAGGAGCACCAGCACCATCTCCAGGAGCACCAGCACCAGCAGCACCATCTCCAACAGCAGCAGCACCATCTCCAGCAGAACCAGCAGCAGCAGCACCATCTCCAACAGCAGCAGCACCATTTCCAGCAGAACCAGCAGCAGCAGCACCATCTCCAACAGCAGCAGCACCATCTCCAACAGCAGCAGCACCATCTCCAACAGCAGCAGCAGCAGTAGTAGTAGTACAAGTTCAACATCTACTTCCAACATGTGCTATGACTTCAGGAATTGTATAGCTATTCTCCCCTTCCTTGGATCAAACCTGATTACATACCATTCCCCAGGGATTGTATGATACTTATCGGTTTTTAGCTCTTCCCATGAATAACAGGTTGACCTGTGCCTTGAAGAACGTTCTTAGTGGATACTTAATGTTTAGTGAAGCAACAATGGTCTTACCTCCCTGGGTTCTGGTGTGTCAGGTAGATACTTAATGTTTAGTGAAGCAACAATGGTCTTACCTCCCTGGGTTCTGGTGTGTCAGGTAGATACTTAATGTTTAGTGAAGCAACAATGGTCTTCCTTCCCTGGGTTCTGGTGTGTCAGGTAGATACTTAATGTTTAGTGAAGCAACAATGGTCTTACCTCCCTGGGTTCTGGTGTGTCAGGTAGATACTTAATGTTTAGTGAAGCAACAATGGTCTTACCTCCCTGGGTTCTGGTGTGTCAGGTAGATACTTAATGTTTAGTGAAGCAACAATGGTCTTCCCTCCCTGGGTTCTGGTGTCAGGTGAGAAACACTGCAACAGATCATTTTTGTGTGTTGTCTTCAGGAGGACCATGGGCTCACAGATCAATATCATATTAACGGTATCAGATACTGATAAGCAGATGAAAGAGACGCGTGCAACGTTCTGGTATCTTCATTTCCAAAACATTTCCGATCAGTGCAGTGTTGGCCACTCTCTGCATGGAACACTGAAACACTTCATAACTTTCCTACCATCTCCGAAACTATAAAACATAATTACGCTATCTTTATGATAATCGGGTAAATTTCACGAAAGGACTCATAATCTAGAACACCCTTAGTACCCTCAACAGTGTGGAACCCATAATTAAACTTATACTGGAGGAAGGGAAACAGTTCCTAGACGTCGTACTAGACACAGACACAGACAGATATACACATCAAGGATACAGTAAGTGCAGCAAGAGGGATCATATATCCCCATCCCCCCTCGCACCACGACACCAGAAACAAGAACGGCGTAATCATTGGTTTCTTCCTCAGAATACATGGAATATCCAGCCATCATTGTCTTGAAGATCAATGTGAATACATTATGAAGAGTAAGAGGCAAGAGAGCGGTCACTAGATACACCGTCCTTCCATCAGCAACGTAGCCAGCAATGTTTCTAGAGTTCTCAGGGACATAGCAACGGCTCAACGGCCACCATCGACAACCTGACCAAGAATGACAATACCTTTGAATCCAGACTTGGAGTATACAAGATCTCTAGCAGAGACTGTGTGTGTGAGTGTGTATGTACTCACCTAGTTGTACTCACCTAGTTGTGGCTGCAGGGGTCGATTCACAGCCCCTGGCCCCGCTTCTTCGCTGGTCGCTACTAGGTCACTCTTCCCGCTTCATGAGCTTTATCATACCTCTTCTTAAATCTATGTATGGATCCTGCCTCCACTACATCACTTCCCAGACTATTCCACTTCCAGACAACTCTATGACAGAAGATATACTTCCTAACATGTGTTTGTATGTGTATGTGTGTGTGTGTGTGTGTGTGTGTGTGTATTTCGAGCACAGGTAATAATTCAAGGCTTGTTGCACCTGGCTGTAACCAGAGTTAGCAATATTAAGAGCAACTGGGTTCGTCTAGGGTAAGGCAGATGCAGAAGGGATAGTTTCTTTACCCATATATTCCTTCACAATTAAGATATTACGTTAGCAGTAAGACCGAACAGAAAGCCACTCACAGCAAGAGTGGATTCGACCGGAGTAAGCGAGTATCTGCCTCACAGCCAGGGTGGCAGGTGTGACATCACCTTGGCTGGGGAAGCATGCTCTCACCTGATTGGTGGGTTGAAGTGGACAATTAAGCAGAGGGGCCCCAGAACTGCTATATTCTAAATTTCCAGTTCGCTGGTCGAGAGGTCATGCCAGTATGATGAATGTCGAATAAAGTGTAACATACTCGGTGCATACCACGGAGTGTCTGTGTTTTGCTAAATTCTTTATTTTCTTACTATTGTTATTGATTTTTATTGTTTATTTTTGTTGCTGCTTTTTATTGATTTTTGTTATTGATTTTCGTTGATTTGTATTTGTATTTATTTTTACTGATATTGATTTTGTGCGCGTGTGCGCATTATACCATAGTTTATCAGTATTGCAGTCCCTCGTGGCACTGTCACTATCACTGTATCACTATCTCAGTTATTCACAATACTCTCACTGTAGCACTGTCACTATCACTGTATCACTGAGAGTTACAGTGTCTCTGAAACTCAGGCTACGAAATTCTCAGCTAACTAGGACACCACTGTTAGGTATTATAAACTAGCCAGCCACTCAGTGTGTGTGTGAGGGAGACATCACTGTGTGTGAGGGAGACATCACTGTGTGTGAGGGAGACATCGCTGTGTATGAGACATCACTGTGTGTGAGGGAGACATCACTGTGTGTGAGGGAGGCATCACTGTGTGTGAGGGAGACATCACTGTGTGTGAGGGAGACATCACTGTGTGTGAGGGAGACATCACTGTGTGTGAGGGAGGCATCACTGTGTGTGAGGGAGACATCACTGTGTGTGAGGGAGGCATCACTGTGTGTGAGGGAGACATCACTGTGTGTGAGGGAGACATCACTGTGTGTGAGGGAGACATCACTGTGTGTGAGGGAGATGTCACTGTGTGAGGGAGACATCACTGTGTGTGAGGGAGACATCACTCAGTATGAGGGAGACATCACGTTGTGTGTGAGCAAGACATCACTCAGTGTGTGTGTGAGGGAGACATCACTCAGTGTGTGAGGTAGACATCACTCAATGTGTGAAACATCATTTTGAGTGTGAGGGAGACATCACTCAGTGTGTGAGGGAGACATCACTCAGTGTGAGGGAGATATCACTCAGTGTGAGGGGGACATCACTTAGTGTGAGGGAGACATCATTGTGTGAGGGAGACATCACTTTGTGTGAGGGAGACATCACTTAGTGTGAGGGAGACATCACTTAGTGTGTGAGGGAGACATCATTCAGTGTATGTGAGGGAGATATCACTTTGTGTGTGTGAGTGAGATATCATTGTGTGAGAGAGACATCACTTAGTGAGTGTGAGGGAGACATCACTGTGTGAGAGAGACATCACTTAGTGTGTGTGAGGCAGACATCACTTATTGTGAGGGAGATATCACTTTGTGTGTGTGAGGGAGACATCACTTTGTGTGTGTGAGGGAGACATCACTTAGTGAGTGTGAGGGAGACATCACTGTGTGAGAGAAACATCACTTAGTATGTGTGAGGGAGGCATCCCTCAATGTGTGAGGGAGACATCACTCAGCGTATGAAGGAGACATCATTTAGTGTGTGTGAGGGAGACATCACTCAGTGTGTGTGTGAGGGAGACATCACTCAGTGTGTGAGGGAGACATCACTCAGTGTGTGAGGGAGACATCACTCGATGTGTGAAGGAGACATCACTCAGGGTATGAAGGAGACATCACTTAGTGTGCGTGAGGGAGACATCACTCAGTGTGTGAGGAAGACATCACTTAGTGTTTGTGTGAGGGAGGCATCGCTTGTGTGTGTGACATCACGTAGTGAGTGTTAGGGAGACATCATTGTGTGAGAGAGACATCACTGTGTGTGAGGGAGACATCACTGTGTGTGAGGGAGACATAGCTTAGTGTGTGTGTGCGGGAGACATCACTTAGTATGTGAGGGAGACATCACTTAGTCTGTGTGACATCACTTAGTGTGAGGGAGACATCATTGTGTGAGAGACATCACTGTGTGTGAGGAAGACATCACTGTGTGTGAGGGAGACATCACTCTGTGTGTGTGTGAGGGAGACATCAGTGTGAGGGAGACATCACTCAGTGTGTGAAGGAGACATCACTCTGTGTGTGTGTGAGGGAGACATCAGTGTGAGGGAGACATCACTCAGTGTGTGAGGGAGGCATCACTGTGTGTGAGGGAGACATCACTGTGTGTGAGGGAGACATCACTGTGTGTGAGGGAGACATCACTGTGTGTGAGGGAGATGTCACTGTGTGAGGGAGACATCACTGTGTGTGAGGGAGACATCACTCAGTATGAGGGAGACATCACGTTGTGTGTGAGCAAGACATCACTCAGTGTGTGTGTGAGGGAGACATCACTCAGTGTGTGAGGGAGACATCACTCAATGTGTGAAACATCATTTTGAGTGTGAGGGAGACATCACTCAGTGTGTGAGGGAGACATCACTCAGTGTGTGAGGGAGACATCACTCAGTGAGAGGGAGACATCACTCAGTGTGAGGGGGACATCACTTAGTGTGAGGGAGACATCATTGTGTGAGGGAGACATCACTTTGTGTGAGGGAGACATCACTTAGTGTGAGGGAGACATCACTTAGTGTGTGTGAGGGAGATATCACTTTGTGTGTGTGAGTGAGATATCATTGTGTGATAGAGACATCAGTGTGTGAGGTAGACATCACTTAGTGTGAGGGAGACATCACTGTGTGAGAGAGACATCACTTAGTGTGTGTGAGGCAGACATCACTTATTGTGAGGGAGACATCACTTTGTGTGTGTGAGGGAGACATCACTTAGTGTGAGGGAGACATCATTGTGTAAGAGAGACATCAGTGTGTGTGAGGGAGACATCACTTAGTGAGTGTGAGGGAGACATCACTGTGTGAGAGAAACATCACTTAGTGTGTGTGAGGGAGGCATCCCTCAATGTGTGAGGGAGACATCACTCAGCGTATGAAGGAGACATCATTTAGTGTGTGTGAGGGAGACATCACTCAGTGTGTGTGTGAGGGAGACATCACTCAGTGTGTGAGGGAGACATCACTCAGTGTGTGAGGGAGACATCACTCGGTGTGTGAAGGAGACATCACTCAGGGTATGAAGGAGACATCACTTAGTGTGTGTGAGGGAGACATCACTCTGTGTGTGAGGGAGACATCACTTAGTGTGTGCGTGAGGGAGACATCACTCAGTGTGTGAGGAAGACATCACTTAGTGTTTGTGTGAGGGAGGCATCGCTTGTGTGTGTGACATCATGTAGTGAGTGTTAGGGAGACATCATTGTGTGAGAGAGACATCACTGTGTGTGAGGGAGACATCACTGTGTGTGAGGGAGACATAGCTTAGTGTGTGTGTGCGGGAGACATCACTTAGTATGTGTGTGAGGGAGACATCACTTAGTCTGTGTGACATCACTTAGTGTGAGGGAGACATCATTGTGTGAGAGACATCACTGTGTGTGAGGAAGACATCACTGTGTGTGAGGGAGACATCAGTGTGAGGGAGACATCACTCAGTGTGTGAAGGAGACATCACTCAGTGTGTGTGAGAGGGAGACATCACTCAGTGTGTGTGAGGGAGACATCACTTAGTGTGTGCGTGTGAGGGAGACATCACTTAGTGTGTGAGGGAGACATCACTCAGCATGTGAAGGAGACATCACTTAGTGTATGTGAGGGAGACATCACTCTGTGTGGGTGTGAGGGAGACATCACTTAGTGTGTGTGTGAGGGAGACATCACTCAGTGTGTGTGAGAGGGAGACATCACTCAGTGTGTGTGAGGGAGACATCACTTAGTGTGTGCGTGTGAGGGAGACATCACTTAGTGTGTGAGGGAGACATCACTCAGCATGTGAAGGAGACATCAGTTAGTGTATGTGAGGGAGACATAACTCTGTGTGGGTGTGAGGGAGACATCACTCAGTGTGTGTGTGAGGGAGACATCACTCAGTGTGTGTGAGAGGGAGACATCACTCAGTGTGTGTGAGGGAGACATCACTCAGTGTGTGTGAGGGAGACATCACTTAGTGTGTGAGGGAGACATCACTTAGTGTGTGAGGGAGACATCACTTAGTGTGTGAGGGAGACATCACTTAGTATGTGTGTGAGGGAGACATCACTCAGTGTGTGAGGGAGACATCACTCAGTGTGTGTGTGTGTGAGGGAGACATCACTCAGTGTGTGAGGGAGACATCACTTAGTATGTGTGTGAGGGAGACATCACTCAGTGTGTGTGTGTGTGAGGGCGTGTAAGTGGACTCTCAGTGGTGAACTTAACAACTTGATATACACTGATTACACCTCATACCCACTCACCGTGGCAGTTGTTGCTACTAACCTCAACCTCTCTGCCCCCCTCCCACCCACAAGCCCCTCCCCCCCTCGATCCCACTCTATCACCCTCTTTTTTTTTTTTTTTACACAGGGTTTGACAAGGTTAAGGATCCCTAGCTTTATTGACAGCTATTTACAGGTTAAGGATTCCTAACTTTATTGGCAAGCTAAGAGCTGTTACCTACATCAGCTCATTTGAAAGCATTTTTATTGTTATGAGACATACAAGTAGGAAACAGGATGAAGTTGGAGCCATCTGTGGGCCAGCATTTTCATTTGATCAACTGACGTTATCTCGTTGACATCATTATGCTGTACGAATGTGTTCCATACTCGAGTCATCCTGGGTATGTATGATCTCAGATGGAGTGATGTTCTGGAGAAGGGTACAGCCAGAGTGAAGTTGCTGCTTTCTGCCCGTCTTGTGGCATAAAAGCTTGTTCCATGCTGTCCTCGAAGTGGATCCAAGTGTGGTATTTTGACAATATTGGCCTTGTACATAACAGTAAGGCCACCCACATCCCTCCTATGTTGAAGGCTCTGCTGAAATGACAGATCTATCCAAGATGGGTCCAGGCGAGAGATGAGACGTCTTGCTCTGTTCTCTACTCTGTCAAGCAGTCGCAGATGAGAGGGGGGGCAGGCAAACCAAGAAAGTGGAGCATACTCAAGGTGTCAGCGTACTTGTGCCTCGTACAGGATCTTGCAACCCCTACTGTCAAGCAGATGCGAGATACGGCGAAGTGCTGTAAGCTTCCTGGCTGCCTTGTTTGCAAGATTTACAACATGGTTCTTCATGGTTAGTTTGGAGTCAAATTTCACCCCAAGGATATCAACTTCTTCTCCAGGTGCCAACACCCTCCCATTCATCCTTACTACTGCACCAGCATTACCATCATGGTGCCTAGAGACGATCATCATTTGCGTTTTCTCAGGTGCAAATGTTACTTGCTGTTGCGGCCCCCTGCCAAACTAGCGGTTAAATAGTTAACCTGCCGGCCGGCAGTACCACTGGGTACGTCATCAAACCCAATGTGGGGACTGCTGAGCCGGCCTTAGAGCAGTAAGTTCCTGAGTGCCTCACGGTGCACATCTAAGCAGTAGGTACCTGACCACCTAAGGGTACAGTCTACTGGCTTTAGTAACAGTATGTACCTGAGCGCCTCAGGATACGCACCTAAGCAGTAGGTACCTGCACACCTAAGGGTACACGTCTACTGGCTTCAGCAACATTAAGTACCTGAACTCCTCAGGGTACACATCTACGCAGTAGGTACCTGACCACCTAATCGTACCTATCTACTGGCGTTAGAAGAACCGCTCACCGCAGCTCACTGAGTCTGTTGGCCTCAGTTACTTGACGGCCGCATTCAGTGAGCTTGCAGCATGGTGTTCGGCTAGCGGTGTGTCAACCGGCTTTAGAGAGGATTTACTGGACTACCGGTGATGTCTGTGGACTCACCGTCTACGTTGATCAACTGTGGGCCGGAATCATCAGATGCTGTTTAGTGGGATATTACATGAAGAAAAGGTTGGAGTGTTACACTGAACTGGGCCAGGACCGTAGTGTGACACTTAGGGACGTATGATGGAGTGGAACACTGAGATATGCACAGGACCGTAGTGGAACACTGAGATGAAAAGGGTGTCGTGGGACACTGAAGATGGCCTGGTTGTAGTGTACACTGAATAGTGTCATGTGACTGGCCTCGTGTCGTGAGAAGCAGTTGATTGTAATTTATTATACAAATGTTATTTATAATTTATTATTTTAGTATAGAGATATATATATAGTGACAGTAGTGTCAAGAAAGTTGTACCCTGTGTAGGGTCACGAATAATTATTTATTATTTTAGTTAGATGCTAATTATAATTTATTATAGTAACATGTACATATATCATAGTTCAAATACCTCTAGACCAAAGATAGTTGATTTATATATATTAAAGATTAATTGATTTTAATGTGTGTATTTATGTATCCCGAACTCTTTATTACAAAAGGAGTAAATCTTGCCATCTTTTAAAAATTACTTTTTTGTAATACTTACCATCTATTTCCCCAAGCTGATATAGCTCTCAGCTGGTGATTGATGTAGCTTAGAGCAGCTGGCATCTCTTCTCTTGGATAAGTGAATGTCAGTGTACAGTCGTCTGCATATGCATGTGATTCTGGGATGAGATGAAGAAGGTCGTTGAAGTAGACATTCCATAACAATGGACCCAGCACGCTTTCTTGTGGAACACTTGCCCCAATAGGATGTCTTGCTGATTCCGTTCCATTGAGAACTACACTTAGAGATCTACCATGAAGGTAATCACTGAGGAGACATAGCGTAGAGCCTGCAATTCCCAGTGCTTGAAGTTTTGCTAAGAGGCCCTGGTGCCACACCCGGTCGAAAGCACCAGCAATATCCAGTGCTACCACAAAGCTGACTTTGGATTCATCCAGTGACTGGTGCCACTTAGTGGAGAGGTTTAACAACAGATCAGCAGCAGAGTAACCTTTCCTGAAGCCTATTGACGGTCACAAAGTAGTGAGTGGTAGTCAAAAAACTCTGTCATTTGTCTTGAGATTATTGTCTCAAGGATCTTACCAGTGATTGACAGGAGTGACACTGGTCTGTAGTTGCTGATTTCTGCTCTGCTCTTCTTTTTGTGAACAGGGACTACATTTGCCTCTTTCCACAGAGAAGGCCATTTACACTGTACTAGGCAGTGCTGAAAGATGCGAGTTAGAAGTGCTGCTAGCTGGTCTGCACATCTTCTCAGCAATCTTGGGCTCAACTTGTCGGGGCCCACAGCCTTTCCTTGGTCAAGCGATTTAAGAAGGAAATGTAACTCCTCCTGCCTTCTCTCTCTCTCTCTCTCTCTCTCTCTCTCTCTCTCTCTCTCTCTCCACCCTTTCTCTCTCTCTCTCTCTCTCTCTTCCCCTCCTTCCTTTCTCACTCACCCCCTCCCATCCCTTCCTCTCTCTTCCCCCTCCCATCCCATCCTCTCTCACTCTCCCCCTCCCATCTCATCATCTCTCACTCCCCCTCCCTTCCTCTCTCTCTCTCTCTCTCTCTCCCCTCCCATTTCCTCTCTCTCTCTCCCTCCCCTTACCTTCCTTCCTCTCACTCCCCCCATCCCTTCCTCTCTCTCCCCCTTACATCCTTTCCTCTCTCACTCTCCCCCTCCCATGTCTTCCTTTCTTTCTCTCTCTCTCTCTCTCCACCCTTCCTCTCTCTCTCTCTCTCTCTCTCTCTCTCTCTCTTCCCCTCCTTCCTTTCTCACTCACCCCCTCCCATCCCTTCCTCTCTCTCCCCCCTCCCATCCTCTCTCACTCTCCCCCTCCCATCTCATCATCTCTCACTCCCCCCTCTCTCTCTCTCCCCTCCCATTTCCTCTCTCTCTCTCTCCCTCCCCTTACCTTCCTTCCTCTCACTCCCCCCATCCCTTCCTCTCTCTCCCCCTCCCATCCCTTCCTCTCTCACTCTCCCTCTCGCATCCCTTCCTCTCTCTCTTCCCCCTCAAATCCCTTCCTCTCTCCCCTCCCATCCCATCTCACTCTCCCCCTCCCATCCCTTACTATCTCATTCTTCCCCTCCCCTCCCTTCCTCTCTCACTCTCCCCCTCCCAACCCTTCCTCTATCTCTTCCCCCTCCCATTCCTTCCTCTCTCTCCCCTCCCATCCCTTCCTATCTCACTCTCCCCCTAGCATCCCCTCCTCTCTCACTGTCCCCTCCCCACCCTCTCTCTCTCTCCCAACTCTTCCTCTCTCTCCACCCTTCCATCCTTTCCTCTCTCTCCCCCTCCCATCCCGTCCTCTCTCTCTCCCCCCTCCCATCCGTTCTTCTCTCCGCAGAAGTCACCAAACCCTAACTAATTATTAATTAACTATTTAAAACAAGTTATTATTAAGGTAGTTATGAGAGGCAATGTGTGGTGGGTGTAACAATGTCACCACCACTGTCACACAAGTAACAATGTCACCACGACTGTCACACAAGTAACAATGTCACCACCACTGTCACACAAGTAACAATGTCACCACCACTGTCACACAAGTAACAATGTCACCACCACTGTCACACAAGTAACAATGTCACCACCACTGTCACACAAGTAACAATGTCACCACCACTGTCACACAAGTAACAATGTTACCACCACTGTCACACAAGTAACAATGTTACCACCACTGTCACAAAAGTAACAAGTTTAAAAACAGCAATTACCGGGATACCTCAGGGATATGTTTAAAAGATAATATTCAGAATAAAGTTGTTAGTAATGGTAAATCAATTGATCAACAAAGATAGTAGAGGGCAACGAGTGACTAGCTCCCTTAAGGTTTACTATACAAATAGTAGGAGTCTAAGACATAAGATAGACGAGCTAAGATTACTTGTAAGTGTAGGTAATATAGATATTATTGGTATAACAGAGACCTGGTTCAATTTGAAAGATAGAGAAATGCCTTCTGAATGCAACATACAGGGTTATAAACTATTCCACACTGATAGGGTCAGCAGGAAGGGTGGTGGTGTGGCGACGAATGTCAGAGATAATTTAAACTGTTGTCTTAGACATGATAAAAGATTAAAAACATCGGACACAGAATCTGTTTGCCTACAGTTTCTCGAGGGTCGTGAAAAATTAATTTTGGGTGTGATTTATAGGCCCCCAAACCTTGACAGAGAGTGGAGTAAGCTGTTATGGGATGAAATTCATAAGGCATCTAGATATGAAAATGTTGTGTTAATGGGAGATTTTAACTTTAGACAAATTGACTGGAACAGTGTGACAGGAAATCTTGAGTCTAGTGACTTTCTTGATACGGTTCAAGATTGCTTTTTAGAACAGGTTGTGACAGAACCAAATAGAGGAAACAATCTGCTTGATTTGGTTCGTGCCAACAAAGATTCACTAATTAATAATCTTGAGGTTAATGATGAGCTTGGGGAAAGTGATCACAAATCACTTAGTTTCAATATATCATGGAATTACCCAGATAACTGCAATCAAATCTCTGTCCCAGACTTTCGCTTGGCCGACTTCATGGGACTGAAAAATTACCTGGATGGGCTAAATTGGGATTTCCTGACTATGGGTCAGGTAGGTGATCTTGGTTGCCAATATGACGTTTTTCAGAGCATAGTTCTAGCTGCCCAGACAACTTTTGTGCCGAGTACCTCTTCAAGGGGGGCTCCTTGGCGTGGTGAAGAGGCTCTTGGTCTGAGGAATTAGCCCTGTCGGTCTTCTTCCTCAGACCGAACCTAATTACCCCCCATTCTCCCCTCCCCTATCCCATCCTCCCCTTTTTCCATTCCTCCTCCTCCTCCTCACCCCTCCCTTTTGCCCTTCCTCTTTTTAGCCTTCGTGATTTCTCCCACAGGCGCGCTAGTTCCTAGGTAGGCGAAAGGACACCGGGGTCCATCCCATTCCATTGAGGTTTCTTGGCGGTGGCGTAGTTTGCCGTGGAATCTGGATTGCCTAGGGATGTCCCGATCCCTCTCCGGTATCCCGGAGTAGCTTTGGGTGTCTTTTGGGCGACGGGTGTATCTCTGGAAGCCACCTTTCGGATTCCGGGGGTGGTGGCTGAAGGAGGTATGCTTTGTGGCGGATATCCGGCCGCCCTCTCTTTTGTCCACCGAGGTTGCTCGGCAGATGTGAGGTTGCTATCCCAGATTGCTGGTTTACTGGCATGAAGGGTAGGGTATGGCACGGGTTCCATGCTGCATCTGCGCTACTAGCGGTGTCGAGTCCTCTTGGGCGCGGAGGGAGATTTCTGGCCCTTTCATTCCTCCTAGGAACTATCCCTCCCCGGTCCCCCCTTTTTTTTTCTTTTTTTTTTATTTTTATTTTCTTTTCTTTTCTTTTTTTTTCTTAAAAACAAAAAGAAAGAAGTAACCTAACCATGGCAGCCCTAGTCCATGAACCTGGTACCCCCGGGCCCCTTCTTGATACCGCACCCCGTTCTGACCCCGCCTCGTCTTTGGACCACTCTTCAGACATTCCTCATGCCTCTGTACCTATTGCCGGTGCTGTTTCCTCACCCGCTTCAGGTACTGAGGCCTCGACTGACTCCTTCGATTTATCAGACCTTCGCTCTCCTCTGACTATGCTTCCGGCCTCTCCCTCTACGGTGCGGCAATTTTCAAATCGCCGACCCGTTCCACGTCGGACCAACTCTGGTCCCACGCCTAAACGTCAACGACAATTACCTGCTGATGATACTTCTCCACCTTCACCTTCTCGTTCTTCTCAGAAACGATCGACACGTCCTTCACTACCTTTCCACGCTCAGTTTCAGACTGAACAGTGGACTAAATTCTTCACTTTACGACCAACTTCCTCTACTGCCTATCTTTCTGACCATAGTATTGGCAAGGCACTCCTACGCCATGTTGGTAAAGATATTTCTTTTCATGCTCTTAAGAGCGGTACGCGCATCATTACCGTACAGAATGCTACCCAGGCTCGTGAGCTCTCTCGTCTTTCCCATATACTGTTCCTGTCACCCTTGAAAAACATCATTCCCTCAATTCTTGTAGTGGTACCGTTATTCTGCCCCATACCATAGTTCAACAAAATTTCCAGACATGTGGCACCGACATTCTAGAACAGCTGGAACTCCAAGATCTCCCAATCCTCAAGGTAGACACTTACGTTCTTCCTGCCCGTGGGCGGAGACGATACCCTAGCAATGTGGCTCGTTTAACTTTTGACAGCCGAGAACTCCCATCCTCCGTTTATATAGCAGGACATCGGTTACAAGTTCGAAAGGTGATCCCTACACCACAACAGTGCAGAAATTGCTGGCGATTTGGCCATCCAGCGAAATATTGCAGATCTATCGCCGAATGCCCAGTCTGTGGTGCCGATGACCATTCTAATACGTCTTGCAATCGATCTCCCTCTTGCCTTAACTGTCATGAGGCTCACCCTTCGTACTCTCGCCGTTGTCAGGTCTATTTAAACGAGCGGGAAATCCGTTACCTCAAAGAGACAGAAGGTCTCCCTTATGCCATGGCAGTTTCTCATCTCCGCCTCCAAGGGAGACTCCCACGTGTTTCTTATTCCCGTGTTTCAAAACGTCCCCCCACTTCTGGTATCCCATCTTCTACACCCACCTCTGTGGTTACCTCTCCCATAATCACTCCTGTATCTAATCCTTTTGCTGTCCTCGGCTCAGACGTCCCTACTTCAACGCCTCAGTCTAATCTCGCTTCTTCGAGTTCTCTCTTACAAGCCTCAGTATCGACGAGACCTCGTACGACACCTCTTCCCAATCGTCCCTCTACTTCTCAAAAGTCAAAAAAAGGTCCGGTAACACCTCCTACCCATCTTCCACCTCCTCATTTTACCCTCCCTGTCTCTGTCCCTAGTTCTTCCCCTCTCACTGGCTCAGTTACAAGTGCAGAGGTTCACCCTCCTCCTCGTAATGTACCTTCCTCCCCTGTTCCCTCCCAAGTTTCTTCCTCTTCTGCCACCTCCCAGGTTCCTGTCTCTTCTGTCCCCTGCCACGCTTCTCCAGTTCCCTCCACCCTTTCGCCCCCCCCTGCCTTGGTACAGTCCAATACAGTTCCAATCTTTACTCATCCTCCCCCTACCATTCCCAATATTGTCTCCCATACGACATCTCTGAATTCCGAAACACTTGAAGCAATCTCTGAATATATTGCAGAGACCAAACCATCAATGGACACTGATCCACCTTCCGCTCTTTCTCTCTCCTCTGCTCCATCTGCGCAACTCCTTTCTTCACAGCGCACCGTTCCTTCGCTGCTTGAACATTTTCCACTGCCTCCGCATGTGGACTTTTCTAACCCTTCTAGTCCGTAGGAACCCTTACCTGCGGATTTCAAGTATCTTTATCATTGCCAATCATGGCCTTTTTACAGTGGAATATACGCGGCCTCAGGGGTAATCGGGGTGAGCTTCAGATGTTACTCTCCCAGTTTGCCCCTGTTGGTGTTTGCTTACAGGAACCAAAATTACACTCTGCTGTTATTTCTCACATCTCAGGCTATAATTTATTGTATTCATCAGATCCTTTTCCTGATGGGACCTTTAATGAAAGTGCCCTTCTTCTCCGCACTGATATTCCGTACCATCAGCTATTTATTCATACTTCGCTGCATTACACAGCAGCCCGTATCCACTTACATAGGTGGTATACGCTCTGTTCTTTATATCTCTCTCCTTCTCGGGCATTATCTATTCCGGATTTTGCCTTCCTTGTTTCGTCATTACCGCCACCGATTCTGTTACTTGGTGATTTTAATGCCCACCATTTCCTCTGGGGAGGGTCTCACTGTGATTCCCGTGGAATTCAGTTAGAGGCTTTTCTTGCCACCCACCCCCTCCATGTTTTAAATACAGGTACTCACACCCATTTTGATCCTCGGACTCATACTCTCTCTTGCATCGATCTCTCAGTTTGCTCTTCCTCCGCCGCATTAGACTTTACTTGGTCTGTTCTCCCGGACTTACATGACAGTGATCATTTCCCAATCATTCTTACTTCCCCTTCATATTCGCCACCTCTTCGCACCCCACGCTGGCAATTTAATCGGGCAAATTGGAACCTTTACTCACACCTGACTGTTTTTAAAGAGGTTCCTTCTTCGTCCTCCATCGATGAGCTTTTACACCTCTTCTCGTCCTCCGTTTTCACCGCAGCTTCTCATTCTATACCCCAAACTTCGGGCAGGCATTCTCAGAAATGCGTGCCTTGGTGGTCTCCTGCTTGTGCTCGTGCAGTACGTTTGAAACGCGCTGCATGGGGCAGGTACCGGTACAATAGAACCACAGAGCGACTCCTTGATTTTAAACAGAAGCGTGCGATCGCTCGCCGTGTCATCCGTGACGCTAAACGCACTTGCTGGCGAGATTATGTCTCCACCATCACCTCTGCTTCCTCTATGAGTGCAGTCTGGAAAAAAGTACGAAAACTGAGTGGTAAATATGCTCCTGACCCGGCTCCTGTTCTGCGGGTTGCCGGTGTTGATATAGCAAACCCACTAGATGTTGCCAATGAAATTGGCAATCATCTGGTCCGTATTTCTCAGGGACTCCATCTATGCCCCTCATTTCTTTCCTCAAAGTCTGCCAGAGAGTTAGCACCCTTGGACTTTTCTTCTCTCAGAGAAGAACAGTATAATGTGCCTTTTACACTTCAAGAACTGGAGGCAACACTCTCAGCTTGTCGATCATCGGCAGCTGGGCCCGACGACATTCATATTCGTATGCTACAACATTTACATCAGTCAGCCCTTGCAGTCCTATTACGCCTTTACAATCTTATTTGGTCACAAGGAGTTCTTCCACAGCTGTGGAAATCCGCCATTGTTCTCCCTTTCCGCAAACCAGGCACTACGGGACATGAAACCTCCCACTATCGTCCCATTGCTCTTACCAGTGCAGTTTGCAAAGTAATGGAACGTCTAGTAAATAGACGTTTAGTGTGGTATTTAGAGACACACAACAGTCTCTCCACTCGTCAATATGGCTTTCGTAAGGGACGTTCTACCATAGACCCCTTACTGCGCTTGGATACGTATGTTCGTAATGCCTTTGCGAATAACCACTCAGTTATTGCCATATTTTTTGACCTTGAGAAGGCATATGACACAACTTGGAGGTATAATATTTTAGCCCAAGCCCACTCCTTAGGCCTTCGAGGCAATCTACCATCCTTCCTTAAGAACTTTTTAACTGACAGGCATTTCCGTGTTCGGGTTAATAATGTGCTCTCCCCAGACTTTGTCCAAGCTGAAGGTGTCCCCCAGGGATGTGTTCTGAGCACAACACTTTTTCTCCTTGCTATTAATGATTTGGCCTCTAGTCTTCCATCAAATATTTGGTCATCACTCTATGTTGATGACTTCGCTATTGCCTGTGCAGGCGCTGACTGTCACCTCCTTACAGTTTCTCTCCAGCATGCAGTCGACCGTGTTTCCAATTGGGCCACCACACATGGGTTTAAATTTTCCAGCACTAAAACCCACCAAATCACTTTCACTAGACGCTCTGTCATCTCTGATCATCCTTTGTACCTCTATGGCTCACGTATCCCTGAACGTGATACAGTCAAGTTTCTGGGCCTCCTCTTTGATCGTAGGTTATCCTGGAAACCTCACATTACCTCTCTGAAGGCAACTTGTCACAGCCGGCTGAACCTTCTTAAAACCCTTGCTCATCTTTCGTGGGGAGCTGATCGTCGAACCCTCCTTCACCTACATTCCACCCTTATTTTATCGAAACTTGATTATGGTGACCAGATCTATTCAGCGGCATCTCCTGCTACTCTCTCTAGCCTTAACCCCATTCATCACCAAGGATTACGTTTATGCCTTGGTGCTTTTCGCTCTTCCCCTGTCGAAAGCCTCTATGCAGAAGCGAACGTTCCATCCTTATCCGATCGCCGTGATGCCCATTGCCTGCGCTACTATGTACGCTCTCATGATCTCCGCAATCCTTCCATTTATAGAATGGTCACTGATATTAGTAGACATTCTTTATTTGTTCGCCGCCCCTGCTTACTCCGTCCCTTCTCTCTTCGCCTTCATTCGCTCTTGTCTTCTCTTCAACTACCACCTTTCTATGTACATGTAGCATCTCACTTTTCCCTACCCCCCTGGGAAGTTCCAGCTGTTCGAGTCTGTTCTTTCTCCCTCCCTTGCTCGAAAGCCCAACTGTCTACGGTCGCTTCCCGCTCTCTTTTTCTTGACCACTTTCACTCTCATTCTCATGCCATTGCTGTGTACACAGATGGCTCTAAGTCTTCTGACGGCGTAGGATTCGCAGCAGTGTTTCCGGACAGCGTCGTACAAGGGCATTTACTATCTTCAGCTAGTATTTTTACTGCTGAATTATATGCCATCCTTACAGCACTTATCCGTATTGCATCTATGCCTGTGTCATCATTTGTGGTTGTCTCAGACTCCCTTAGTGCTTTACAGGCTATACAAAAATTTGATACACCTCACCCCTTAGTCCTCCGTATCCAACTTTGGCTACGCCGCATCTTTACTAAGCATAAAGATATTGTTTTTTGTTGGGTCCCTGGTCATGTTGACGTACAGGGCAATGAACAGGCAGACACTGCTGCGCGGTCAGCAGTACATGACCTACCAGTTTCTTATAGAGGTATTCCATGTACGGACTATTTTGCTGTAATATCTTCCCACCTTCACACCCGTTGGCAACAACGTTGGTCTACTATGCTCGGCAACAAACTTCAGTCTATTAAACCGAGTATAGGTTACTGGCCGTCTTCTTATCACCAGTGTCGAGGTTGGGAGACTACTCTCTCCCGTCTTCGCATTGGCCATACTCGTCTTACTCATGGATATCTCATGGAGAGGCGTCTTGCTCCTCTCTGTGAGAATTGCCAAGCTCCATTATCAGTCAGCCACATTCTGTTGGACTGCCCACTTTATCAACGAGCACGCAGAATTTACCTCTGTCGTCGTCTTCGCCCCGCTGCTCTCTCTTTACCTTCCCTTCTCGCTGATGGACCCACCTTTCATCCGGACTCTCTCATTGACTTTTTGACAACGACTGACTTACTTCACAAATTCTGATACTTTCAGCCCTTTCTACTTGTATCTCTTGCTACCCTCTACCCCCGTACTATCCCCTGCCCCGCTGTTTTCTGTAACCTGCTGATCATCCCCCCTCCCTTCTGCCATCCAATTCCCTTGCTTCCTTCCCTACCCTGCAGCGCTGTATAGCCCTTGTGGCTTAGCGCTTCTTTTTGATTATAATAATAATAATTGTGCCGAGTAGGGAAATTAGATCTAACAAAAATGATCCCAAATGGATGAACAATAGATTAAAACATCTCATTGGTCAAAAGAGAGGCATATATAGGCGTATCAAAAGAGGGGATGGGCAGTTAAAAAATCAATTTATTCAATTAAAGAGAGAAATAAAGAAAGGAATAAGAAAAGCGAAAAGGGATTATGAGCCTAAGGTCGCAAGGGATTCAAAGACTAACCCAAAAGGGTTCTTTCAGGTATACAGAAGTAAGATTAGGGACAAGACTGGCCCACTTAAGAGTAACTCTGGTCAGATCACTGGCAGTGATAAGGATATGTGTGAAATTCTCAATACCTACTTCCTCTCAGTTTTCACCCAGGAAAATACTAGCGATATTCCTGAAATAATAGATTATGTAGAACAGGATAATAAACTTTGTACGATTGCGGTAACTAGTGACATGGTCCTCAGACAAATAGAGAAACTAAAACCTAACAAATCCCCAGGTCCTGATGAACTGTTTGCAAGGGTATTAAAGGAATGTAAAGAGGAACTTAGCATACCTTTGGCTAATCTTTTTAACATATCACTACAAACTGGCATAGTGCCTGATAAGTGGAAAACGGCAAGGCAGGTGACAGGTCCTTGGCTTCGAACTATAGACCAATAAGCCTTACCTCCATAGTGGCAAAATTTATGGAATCAATAATTGCCGAAGCAATTCATAGCCATCTTGACAGGCACAGATTGATTAATGAATCTCAACACGGTTTTACAAGTAACAGTGTCACACAAGTAACAATGTCACCACCACTGTCACACAAGTAACAATGTCACCACCACTGTCACACAAGTAACAATGTTACCACCACTGTCACACAAGTAACAATGTCACCACCACTGTCACACAAGTAACAATGTCACCACCACTGTCACACAAGTAACAATGTCACCATCACTGTCACACAAGTAACAATGTTACCACCACTCTCACACAAGTAACAATGTCACCATCACTGTCACTCAAATAACAATGTTACCACCACTGTCACACAAGTAACAATGTCACCTCCACTGTCACACAAGTAACAATGTCACCTCCACTGTCACACAAGTAACAATGTCACCATCACTGTCACACGAGTAACAATGTCACCATCACTGTCACACAAGTAACAATGTCACCATCACTATCACACAAGTAACAATGTCACCACCACTGTCACACAAGTAACAATGTCACCATCACTGTCACAGAAGTAACAATGTTACCACCACTCTCACAAAAGTAACAATGTCACCATCACTGTCACTCAAATAACAATGTTACCACCACTGTCACACAAGTAACAATGTCACCATCACTGTCACACAAGTAACAATGTCACCATCACTGTCACACAAGTAACAATGTCACCACCACTGTCACACAAGTAACAATGTCACCATCACTGTCACACAAGTAACAATGTCACCATCACTGTCACACAAGTAACAATGTCACCACCACTGTCACACAAGTAACAATGTCACCACCACTGTCACACAAGTAACAATGTCACCATCACTGTCACACAAGTAACAATGTCACCATCACTGACGCACAAGTAACAATGTCACCACCACTGTCACACAAGTAACAATGTCACCATCACTGTCACACAAGTAACAATGTTACCACCACTCTCACACAAGTAACAATGTCACCATCACTGTCACTCAAATAACAATGTTACCACCACTGTCACACAAGTAACAATGTCACCTCCACTGTCACACAAGTAACAATGTCACCATCACTGTCACACAAGTAACAATGTCACCATCGCTGTCACACAAGTAAAAATGTCACCATCACTGTCACACAAGCATTAATTTCACCACCACTGTCACACAAGTAACAATGTCCCCACTGTCACAGTAGTAACAATGTCACCACCACTGTCACACAAGTAACAATGTTACCACCACTATTACACAAGTAACAATGTTACCACCACTGTCACACATGTAACAATGTCACCACCACTGTCACACAAGTAACAATGTCACCACCACTGTCACACAAGTAACAGCGTCATTACTGTCTCACAAGTAACAGTGTCACCACCACTGTCACACAAGTAACGGTGTAACGACTGTCACACAAGTAACAGTGTCACACAAGTAACAGTGTCACGACTGTCACACAAGTAACAGTGTCACGACTGTCACACAAGTAACAGTGTCACGACTGTCTCACAAGTAACAATGTGTAACAATGTCACCACCACTGTCTCACAAGTAACAGTGTCACGACTGTCACACAAGTAACAGTGTCACGACTGTTACACAAGTAACAGTGTCACCACTGTCTCACAAGTAACAGTGTCACGACTGTCACACAAGTAACAGTGTCACGACTGTCACACAAGTAACAGTGTCACGACTGTCACACAAGTAACAGTGTCACCACTGTCTCACAAGTAACAGTGTCACGACTGTCACACAAGTAACAGTGTCACGACTGTCTCACAAGTAACAATGTTACCACCACTGTCACACAAGTAACAGTGTCACGACTGTCACACAAGTAACAGTGTCACGACTGTCACACAAGTAACAGTGTCACGACTGTCACACAAGTAACAGTGTCACGACTGTCACACAAGTAACAGTGTCACGACTGTCACACAAGTAACAGTGTAACGACTGTCACACAAGTAACAGTGTCACGACTGTCTCACAAGTAACAGTGTCACGACTGTCTCAAAAGCAACAATGTCACCACCACTGTCTCACAAGTAACAGTGTCACGACTGTCACACAAGTAACAGTGTCACGACTGTCACACAAGTAACAGTGTCACGACTGTTACACAAGTAACAGTGTCACCACTATCACACAAGTAACAGTGTCACGACTGTCATACAAGTAACAGTGTCACGACTGTCTCAAAAGCAACAATGTCACCACCACTGTCTCACAAGTAACAGTGTCACGACTATCTCACAAGTAACAATGTTACCACCACTTTCACACAAGTAACAGTGTCAAGACTGTCTCACAAGTAACAGTGTCACGACTATCTCACAAGTAACAATGTTACCACCACTTTCACACAAGTAACAGTGTCACGACTGTCACACAAGTAACAGTGTCACGACTGTCTCACAAGTAACAATGTGTAACAATGTTATCACCACTGTCACACAAGTAACAGTGTCACGACTATCTCACAAGTAACAATGTTACCACCACTGTCTCACAAGTAACAATGTTACCACCACTGTCTCACAAGTAACAGTGTCACGACTGTCACACAAGTAACAGTGCCACCACTGTCTCACAAGTAACAGTGTCACGACTATCTCACAAGTAACAATGTTACCACCACTGTCTCACAAGTAACAATGTTACCACCACTGTCTCACAAGTAACAGTGTCACGACTGTCACACAAGTAACAGTGCCACCACTGTCTCACAAGTAACAGTGTCACGACTATCTCACAAGTAACAATGTTACCACCACTGTCTCACAAGTAACAATGTTACCACCACTGTCTCACAAGTGACAGTGCCACGACTGTCACACAAGTGACAGTGCCACCACTGTCTCACAAGTAACAATGTTACCACCACTGTCACACAACTGACAGTGTCACGACTGTCACACAACTGACAGTGTCACGACTGTCACACAACTGACAGTGTCACGACTGTCACACAAGTGACAGTGCCACCACTGTTACACAAGTGACAGTGCCACCACTGTCTCACAAGTAATATACTATACCACTAACTTGATTTACAACATAAAGTGTAGCAACTGTCTCCTGTGTATCAAGTGTCACCTGTGTAACAAGTGTTGCCTGTGTAACAAGTGTCACCTGTGTAACACGTGTCACTTGTGTAACAGCTGCCACTTGTGTAACAGCTGTCACTTGTGTAACAAGTGTCACCTGTGCAACACGTGTCACTTGTGTAACAGCTGTCCCTTGTGTTACAGCTGTCACTTGTGTAACAAGTGTAACCTGTTTAAAAAATGTCACCTGTGCAGCAAGTGTCACCTGTGTAATAACTGTACCTATGTAACAACTGCCACCTGCGTAACAATTGTCACTTGTGTAACAAGTGCCACCTCTGTAACAAATGCCACCCGTGTAACAACTCCCACCTGTGTAACAAGTGTCACCTGTGTAACAACTGTCACCTGTGTAACAAGTGTCACCTGTGTAACAAGTGCCACATGTGTAACAAGTGCCACCTTTGTAACAAGTGTCACCTGTGTAACAAGTGTCACCTGTGTAACAAGTGTCACCTGTGTAACAAGTGCCACCTGTGTAACAACTGTCACCTGTGTAACAAGTGTTACCTGTGTAACAACTGTCACCTGTGTAACAACTGACACCTGTGTAACAAGTGCCACCCGTGTAACAACTCCCACCTGTGTAACAAGTGTCACCTGTGTAACAACTGTCACATGTGTAACAAGTGCCACCTGTGTAACAACTGTCACCTGTGTAACAAGTGTTACCTGTGTAACAAGTGTCACCTGTGTAAAAACTGTCACCTGTGTAACAAGTGCCACCCGTGTAACAACTCCCACCTGTGTAACAAGTGTCACCTGTGTAACAACTGTCACCTGTGTAACAAGTGTCACCTGTGTAACAACTGTCACCTGTGTAACAAGTGTTACCTGTGTAACAAGTGTCACCTGTGTAATAAGTGTCACCTGTGTAACAAGTGTCACCTGTGTAACAAGTGTCACCTGTGTAATAAGTGTCACCTGTGTAATAAGTGTCACCTGTGTAACAACTGTCACCTGTGTAACAACTGTCACCTGTGTAACAACTGTCACCTGTGTAACAAGTGTCACCTGTGTAACAAGTGTCACTTGTGTAACAAGTGTCACCTGTGTAATAAGTGTCACCTGTGTAACAACTGTCACCTGTGTAACAACTGTCACCTGTGTAACAACTGTCACCTGTGTAACAAGTGTCACCTGTGTAACAAGTGTCACTTGTGTAACAAGTGTCACCTGTGTAATAAGTGTCACCTGTGTAACAAGGGTACTGCCCAACTTACCTTTCAAATATGATGGACATTTTCCCACGGCTTTCAGGTTGATGTCTGTCTGATATATATTACATGTGGGTTACCTGAAGACGATCTTGATATCACTGACCCACTCCCAGACCAGGCCTCCTGGTTCCTGGCCTGATCGATCAGGTTGTTTGTTCGAGCCGCACGCAATCCTACATTGGCACCACAGCTCGGCTGATCACGAGTTTATCAACTGTTCTCATCAATACAACTCTAGGTCTGCTGGCAATTTCTTTTAAGCATAACGAGTGTGTGTTTTAAAGAGTCTTGGTGCCTTTACACTTAACTCTTGTTTTCGACTGGAGGTATTATACGTTGTCTGTCAGTCCTTTTGTTTTCATGGGTAATTGCGGTGTGCAGGTTTGGGATCAATCCCTCCAAAATTTTCCAGTAATTTAGATGCTTGACTGAGGTTATACGGGCAGTGAAGGTTTCCCTGTACATTTTCCAGTTCTGCAATTTAACCTAACTTAAAAGGGCTGTTAGTACACAGCAAAATTCCAGCCTAAAGAGAACAAGTGATTTTAAGAAAATCATGGCCTGGCATCTCATGCTTTGAAGGTTCTAATTATCCAGTCTATCATTTTCCTTGCTGCTTTGATAATAATCTTGTTGTGATCCTTGAATGTGAGATTTTCTGACATTATCATTCCTGAGTCTCTCACATTAAACTTCCGCTCTGCTGAGAGATTCAGGTTTGTTTTATGTTCCATTCCGGTTGCCATTTCCTCAAATTTTCCATGGCCGAATAACTAAAATTTGTTCCCATTGAACATCATACCGTTGTCAGTGATCCACTGAAGATTTGACATGGATCAGCTTGGCGGTTTTCTGTATCCTCAAATAAATTCTAGTATCGTCTGCAAAGGATGATACGATGTTATCTGAGAATGAGAAGGAATGGGAGTACCGTCAGGGAACACAGAACCTCACCGTGGCAACTTCTGTTTTCTTACTGTTCATTATTAATCTTGGCAGAGTGCAACGGACACGTGAAGTAGCAGCAACAACACTCACAGTAAGAGGTATTCTTGAGCTGGGGTGTAGCTCCAAAAGGATCCTGTCATGCTTGCTGCCTTTGCAACTCCTGACATCGTCTGCTGCTATGCAGCTGCCACGCCCTTCGAGCCTAGTTTGGATGGGGGGGTTGTGGCAGCCCAAGGTACCTAGCTTCTCCCTCCGAGCCCCGTGGGAGGTACTTATACCTCCTCCCATGGCAGACATTGGTCTGAGACACTCCCTGGACATGGAGCCAAGACCGGACCACCTCTTGGACTAGGCCCGGGACGGGCGATTATACCGGCGAACCTAAAACACAACATTAATCTTTGGGTTCCAATTATAGGAAGTTAATTACCAGTCTGTCCAGTTTTCCGGTTATTATTTTTCATGTATTTTCTGCACTATTACACCACGATCGAACTGTTGGAAGATTCATGTAAAGTCTGTGCACACTACATCTGTACTTAGCTTGTCTGTCAGTTCCTGGATCATGTTGCAATGGTCCAGGAACTGCAAAAAGCGTTGTTTTTACGACTGTTTTAATGCAGCTTTTGTGAAGAGGGACTATGCCAATGGTTTTTAATGACTGTTGATGACACCTGTGTCCAGGCCTCCTCTCAGAATATTTAGGATATAATAGGGATTTCTTGCAATTCTTGATGAATATGAAGGTCTAGAACTCTGGTCACAGAGCAGAGTACATGTGCATGCTACCAATGGCTCCTTTAAAGGCGCATGGGGTAAGGATTATGTCTAAATTATGGAGACGCTGTCAAAAGTTTTGGTCACATCGATGATAAAGTCACGTATAGTGTCAAGTGGTAGCTGGTTAATGGCTCACTTAACACTGAGTTCAAAAGTGACTTCAGTATTTCACTCATTTCTTTGTTTTCAGTACATGTACCAAGTCGTCTCAGTAAACACCGAGATAATAGATGTGGTTCCTGCACTGGACTGTTACTATGAGGAAAAAGTATTTTGGGATTTCTTATAATTTCATTTCTTGCTGTTTGTTGCCTGTGTCTGTGCTGGACTCTGTATGATGTACTCTGTTGCCTGTGTCTGTGCTGGACTCTGTATGATGTACTCTGTTGTCTGTGTCTGTGCTGGACTCTGTATGATGTACTCTGTTGTCTGTGTCTGTGCTGGACTCTGTATGATGTACTCTGTTGCCTGTGTCTGTGCTGGACTCTGTATGATGTACTCTGTTGCCTGTGTCTGTGCTGGACTCTGTATGATGTACTCTGTTGTCTGTGTCTGTGCTGGACTCTGTATGATGTACTCTGTTGTCTGTGTCTGTGCTGGACTCTGTATGATGTACTCTGTTGCCTGTGTCCGTGCTGGACTCTGTATGATGTACTCTGTTGTCTGTGTCTGTGCTGGACTCTGTATGATGTACTCTGTTGCCTGTGTCTGTGCTGGACTCTGTATGATGTACTCTGTTGCCTGTGTCTGTGCTGGACTCTGTATGATGTACTCTGTTGCCTGTGTCTGTGCTGGACTCTGTATGATGTACTCTGTTGTCTGTGTCTGTGCTGGACTCTGTATGATGTACTCTGTTGTCTGTGTCTGTGCTGGACTCTGTATGATGTACTCTGTTGCCTGTGTCCGTGCTGGACTCTGTATGATGTACTCTGTTGCCTGTGTCCGTGCTGGACTCTGTATGATGTACTCTGTTGCCTGTGTCCGTGCTGGACTCTGTATGATGTACTCTGTTGTCTGTGTGCTGGACTCTGTATGATGTACTCTGTTGTCTGTGTCTGTGCTGGACTCTGTATGATGTACTCTGTTGTCTGTGTGCTGGACTCTGTATGATGTACTCTGTTGTCTGTGTCTGTGCTGGACTCTGTATGATGTACTCTGTTGTCTGTGTGCTGGACTCTGTATGATGTACTCTGTTGTCTGTGTGCTGGACTCTGTATGATGTACTCTGTTGTCTGTGTCTGTGTTGAACTCTGTATGATGTACTCTGTTGTCTGTGTCTGTGCTGGACTCTGTATGATGTACTCTGTTGCCTGTGTCCGTGCTGGACTCTGCATGATGTACTCTGTTGTCTGTGTCTGTGCTGGACTCTGTATGATGTACTCTGTTGTCTGTGTCTGTGCTGGACTCTGTATGATGTACTCTGTTGTCTGTGTCTGTGCTGGACTCTGTATAATGTACTCTGTTGTCTGTGTCTGTGCTGGACTCTGTATGATGTACTCTGTTGCCTGTGTCTGTGCTGGACTCTGTATGATGTACTCTGTTGTCTGTGTCTGTGCTGGACTCTGTATGATGTACTCTGTTGTCTGTGTCTGTGCTGGACTCTGTATGATGTACTCTGTTGTCTGTGTCTGTGCTGGACTCTGTATGATGTACTCTGTTGCCTGTGTCTGTGCTGGACTCTGTATGATGTACTCTGTTGCCTGTGTCTGTGCTGGACTCTGTATGATGTACTCTGTTGCCTGTGTTTGTGCTGGACTCTGTATGATGTACTCTGTTGTCTGTGTCTGTGCTGGACTCTGTATGATGTACTCCGTTGATTGTTTCTGTGCTGGACTCTGTATGATGTACTCTGTTGCCTGTGTCTGTGCTGGACTCTGTATGATGTACTCTGTTGCCTGTGTCTGTGCTGGACTCTGTATGATGTACTCTGTTGTCTGTGTCTGTGCTGGACTCTGTATGATGTACTCTGTTGTCTGTGTCTGTGCTGGACTCTGTATGATGTACTCTGTTGCCTGTGTCTGTGCTGGACTCTGTATGATGTACTCTGTTGCCTGTGTCTGTGCTGGACTCTGTATGATGTACTCTGTTGTCTGTGTCTGTGCTGGACTCTGTATGATGTACTCTGTTGTCTGTGTCTGTGCTGGACTCTGTATGATGTACTCTGTTGTCAGTGTCTGTACTGGACTCTATATGATGTACTCTGTTGCCTGTGTCTGTGCTGGACTCTGTATGATGTACTCTGTTGTCTGTGTCTATGCTGGACTCTGTATGATGTACTCTTGCCTGTGTTGGACTATGTATGATGTACTCTGTTGTCTGTGTCTGTGCTGGACTCTGTATGATGTACTCTGTTGTCTGTGTCTGTGCTGGACTCTGTATGATGTACTCTGTTGTCTGTGTCTGTGCTGGATTCTGTATGATACGCTCACTTTGTTGTCTGTGTCTGTGCTGGATTCTGTATGATACACTCACTTTGTTGTCTGTGTCTGTGTTGGACTCTGTATGATGCACTCATTCTGTTGTCTGTGTCTGTGTTGGACTCTGTATGATGCACTCATTCTGTTGTCTATGTCTGTGTTGGACTCTGTATGATATACTCACTCTGTTGTCTGTGTCTGTGCTGGACTCTGTATGACATACTCACTCTGTTGTCTGTATCTGTGCTGGACTCTGTATGATATACTCACTCTGTTGTCTGTATCTGTGCTGGACTCTGTATGATATACTCACTCTGTTGTCTGTATCTGTGCTGGACTCTGTATGATACACTCACTCTGTTGTCTGTATCTGTGCTGGACTCTGTATGATATACTCACTCTGTTGTCTGTATCTGTGCTGGACTCTGTATGATACACTCACTCTGTTGTCTGTATCTGTGCTGGACTCTGTATGATATACTCACTCTGTTGTCTGTATCTGTGCTGGACTCTGTATGATACACTCACTCTGTTGTCTGTATCTGTGCTGGACTCTGTATGATACACTCACTCTGTTGTCTGTGTCTGTGCTGGACTCTGTATGATACACTCACTCTGTTGTCTGTATCTGTGCTGGACTCTGTATGATACACTCACTCTGTTGTCTGTGTCTGTGCTGGACTCTGTATGATACACTCACTCTGTTGTCTGTGTCTGTGCTGGACTCTGTATGATACACTCACTCTGTTGTCTGTGTCTGTGCTGGACTCTGTATGATACACTCACTCTGTTGTCTGTATCTGTGCTGGACTCTGTATGATACACTCACTCTGTTGTCTATGTCTGTGCTGGACTCTGTATGATACACTCACTCTGTTGTCTGTGTCTGTGCTGGACTCTGTATGATACACTCACTCTGTTGTCTGTATCTGTGCTGGACTCTGTATGATACACTCACTCTGTTGTCTGTGTCTGTGCTGGACTCTGTATGATACACTCACTCTGTTGTCTGTGTCTGTGCTGGACTCTGTATGATATACTCACTCTGTTGTCTGTGTCTGTGCTGGACTCTTTATGATACACTCACTCTGTTGTCTGTGTCTGTGCTGGACTCTGTATGATACACTCACTCTGTTGTCTGTGTCTGTGCTGGACTCTGTATGATACACTCACTCTGTTGTCTGTGTCTGTGCTGGACTCTGTATGATGTACTCTGTTGCCTGTGTCTGTGCTGGACTCTGCATGATATAATCACTCTGTTGTCTGTGTCTGTGCTGGACTCTGCATGATATAATCACTCTGTTGTCTGTGTCTGTGCTGGACTCTGCATGATATAATCACTCTGTTGCCTGTGTCTGTGCTGGACTCTGTATGATATAATCACTCTGTTGTCTGTGTCTGTGCTGGACTCTGTATGACGTACTCTGTTGCCTGTGTCTGTGCTGGACTCTGTATGATGTACTCTGTTGTCTGTGTCTGTGCTGGACTCTGTATGATGTACTCTGTTGTCTGTGTCTGTGCTGGACTCTGTATGATGTACTCTGTTGCCTGTGTCTGTGCTGGACTCTGTATGATGTACTCTGTTGTCTGTGTCTGTGCTGGACTCTGTATGATGTACTCTGTTGTCTGTGTCTGTGCTGGACTCTGTATGATACACTCACTCTGTTGTCTGTGTCTGTGCTGGACTCTGTACGATGTACTCTGTTGTCTGTGTCTGTGCTGGACTCTGTATGATATAATCACGCTGTTGTCTGTGTCTGTGCTGGACTCTGTATGATATAATCACGCTGTTGTCTGTGTCTGTGCTGGACTCTGTATGATATAATCACGCTGTTGTCTGTGTCTGTGCTGGACTCTGTATGATATAATCACGCTGTTGTCTGTGTCTGTGCTGGACTCTGTATGATATACTCACTTTCAACTATATCTTCTTCAGTTTTTTAACCAGTGTTTCCTCTTGTTCTTCAGGAAGTCTGCTGCTTGTTAGACGCTCTGTTACCCGTCCTCTTTGTTATGTGATGGGATCGTCACCAGACAGTAATGTGTTATGTGATGGTAGCATCACCAGACAGTAGTGTGTTATGTGATGGTAGCATCACCAGACAGTAGTGTGTTATGTGATGGGATCGTCACCAGACAGTAGTGTGTTATGTGATGGGATCGTCACCAGACAGTAGCGTGTTATGTGATGGTAGCATCACCAGACAGTAGTGTGTTATGTGATGGTAGCATCACCAGACAGTAGTGTGTTATGTGATGGGATCTTCACCAGACAGTAGTGTGTTATGTGATGGGATCGTCACCAGACAGTAGTGTGTTATGTGATGGGATCGTCACCAGACAGTAGTGTGTTATGTGATGGGATCGTCACCAGACAGTAGCGTGTTATGTGATGGTAGCATCACCAGACAGTAGTGTGTTATGTGATGGGATCGTCACCAGACAGTAGTGTGTTATGTGATGGGAGCGTCACCAGACAGTAGTGTGTTATGTGATGGGAGCGTCACCAGACAGTAGTGTGTTATGTGATGGGATCGTCACCAGAGAGTAGTGTGTTATGTGATGGGAGCGTCACCAGTGTATTATGTGATGGTAGCATCACCAGACAGTAGTCTTATGTGATGGTAGCATCACCAGACAGTAGTGTGTTATGTGATGGTAGCATCACCAGACAGTAATGTATTATGTGATGGTAGCATCACCAGACAGTAATGTATTATGTGATGGTAGCATCACCAGACAGCAACGTATTATGTGATGGTAGCATCACCAGACAGTAATGTATTATGTGATGGTAGCATCACCAGACAGTAGTGTATTATGTGATGGTAGCATCACCAGACAGTAGTGTGTTATGTGATGGTAGCATCACCAGACAGTAATGTATTATGTGATGGTAGCATCACCAGACAGTAATGTATTATGTGATGGTAGCATCACCAGACAGCAATGTATTATGTGATGGTAGCATCACCAGACAGTAATGTATTATGTGATGGTAGCATCACCAGACAGTAGTGTGTTATGTGATGGTAGCATCACCAGACAGTAGTGTGTTATGTGATGGTAGCATCACCAGACAGTAGTGTGTTATGTGATGGTAGCATCACCAGACAGTAATGTATTATGTGATGGTAGCATCACCAGACAGTAATGTATTATGTGATGGTAGCATCACCAGACAGCAATGTATTATGTGATGGTAGCATCACCAGACAGTAATGTATTATGTGATGGTAGCATCACCAGACAGTAGTGTGTTATGTGATGGTAGTATCACCAGACAGTAGTGTGTTATGTGATGGTAGCATCACCAGACAGTAGTGTGTTATGTGATGGTAGCATCATCAGACAGTAATGTGTTATGTGATGGTAGCATCACCAGACAGTAATGTGTTATGTGATGGTAGCATCACCAGACAGTAGTGTGTTATGTGATGGTAGCATCACCAGAGAGTAGTGTGTTATGTGATGGTAGCATCACCAGACAGTAATGTGTTATGTGATGGTAGCATCACCAGACAGTAGTGTGTTATGTGATGGTAGCATCACCAGACAGTAGTGTGTTATGTGATTGTAGCATCACCAGACAATAGTGTTATGCGATGGTAGCATCACCAGACAGTAATGTATTATGTGACGGTAGCATCACCAGACAGTAGTGTGCTATGTGATGGTAGCATCACCAGACAGCAGTGTGTTATGTGATGGTAGCATCACCAGAAAGCAGTGTGCTATGTGATGGTAGCATCACCAGAAAGCAGTGTGCTATGTGATGGTAGCATCACCAGAAAGCAGTGTGCTATGTGATGGTAGCATCACCAGACAGCAGCGTGTTATGTGATGGTAGCATCACCAGAAAGCAGTGTGCTATGTGATGGTAGCATCACCAGAAAGCAGTGTGCTATGTGATGGTAGCATCACCAGACAGCAGTGTGTTATGTGATGGTAGCATCACCAGACAGCAGTGTGCTATGTGATGGTAGCATCACCAGACAGCAGTGTGCTATGTGATGGTAGCATCACCAGACAGCAGTGTGCTATGTGATGGTAGCATCACCAGACAGCAGTGTGCTATGTGATGGTAGCATCACCAGACAGCAGTTTGCTATGTGATGGTAGCATCACCAGAAAGCAGTGTGCTATGTGATGGTAGCATCACCAGAAAGCAGTGTGTTATGTGATGGTACCATCACCAGACAGCAGTGTGCTATGTGATGGTACCATCACCAGACAGCAGTGTGCTATGTGATGGTACCATCACCAGACAGCAGTGTGCTATGTGATGGTAGCATCACCAGACAGCAGTTTGCTATGTGATGGTAGCATCACCAGACAGCAGTGCGCTATGTGATGGTAGCATCACCAGACAGCAGTGTGCTATGTGATGGTAGCATCACCAGAAAGCAGTGTGCTATGTGATGGTAGCATCACCAGAAAGCAGTGTGCTATGTGATGGTAGCATCACCAGAAAGCAGTGTGCTATGTGATGGTAGCATCACCAGAAAGCAGTGTGCTATGTGATGGTAGCATCACCAGAAAGCAGTGTGTTATGTGATGGTAGCATCACCAGACAGCAGTGTGCTATGTGATGGTAGCATCACCAGACAGCAGTGTGCTATGTGATGGTAGCATCACCAGACAGCAGTGTGCTATGTGATGGTAGCATCACCAGAAAGCAATGTGCTATGTGATGGTAGCATCACCAGAAAGCAATGTGCTATGTGATGGTAGCATCACCAGAAAGCAGTGTGCTATGTGATGGTAGCATCACCAGAAAGCAGTGTGCTATGTGATGGTAGCATCACCAGAAAGCAGTGTGCTATGTGATGGTAGCATCACCAGAAAGCAGTGTGCTATGTGATGGTAGCATCACCAGACAGCAGTGTGCTATGTGATGGTAGCATCACCAGACAGCAGTGCGCTATGTGATGGTAGCATCACCAGACAGCAGTGTGCTATGTGATGGTAGCATCACCAGAAAGCAGTGTGTTATGTGATGGTAGCATCACCAGACAGCAGTGTGCTATGTGATGGTAGCATCACCAGACAGCAGTGTGCTATGTGATGGTAGCATCACCAGACAGCAGTGTGCTATGTGATGGTAGCATCACCAGACAGCAGTGTGCTATGTGATGGTAGCATCACCAGAAAGCAATGTGCTATGTGATGGTAGCATCACCAGAAAGCAGTGTGCTATGTGATGGTAGCATCACCAGACAGCAGTGTGCTATGTGATGGTAGCATCACCAGACAGCAGTGTGCTATGTGATGGTAGCATCACCAGAAAGCAGTGTGTTATGTGATGGTAGCATCACCAGACAGCAGTGCGCTATGTGATGGTAGCATCACCAGACAGCAGTGTGCTATGTGATGGTAGCATCACCAGAAAGCAGTGTGTTATGTGATGGTAGCATCACCAGACAGCAGTGTGCTATGTGATGGTAGCATCACCAGACAGCAGTGTGCTATGTGATGGTAGCATCACCAGAAAGCAGTGTGTTATGTGATGGTAGCATCACCAGACAGCAGTGCGCTATGTGATGGTAGCATCACCAGACAGCAGTGTGCTATGTGATGGTAGCATCACCAGAAAGCAGTGTGTTATGTGATGGTAGCATCACCAGACAGCAGTGTGCTATGTGATGGTAGCATCACCAGACAGCAGTGTGCTATGTGATGGTAGCATCACCAGACAGCAGTGTGCTATGTGATGGTAGCATCACCAGACAGCAGTGTGCTATGTGATGGTAGCATCACCAGAAAGCAATGTGCTATGTGATGGTAGCATCACCAGAAAGCAGTGTGCTATGTGATGGTAGCATCACCAGACAGCAGTGTGCTATGTGATGGTAGCATCACCAGACAGCAGTGTGCTATGTGATGGTAGCATCACCAGACAGCAGTGTGCTATGTGATGGTACCATCACCAGACAGCAGTGTGCTATGTGATGGTAGCATCACCAGACAGCAGTGTGCTATGTGATGGTACCATCACCAGACAGCAGTGTGCTATGTGATGGTACCATCACCAGACAGCAGTGTGCTATGTGATGGTACCATCACCAGACAGCAGTGTGCTATGTGATGGGACCATCACCAGACAGCAGTGTGCTATGTGATGGTAGCATCACCAGACAGCAGTGTGCTATGTGATGGTACCATCACCAGACAGCAGTGTGCTATGTGATGGTACCATCACCAGACAGCAGTGTGTTATGTGATGGTACCATCACCAGACAGCAGTGTGCTATGTGATGGTACCATCACCAGACAGCAGTGTGCTATGTGATGGTACCATCACCAGACAGCAGTGTGCTATGTGATGGTACCATCACCAGACAGCAGTGTGCTATGTGATGGTACCATCACCAGACAGCAGTGTGCTATGTGATGGTACCATCACCAGACAGCAGTGTGTTATGTGATGGTAGCATCACCAGACAGCAGTGTGCTATGTGATGGTACCATCACCAGACAGCAGTGTGCTATGTGATGGTAGCATCACCAGACAGCAGTGTGCTATGTGATGGTAGCATCACCAGAAAGCAGTGTGCTATGTGATGGTAGCATCACCAGAAAGCAGTGTGTTATGTGATGGTAGCATCACCAGACAGCAGTGTGCTATGTGATGGTAGCATCACCAGACAGCAGTGTGCTATATGATGGTACCATCACCAGACAGCAGTGTGCTATGTGATGGTAGCATCACCAGACAGCAGTGTGCTATGTGATGGTAGCATCACCAGACAGCAGTGTGCTATATGATGGTAGCATCACCAGACAGCAGTGTGCTATGTGATGGTAGCATCACCAGACAGCAGTGTGCTATGTGATGGTAGCATCACCAGAAAGCAGTGTGCTATGTGATGGTAGCATCACAAGACAGCAGTGTGCTATGTGATGGTAGCATCACCAGAAAGCAGTGTGCTATGTGATGGTAGCATCACCAGACAGCAGTGTGCTATGTGATGGTAGCATCACCAGAAAGCAGTGTGCTATGTGATGGTAGCATCACAAGACAGCAGTGTGCTATGTGATGGTAGCATCACCAGAAAGCAGTGTGCTATGTGATGGTAGCATCACCAGACAGCAGTGTGCTATGTGATGGTAGCATCACCAGAAAGCAGTGTGCTATGTGATGGTAGCATCACCAGAAAGCAGTGTGCTATGTGATGGTAGCATCACCAGAAAGCAGTGTGCTATGTGATGGTAGCATCACCAGACAGCAGTGTGCTATGTGATGGTAGCATCACCAGACAGCAGTGTGCTATGTGATGGTAGCATCACCAGAAAGCAGTGTGCTATGTGATGGTAGCATCACAAGACAGCAGTGTGCTATGTGATGGTAGCATCACCAGACAGCAGTGTGTTATGTGATGGTAGCATCACCAGACAGCAGTGTGCTATGTGATGGTAGCATCACCAGACAGCAGTGTGTTATGTGATGGTAGCATCACCAGACAGCAGTGTGCTATGTGATGGTAGCATCACCAGACAATAGTATATCAGATGATGGTAGCATCACCATTGTACATAAATGATAAACCACTGCATCATCACTCTACATAAACCACTGCATCATCACTCTACATAAACCACTGCATCATCACTCTACATAAACCACTGCATCACCACTCTACATAAACCACTGCATCACCACTCTACATATACCACTGCATCATCACTCTCCATAAACCACTGCATCACCCCTCTGCATAAACCACTGCATCATCACTCTACATAAACAACTGCATCATCACTCTACATAAACCACTGCATCACCACTCTACATAAACCACTGCATCACCACTCTACATAAACCACTGCATCACCACTCTCCATAAACCACTGCATCATCACTCTACATAAACCACTGCATCACCACTCTACATAAACCACTGCATCACCACTCTCCATAAACCACTGCATCATCACTCTACATAAACCACTGCATCACCCCTCTGCATAAACCACTGCATCACCACTCTACATAAACCACTGCATCATCACTCTACATAAACCACTGCATCATCACTCTCCATAAACCACTGCATCACCACTCTACATAAACCACTGCATCATCACTCTACATAAACCACTGCATCATCACTCTACATAAACCACTGCATCATCACTCTACATAAACCACTGCATCATCACTCTACATAAACCACTGCATCACCACTCTACATAAACCACTGCATCATCACTCTCCATAAGCCACTGCATCATCACTCTACATAAACCACTGCATCATCACTCTCCATAAACCACTGCATCATCACTCTCCATAAACCACTGCATCACCACTCTACATAAACCACTGCATCACCACTCTCCATAAACCACTGCATCATCACTCAACATAAACCACTGCATCACCACTCTACATAAACCACTCCATCACCACTCTCCATAAATCACTACATCATCACTCAACATAAACCACTGCATCACCACTCTCCATAAATCACTACATCATCACTCTACATAAACCACTGCATCACCACTCTCCATAAATCACTACATCATCACTCAACATAAACCACTGCATCACCACTCTCCATAAATCACTACATTATCACTCTACATAAACCACTGCATCACCACATACTGTCCAGGATAAATCTAAATGCAGGTTCACTAACCAAGTATTGTAAGTTTGGTGATGGTGTTGTATTGTAAGTTTGGTGATGGTGTTGTATTGTAAGTTTGGTGATGGTGTTGTATTGTAAGTTTGGTAATGGTGTTGTATTGTAAGTTTGGTGATGGTGTTGTATTGTAAGTTTGGTGATGGTGTTGTATTGTAAGTTTGGTGATGGTGTTGTATTGTAAGTTTGGTGATGGTGTTGTATTGTAAGTTTGGTGATGGTGTTGTATTGTAAGTTTGGTGATGGTGTTGTATTGTAAATTTGGTGATGGTGTTGTATTGTAAGTTTGGTGATGGTGTTGTATTGTAAGTTTGGTGATGGTGTTGTATTGTAAGTTTGGTGATGGTGTTGTATTGTAAGTTTGGTGATGGTGCTGTATTGTAAGTTTGGTGATGGTGTTGTATTGTAAGTTTGGTGATGGTGTTGTATTGTAAGTTTGGTGATGGTGTTGTATTGTAAGTTTGGTGATGGTGTTGTATTGTAAGTTTGGTGATGGTGTTGTATTGTTAGTTTGGTGATGGTGTTGTATTGTAAGTTTGGTGATGGTGTTGTATTGTAAGTTTGGTGATGGTGTTGTATTGTAAGTTTGGTGATGGTGTTGTATTGTAAGTTTGGTGATGGTGTTGTATTGTAATTTTGGTGTTGTATTGAAAGTTTGGTGATGGTGTTGTATTGTAAGTTTGGTGATGGTGTTGTAATGTAAGTTTGGTGATGGTGTTGTATTTTAATTTTGGTGGTGTTGTATTGTAAGTTTGGTGATGGTGTTGTATTGTAAGTTTGGTGATGGCCTTGTATTGTAAGTATGGTGATGGTGTTGTATTGTAAGTTTGGTGATGGTGTTGTATTGTAAGTTTGGTGATGGTGTTGTATTGTAAGTTTGGTGATGGTGTTGTATTGTAAGTTTGGTGATGGTGTTGTATTGTAAGTTTGGTGATGGCGTTGTATTGTAAGTTTGGCGATGGTCTTGTATTGTAAGTTTGGTGATGGTGCTGTATTGTAAATTTACTGGTGTTGTATTGTAAGTTTGGTGATGGTGTTGCATTGTAAGTTTGGTGGTCTTGTATTGTAAGCTTAGTGATGGTGTTGTATTGTAAGTTTGGTGGTCTTGTATTATAAGCTTAGTGATGGTGTTGTATTGTAAGTTTGGCGTTGGTGTTGTATTGTAAGTTTGGTGATGGTGTTGTATTGTAAGTTTGGCGATGGTGTTGTATTGTAAGTTTGGTGGTCTTGTATTGTAAGCTTAGTGATGGTGTTGTATTGTAAGTTTGGTGGTCTTGTATTGTAAGCTTAGTGATGGTGTTGTATTGTAAGTTTGGCGATGGTGTTGTTTTGTAAGTTTGGCGATGGTGTTGTATTGTAAGTTTGGCGATGGTGTTGTATTGTAAGTTTGGTAATGGTGTTGTACTGTAAGCTTGATGATTTTGTTGTATCGTAAGCTTGGTGATGGTGTTGTATTGTAAGCTTGAGGATAGACAGCTTTGTAGTGTGACCTTGGTAATTATTTACACTTCTTGGTAAGGAGCCAGCAAGTCTGTCAACGTTACTGCCAACACTGCTGTCTTAGCTTCAGATTTCTGATATTCCCTGATTTACTTACTCAGCCACTTATTCAATAAGCCACCCAGCCACTCGTCCTATCAGCCTCCCTAGCCACTTGTCCAATCAGCCACCCAGCCTCTTGTCCAATCGCCCACTCACCAGCCACTCAGCCAGTCAGCCACTGTAGAGATAAGGTGGATCACACCTGTTAATGTCACCATGGTGGTTCAGCTGTTGGTAAAACCTCTGTTTTAAGTGGCAAACTGGTTTATCTGTTTAACCTCAAATAAACATCATCTATGTTCATTATTTTAGTAATAAACATCATCTGTGGTCATCAGTCATCAGTGGTCAGTCGTCACGTGAGGTCACAGGCCCTGAGCTGCTTTGGGGATTAGTTGCAGTGTTTAAAAATTGAGGTTGGAGAGTTGAAGGAGGAAGTCTTGCTTCTCCAGGAGGAAATTAGGAGGCTGAAGGTTCACCTCAGTGGGTTTGGGAGCGAGTGTGAGGTGGCTGATATGGTGGAAGGGAATGAGGCCACCAGCAGCGAGGTGCAGTCTGTCTCTTGCTGCGAGGAAGCTGTAGGTGGGGAGGTAGCAACGGCTACCAGCAGTGAGGTGCAGTCCAGCACCTGCTGCAAGTGGCAAGTGGTTCCCAGTAATGGGAAGAGCATCAAGATAAAGGAAAGTTAAGAGAGAAGATTTGAAGGTAGGAAATCGCTTCTCTGTTCTTCAGGATGAGTGTACTTCAGTGGTTAGTGAAGGTAAAGGTACTACTTCCCCTGCAAATAGAGGTAAACGCATACTTGTGGTTGGTGACTCACAGGTAAGATATATGGACCGTGCCTTCTGTAATAGGAATAAGAAGGTAAGAGACAGATTGTGCTTCCCTGGAGCTGGTGTTAGTGATATAGTCGACAGGTTGGATATCATGTCAGGTAATTGGAACAAGCCTATTATCTGTCTCAGTGCTGGTGGAAATGATATTGGGAAGAGTAGGAGAGAAGAGCTGCTAGATAAGTACAGGACAGCTATAGATTTAATTAAGTCTAAGGGAGGGGTCCCAATCATATGTAGCATCTTGCCTAGAAGGGGAGTGGGCAATGAATGGTTGTCTAGGGCAATTGGTGTAAATTGCTAACTAGACAGATACTGCAAGGAACTTGCAATCCCATTCATTGACAACTGGGACAACTTTTATGGCAAACATGATATGTATGAAAGGGATGGGGTACATCTCTCTGGGGCAGGGGTGGTAGCTCTTGCAAACTCAGTCGAGAGGGCCACTGCTGAAATGCATAGGATTTTAAACTGATAGAAGATAGAGGTGTGTGTGTGTGTGTGTGTGTGTGTGTGTGTGTGAAACAGTCAGGTTGCAATACTAGGGTTGAAAACAGTCAATGTATAAAAGGCATTCATCATGAAGTTATAAATAAAGACAACAGATCAGGTCAGGAAAGGGAGACAGCAGAGGGCAGCAAAGGACTAGCTCCCTTAAGGTCTACTATACTAATAGCAGGAGTGTAAGAAATAAGATAAATGAGCTAAGATTAATTGCAAGTGCAGGAAATATAGATATTATTGCTATAACAGAGACCTGATTCAATCTGAAAGATAGAGAGATGCCTTCTGAATGTCACATACAAGGCTATAAATTATTCCACACTGACAGAGTCAACAGGAAGGGTGGTGGAGTAGCAATGTACGTCAGAGACAATTTAAATTCTTCTGTTAGACAAGATATAAAATTAGAAGCGTCAGCCACTGAATCTGTTTGGTTACAGCTTCTCGAGGGCCGTGAAAAACTAATTTTGGGTGTGATTTACAGGGCCCCAAATCTTGATAGGGAGTGCGGTAAACTTCTATGGGATGAAATTCGTAAGGTATCTACATACGAAAATGTTGTGATAATGGGAGATTTCAACTATAGACAGATTGACTGGAGCGATTTGACAGGAAATTTAGAATCAAGTGACTTTCTTGATATGATTCAGGATTGTTTTTTAAAACAGTTTGTGACAGAGCCAACTAGAGGAAATAGCCTGCTTGACTTGGCTCTTGCCAGCAGGGAAATGCTAATTAATAATCTTGAGGTTAATGACGAGCTTGGGGAAAGTGATCACAAATCACTCAGTTTTAATATATCATGGAATTCCCCTAACAATGGCAATCAAGTGTCCGCCCCTGAGTTCTGCTTGGCTGATTTCATAGGACTAAAAAATTACTTGGGCAGGCTGAATTGGAATGACCTGACTATGGGTCAGGTAGGTGGTGATGATTGCCGTTATGACGTTTTCCAGGGCATAGTTCTAGCTGCTCAGACAACTTATGTTCCAAATAGGGAAATCAGATCAAGCAAAAATTATCCTAAATGGATGAACAATAGATTAAAACATCTCATTGGTCAAAAGAGAGGCATATATAGGCAAATCAAAGAGGAGAGGGACAATTAAGAAATCAATAGATTCAGTTAAAGAGAGAAATAAAAAAGGGAATAAGAAAAGCAAAAAGAGATTATGAGGTTAAAGTTGCAAGAGAATCGAAGACTAACCCAAAAGGATTCTTTCAGGTATGCAGAAGTAAGATCAGGGACAAGATAGGCCCACTCAAAAGTTACTCGGGTCAGCTCACGGACAGTGATAAGGAAATGTGTAGAATTTTTAACACATACTTCCTCTCAGTTTTTACACAGGAAGATACTAGCGATATTCCAGAAATAATAAATTATGTAGAACAGGATGATGATAAACTATGCACGATTAGGGTCACAAGTGACATGGTCCTTAGGCAAATAGATAAATTAAAACCTAACAAATCCCCAGGCCCTGATGAACTGTATGCAAGGGTTCTAAAGGAATGTAAAGAGGAGCTTAGCAAACCTCTGGCTAATCTTTTCAACATATCACTACAGACTGGCATGGTGCCAGATAAGTGGAAAATGGCAAATGTGATACCTATTTTCAAAACAGGTGACAGGTCTCTAGCTTCGAACTATAGACCAATAAGCCTTACCTCCATAGTGGGAAAATTTATGGAATCAAGAATAGCCGAGGCAATTCGTAGCCACCTTGAAAAGCATAAATTAATCAATGAATCTCAGCATGGTTTTACAAAGGGGCTTTCCTACCTCACGAATTTATTAACTTTTTTCACTAAGGTGTTTGAGGAGGTAGATCATGGTAATGAATATGATATTGTGTACATGGACTTCAGTAAGGCTTTTGACAGGGTCCCACATCAGAGACTATTGAGGAAAATTAAGGTACATGGAATAGGAGGAAAATTTTTTTCCTGGATAGAGGCATGGTTGACAAATAGGCAGCAGAGAGTTTGCATAAATGGAGAGACATCAGAGTGGGGAAGCGTCACTAGTGGTGTTCCACAGGCGTCAGTGTTGGGCCCCCTGTTGTTCACAACCAAATAAAAGACATTGATGAGGGCATAAAGAGCGACATAATGAAGTTTGCCGATGACACCAAAATAGGCCGTTGAATTCATTCCGACGAGGACATTAGAGCACTCCAGAATGATTTGAATAGACTGATGCAGTGGTCGGAGAAGTGGCAGATGCAGTTTAATATAGACAAATGCAAAGTTCTAAATGTTGGACAGGAAAATAACCATGCCACATATAAACTAAATAATGTAGATCTTAATATTACGGATTGCGAAAAAGATTTAGAAGTTCTGGTTAGCAGTAATCTGAAACCAAGACAACAGTGCATAAGTGTTCGCTATAAAGCTAACAGAATCCTTGGCTTCATATCAAGAAGCATAAATAGTAGGAGTCCTCAGGTTGTTCTTTAACTCTATATATCCTTGGTTAGGCCTCATTTAGATTATGCTGCACAGTTTTGGCCACCGAATTACAGAATAGATATAAATGCTCTGGAAAACATACAAAGGAGGATGACAAAGTTGATCCCATGTATCAGAAATCTTCCCTATGAGGATAGACTGAGGACTATGAACCTGCACTCTCTAGAAAGGCGTAGAATTAGGGGGGATATGATTGAGGTGTATAAACGGAAGACAGGAATACATAAAGAGGATGTAAATAACGTGCTGAAAATATCTAGCCTAGACAGGACTCGTAGCAATGGTTTTAAGTTGGATAAATTCAGATTCAGGAAGGATTTAGGAAAGCACTGGTTTGGTAATAGAGTTGTGGATGAGTGGAACAAACTCCCAAGTACAATTATAGAGGCTAAAACGTTGTGTAGTTTTAAAGGTAGGTTAGATAAATACATGAGTAGGTGTGGGTGAGTGTGAGTTGGACCTGATTAGCTTGTACTACTAGGTCAGTTGCCGTGTTCCTTGGGTGAATGTGACCTGACCTGACTAGGTTGGGGCATTAGCTTAAGCCGGTAGGAGACTTGGACCTGCCTCGCATGGGCCAGTAGGCCTGCTGCAGTGTTCCTTCTTTATGTTCTTATCTCCGTTCACTGTTTTAATGGAAACGACGGAAGACCGAACAGACTCAGGGAGTGTCCACGGTATGACAAGATTCTGTCAACATTAGAGACAGATGAACTACAACACGAAGTAGGTCACTATAATGAGATGTTTACGGGACGGTGACCAGTGTTCAACACACACCAGTGTCCAACACACACCAGTATTCAACACACCAGTGTTCAGCACGCCAATGTTCAACACACACCAGTGTTCACCACACACCAGTTTTCAGCACAACAGTGTTCACACCAGTGTTCAGCCTAACATCCTCTCTCCCCACAAATCTGGCTAATTATCGCCCACATTTTGCTGTCAATTATTCTTTTTCCCCCGGTGGTAATCTACCCTGGCGGCAATTATCCCAGGCAGCGGAACGGGAACTTTCAGTGTAAATACACGCGTCATGGACTGGGGTGCGAAAGCGCTCTAGTTCCAAGGAATATGAGTTATTCTCACCTTCCTGTGATCAAAGGTGATTACATCCCAGGTGCTGTGTCACACGTACGGGTTTAGAGCTTCCTATAAATATAAGAAAGATATTCTTTTGATTACGGTGATAATTGGCTGCTTGACGATGCATTATTCGGCCAATAAGAAAGTTCGTTTTTAAGCAGGGATGTAAACTGGTTGCTTATTCGAGTTTAACTCAACCAATAGTGGAGCTGAGTTTTCTTCAGAGCAGTTGCTGAGCACGCAGCAGTGATTGGCTGTGTATGTACAATAACTCATCAAATAGAGCGATTGGAAGCAGTTGCAAACTGCCAACTGTTTGTGTTTAGCATGTTTTGAGTTAGTCATAGAAACAGTGGAGTAGAAGTAAGGTAAGGCAACACCAGTCGATTACCTGGACGAGCATGAGAGAATAACAGATCTCCCAGAGCCTTCCCGGTGTTCAGGTTGCAGCTCACAGCCGGCAATGGCTCCAAGAATTACTAGTTTGTGCATTAAGACGACCACCACCAGCGAATACACCATTTCTACGACACCAGTGACCCAACCAGCCCGTTATTCTTCGAGCCTCGTGTAGGTGGAGATCAGCCAGTTTGACCCAGGAGATAGCATCTAACTGCTGCACATGAAGGAAACTTATTGGACACTCACCCCAAGGACATTCTCCGCCATGAACGGTACCCGACTCATACAGACTCCTAAACTCCGCCGAAAGCCAGTGACTGGAGACCATTTTGAAAAAGAACTTTGTCAGAATCTGGTTCTTGACAAATCTAAGCTCAACGAAACGTAAAAAAAACACATTCAGTCAGTCGTGGGAGAGTCACAGGTCAGTAAGCAGTCAGTAAGGAACAACCAATAGCAGCAGCCAGCAGTGAGAGTGCCGTCAGACACTGCAATTTTGTAAAAGTGATAATTACTGTGTCGTGAGAAGCAGCAGCCATAATACAATGATGACTAGTGACAGTTTTATGAGGAGCCGTGACAGTGCTACAGTGAGTGACAGTGCTACAGTGATAGTGACAGTGCTACAGTGATAGTGACAGTGCTACAGTGAGAGTATTGTGAATAACTGAGATAGTGATACAGTGATAGTGACAGTGCTACAGTGAGAGTATTGTGAATAACTGAGATAATGATACAGTGATAGTGACAGTGCTACAGTGAGAGTATTGTGAATAACTGAGATAGTGATACAGTGATAGTGACAGTGCTACAGTGAGAGTATTGTGAATAACTGAGATAATGATACAGTGATAGTGACAGTGCTACAGTGAGAGTATTGTGAATAACTGAGATAGTGATACAGTGATAGTGACAGTGCTACAGTGAGAGTATTGTGAATAACTGAGATAGTGATACAGTGATAGTGACAGTGCCACGAGGGACTGCAATACTGATAAACTATGGTATAATGCGCACACGCGCACAAAATCAATATCAGTAAAAATAAATACAAATACAAATCAACGAAAATCAATAACAAAAATTAATAAAAAGCAGTAACAAAAATAAACAATAAAAATCAATAACAATAGCAAGAAAATAAAGAATTTAGCAAAACACACAGACACTCCGTGGTATGCACCGAGTATGTTACACTTTATTCGACATTCATCATACTGGCATGACCTCTCGACCAGCGAACTGGAAATTTAGAATATAGCAGTTCTGGGGCCCCTCTGCTTAATTGTCCACTTCAACCCACCAATCAGGTGAGAGCATGCTTCCCCAGCCAAGGTGATGTCACACCTGCCACCCTGGCTGTGAGGCAGATACTCGCTTACTCCGGTCGAATCCACTCTTGCTGTGAGTGGCTTTCTGTTCGGTCTTACTGCTAACGTAATATCTTAATTGTGAAGGAATATATGGGTAAAGAAACTATCCCTTCTGCATCTGCCTTACCCTAGACGAACCCAGTTGCTCTTAATATTGCTAATTCTGGTTACAGCCAGGTGCAACAAGTCTTGAATTGTTACCTGTGCTCGCAATACACACACACACACACACACACACACACACACACACACACACACACACACACATCTAAGGATGGCATTCAGGAACATCAACAAGGACGCATTCATACTCTATCTTGGCACTGCATACTCCATCTTGGAGTATGAAATGCCAGTGTGGAACCCGCATCTTGTAAATCATATTAAGAAGCTGGAAAAGGTGCAAAGGTTTGCCACGAGACTAGTCCAAGAGTTCAAGTGTATGATCTGAGGAAAGCCTAGAGAGAGGTAAACCTGACGATACTAGAGGACAGGACCAGAAATGACATGAATACAACGTAAAAATTACTAAGAGGAATGAATAGGGTGGACAGGACTGAGTATGAGAGGCAGGTCGTCTGTCTTTCTGACGAAGAATGACATAAGTATATCAGGTACTTAACAAAAGGTTCAAAAAAGTGTTCACAGAAGAAAATGGGAACTACCATAGAGCACTGTATTCACAATAAACCAACAGCTACTGGAGAATATCAACACAAGAAAAGAACAAGTGATGAAATTACTACATGAGCTAAATGTAATAAAAGCAATGGGACCAGACAACATATATCCATAGGTGCTGAGAGAAGGGAGGGGGGGCAAGACACACATTACTGAGCAACTGTATTCAATCATTCTCTTCAACCAAAAAAGTAAACGAGGTTCCCATTTATTAAAAAAAGGAAAAATATGAGACCTTGAATTGCATGCCAGTGTGTCTAGCATGCATACTGTGAGCAAAGCTGGAGAAGATAGTAAGGAAAAAGACACTTGGAGAGAAAAGATCCTTTATAGAAAACAGCACTGATTTAAGAACGGAAGATACTGTCTGACGAATTTGCTGGAATTCTGCGACAGTCACACAGGTAAAACAAAACTGACAGTGTTGGGTGGATCTCATTTTCTTGGATTGTAGAAAAGCTTTTGAGGCAGCGACGTACCAGAGAATAGTCCAGAAATTAGAAGAACAAGAAGTGTTAAAAGTCAAAGTGATACAGTGGGTCATGAGTACCTAAATGAGAGAAGACAGAGTAATAGTAAGAGATGAGACATTAGAATGGAAGTAATAACAAGGGTTCCGCAAGGCTCATCGTTAGGATAACTAATGTTCTTAATGTACATGAATGACATATCAGAAAGAATTAGGTCCTAAGTGTTACTGTTTGTTGACGATGTAAAACTAATAACAATACAAACAGAAGAGGAGAGTGATAACCTCCAGTGAGACCACAAATGCAAGGTCATGTGTTTTGGAGGAGAGGGGAGCAGACCAAACAATGATTGCAGTATTGGCGGATAGAAGCTGCAAATAACAGAGAAAAAACACCAAAACTGCACATTTCCCATGTAACAGCAGCAGCATAAGCATTTAGGAATTTGAACAATCCTTCAGAATTCTTTCTACGACCAATGTTAGGCCAGTCATTGAGTACGCAGCCCCAGTATGGAGCCTACAACTGGTCAAGAAGGAGCAGAAGCTCTAAAAGGTTTGCAAACTATTATCAGGACTCGGAAAATGCCCTATTAGGAGAGAGTGAAGAAACTGAACTTGATAAACTTGGAGAGAAGAAAAAGGAGGGACATGATTATGACATACAAAATCCTAAGACTTGAAAGGGAAGATGGGGACAGACTTGAATTAAGAGTGCCAGGATCAAGGGGATACAAGTGGATGAAGACACAGATGAACCACATAGATGTAACGAAATATTTCTTAAGTCTCGGGTGACTAACGTGGACAAGGAAGGGGTGAAGGCAAACTCAATACACAGCTTCAAGAATATATATGAAAAGGGCCAAGAGGCCAAAAACCAGTAATGCCGATCAAAGTAGCTTTCTTGGAGGCGAGACCAGGACTTAAGTCCTGGTCTCGCCTCCAGTAGTTAAGTACAAAATGATTAATACACAAACGAACCCACCCCAGTACCTGGGTTGTGCTGCACAACAACAGTACCTGGGTTGTGCTGCACAACAACAGTACCTGGGTTGTGCTGCACAACAACAGTACCAGGGTTGTGCTGCACAACAACAGTACCTGGGTTGTGCTGCACAACAACAGTACCTGGGTTGTGCTGCACAACAACAGTACCTGGGTTGTGCTGCACAACAGTACCAGGGTTGTGCTGCACAACAACAGTACCTGGGTTGTGCTGCACAACAACAGTACCTGGGTTGTGCTGCACAACAACAGTACCTGGGTTGTGCTGCACAACAACAGTACCTGGGTTGTGCTGCACAACAGTACCTGGGTTGTGCTGCACAACAGTACCAGGGTTGTGCTGCACAACAACAGTACCTGGGTTGTGCTGCACAACAGTACCTGGGTTGTGCTGCACAACAACAGTACCTGGGTTGTGCTGCACAACAACAGTACCAGGGTTGTGCTGCACAACAACAGTACCTGGGTTGTGCTGCACAACAACAGTACCTGGGTTGTGCTGCACAACAACAGTACCTGGGTTGTGCTGCACAACAGTACCAGGGTTGTGCTGCACAACAACAGTACCTGGGTTGTGCTGCACAACAACAGTACCTGGGTTGTGCTGCACAACAACAGTACCTGGGTTGTGCTGCACAACAACAGTACCTGGGTTGTGCTGCACAACAGTACCAGGGTTGTGCTGCACAACAACAGTACCTGGGTTGTGCTGCACAACAACAGTACCTGGGTTGTGCTGCACAACAACAGTACCTGGGTTGTGCTGCACAACAACAGTACCTTGTGCTGCACAACAACAGTACCTGGGTTGTGCTGCACAACAACAGTACCTGGGTTGTGCTGCACAACAACAGTACCTGGGTTGTGCTGCACAACAACAGTACCTGGGCACAACAACAGTTGTGCTGCACAACAACAGTACCTGGGTTGTGCTGCACAACAACAGTACCTGGGTTGTGCTGCACAACAACAGTACCAGGGTTGTGCTGCACAACAACAGTACCTGGGTTGTGCTGCACAACAACAGTACCTGGGTTGTGCTGCACAACAACAGTACCTGGGTTGTGCTGCACAACAACAGTACCTGGGTTGTGCTGCACAACAACAGTACCTGGGTTGTGCTGCACAACAACAGTACCTGGGTTGTGCTGCACAACAACAGTACCTGGGTTGTGCTGCACAACAACAGTACCTGGGTTGTGCTGCACAACAACAGTACCTGGGTTGTGCTGCACAACAACAGTACCTAGGTTGTGCTGCACAACAACAGTACCTGGGTTGTGCTGCACAACAGTACCTGGGTTGTGCTGCACAACAACAGTACCTGGGTTGTGCTGCACAACAGTACCTGGGTTGTGCTGCACAACAACAGTACCTGGGTTGTGCTGCACAACAACAGTACGTGGGTTGTGCTGCACAACAGTACCTGGGTTGTGCTACACAACAACAGTACCTGGGTTGTGCTGCACAACAACAGTACCTGGGTTGTGCTGCACAACAGTACCTGGGTTGTGCTGCACAACAGTACCTGGGTTGTGCTGCACAACAACAGTACCTGGGTTGTGCTGCACAACAACAGTACCTGGGTTGTGCTGCACAACAGTACCTGGGTTGTGCTACACAACAACAGTACCTGGGTTGTGCTGCACAAGAGTACCTGGGTTGTGCTGCACAACAACAGTACCTGGGTTGTGCTGCACAACAACAGTACCTGGGTTGTGCTGCACAACAACAGTACCTGGGTTGTGCTGCACAACAACAGTACCTGGGTTGTGCTGCACAACAACAGTACCTGGGTTGTGCTGCACAACAGTACCTAGGTTGTGCTGCACAACAACAGTACCTGGGTTGTGCTGCACAACAGTACCTGGGTTGTGCTGTACAACAGTACCAGGGTTGTGCTGCACAACAACAGTACCTGGGTTGTGCTGCACAACAACAGTACCTGGGTTGTGCTGCGCAACAACAGTACCTGGGTTGTGCTGCACAACAACAGTACCAGGGTTGTGCTGCACAACAACATTACCTGGGTTGTGCTGCACAACAACAGTCCCTGGGTTGTGCTGCACAACAGTACCTGGGTTGTGCTGCACAACAGTACCTGGGTTGTGCTGCACAACAGTACCTGGGTTGTGCTGCACAACAGTACCTGGGTTGTGCTGCACAACAACAGTACCTGGGTTGTGCTGCACAACAACAGTCCCTGGGTTGTGCTGCACAACAACAGTACCTGGGTTGTGCTACACAACAACAGTACCTGGGTTGTGCTGCACAACAACAGTACCTGGGTTGTGCTGCACAACAACAGTACCTAGGTTGTGCTGCACAACAACAGTACCTGGGTTGTGCTGCACAACAGTACCTGCGTTGTGCTGCACAACAGTACCTGGGTTGTGCTGTACAACAGTACCAGGGTTGTGCTGCACAACAGTACCTGGGTTGTGCTGCACAACAACAGTACCTGGGTTGTGCTGCGCAACAACAGTACCTGGGTTGTGCTGCACAACAACAGTACCAGGGTTGTGCTGCACAACAACATTACCTGGGTTGTGCTGCACAACAACAGTCCCTGGGTTGTGCTGCACAACAGTACCTGGGTTGTGCTGCACAACAGTACCTGGGTTGTGCTGCACAACAGTACCTGGGTTGTGCTGCACAACAGTACCTGGGTTGTGTTGCACAACAACAGTACCTGGGTTGTGCTGCACAACAACAGTACCTGGGTTGTGCTGCACAACAACAGTACCTGGGTTGTGCTGCACAACAACAGTACCTGGGTTGTGCTGCACAACAGTACCTGGGTTGTGCTGCACAACAGTACCTAGGTTGTGCTGCACAACAACAGTACCTAGGTTGTGCTGCACAACAACAGTACCTGGGTTGTGCTGCACAACAACAGTACCAGGGTTGTGCTGCACAACAACAGTACCTGGGTTGTGCTGCACAACAACAGTACCTAGGTTGTGCTGCACAACAGTACCTGGGTTGTGCTGCACAACAACAGTACCTAGGTTGTGCTGCACAACAGAACCTGGGTTGTGCTGCACAACAACAGTACCTGGGTTGTGCTGCACAACAACAGTACCTGGGTTGTGCTGCACAACAACAGTACCAGGGTTGTGCTGCACAACAGTACCTGGATTGTGCTGCACAACAGTACCTGGGTTGTGCTGCACAACAGTACCTGGGTTGTGCTGCACAACAACAGTACCTGGGTTGTGCTGCACAACAGTACCAGGGTTGTGCTGCACAACAACAGTACCTGGGTTGTGCTGCACAACAGTACCTGGGTTGTGCTGCACAACAGTACCTGGGTTGTGCTGCACAACAGTACCAGGGTTGTGCTGCACAACAACAGTACCTGGGTTGTGCTGCACAACAACAGTACCTGGGTTGTGCTGCACAACAGTACCAGGGTTGTGCTGCACAACAACAGTACCTGGGTTGTGCTGCACAACAACAGTACCTGGGTTGTGCTGCACAACAGTACCAGGGTTGTGCTGCACAACAACAGTACCTGGGTTGTGCTGCACAACAACAGTACCAGGGTTGTGCTGCACAACAACAGTACCAGGGTTGTGCTGCACAACAACAGTACCTGGGTTGTGCTGCACAACAACAGTACCAGGGTTGTGCTGCACAACAGTACCTGGGTTGTGCTGCACAACAACAGTACCTGGGTTGTGCTGCACAACAGTACCAGGGTTGTGCTGCACAACAACAGTACCTGGGTTGTGCTGCACAACAACAGTACCAGGGTTGTGCTGCACAACAACAGTACCTGGGTTGTGCTGCACAACAGTACCAGGGTTGTGCTGCACAACAACAGTACCTGGGTTGTGCTGCATAACAACAGTACCTGGGTTGTGCTGCACAACAGTACCTGGGTTGTGCTGCACAACAACAGTACCTGGGTTGTGCTGCACAACAACAGTACCTGGGTTGTGCTGCACAACAACAGTACCAGGGTTGTGCTGCACAACAACAGTACGAGGGTTGTGCTGCACAACAACAGTACCAGGGTTGTGCTGCACAACAACAGTACCTGGGTTGTGCTGCACAACAGTACCTGGGTTGTGCTGCATAACAACAGTACCTGGGTTGTGCTGCACAACAGTACCTGGGTTGTGCTGCACAACAGTACCTGGGTTGTGCTGCACAACAGTACCAGGGTTGTGCTGCACAACAACAGTACCAGGGTTGTGCTGCACAACAACAGTACCTGGGTTGTGCTGCACAACAACAGTACCAGGGTTGTGCTGCACAACAGTACCAGGGTTGTGCTGCACAACAACAGTACCTGGGTTGTGCTGCACAACAACAGTACCTGGGTTGTGCTGCACAACAACAGTACCAGGGTTGTGCTGCACAACAACAGTACCTGGGTTGTGCTGCACAACAACAGTACCTGGGTTGTGCTGCACAACAACAGTACCAGGGTTGTGCTGCACAACAACAGTACCTGGGTTGTGCTGCACAACAACAGTACCTGGGTTGTGCTGCACAACAACAGTACCTGGGTTGTGCTGCACAACAACAGTACCAGGGTTGTGCTGCACAACAGCAGTACCAGGGTTGTGCTGCACAACAACAGTACCTGGGTTGTGCTGCACAACAACAGTACCAGGGTTGTGCTGCACAACAGTACCAGGGTTGTGCTGCACAACAACAGTACCTGGGTTGTGCTGCACAACAGTACCTGGGTTGTGCTGCACAACAACAGTACCAGGGTTGTGCTGCACAACAACAGTACCTGGGTTGTGCTGCACAACAACAGTACCTGGGTTGTGCTGCACAACAACAGTACCTGGGTTGTGCTGCACAACAACAGTACCTGGGTTGTGCTGCACAACAACAGTACCAGGGTTGTGCTGCACAACAACAGTACCAGGGTTGTGCTGCACAACAACAGTACCTGGGTTGTGCTGCACAACAACAGTACCTGGGTTGTGCTGCACAACAACAGTACCAGGGTTGTGCTGCACAACAACAGTACCTGGGTTGTGCTGCACAACAACAGTACCAGGGTTGTGCTGCACAACAACAGTACCTGGGTTGTGCTGCACAACAACAGTACCTGGGTTGTGCTGCACAACAACAGTACCAGGGTTGTGCTGCACAACAACAGTACCTGGGTTGTGCTGCACAACAACAGTACCTGGGTTGTGCTGCACAACAACAGTACCAGGGTTGTGCTGCACAACAACAGTACCAGGGTTGTGTTGCACAACAACAGTACCAGGGTTGTGCTGCACAACAACAGTACCTGGGTTGTGCTGCACAACAACAGTACCTGGGTTGTGCTGCACAACAACAGTACCAGGGTTGTGCTGCACAACAACAGTACCTGGGTTGTGCTGCACAACAACAGTACCAGGGTTGTGCTGCACAACAGTACCTGGGTTGTGCTGCACAACAACAGTACCAGGGTTGTGCTGCACAACAACAGTACCAGGGTTGTGTTGCACAACAACAGTACCAGGGTTGTGCTGCACAACAGTACCTGGGTTGTGCTGCACAACAACAGTACCTGGGTTGTGCTGCACAACAACAGTACCAGGGTTGTGCTGCACAACAGTACCTGGGTTGTGCTGCACAACAACAGTACCAGGGTTGTGCTGCACAACAACAGTACCTGGGTTGTGCTGCACAACAACAGTACCAGGGTTGTGCTGCACAACAGTACCTGGGTTGTGCTGCACAACAACAGTACCAGGGTTGTGCTGCACAACAGTACCTGGGTTGTGCTGCACAACAACAGTACCAGGGTTGTGCTGCACAACAACAGTACTGAGCGACAAAATAACAAGGAAGGAATGTCACTAAACTTTCTCAGACTTAAAAAATGCATAAAAGAGAACATAATGTTTTATTAAACAAAATTGGTAAGAGGATGAGTGTTGTGCTACATGACAGTTGTTACTGCTGCTTCTAGACGTCGTGTGCATGTCTTTATTTCTTCAATGATGAGTGCTCTTTGGTTCCAGTTTTAAAATAGTGTGAGACTGTACTTGCCAAATTATTTATTATTACCGATGACGCTGATTAACTGGCACATCGGAACCTAACTTGCTAGTTCTGAGCACTTTAAGCACGTAGATCATATAGCACTCTTGGTCGCAATAATTAAATATAACAAAAATAAAGCATCAGGGGATAAATAAACAAACATAAAAACTATTTCCAGGAATAATATACACTATATAAATGCATCCTATTTCATCAGATTAAATTAACCTGCAAAAGTTTAAATTACCATTCAATTATCAATATCAAAAAGTCTACCACAGTTTCCCCGAGGTCTCTCCAATTAACCACATAATTATTAATATGAAAGCGAAAATGGCTAAGGTCTGGGAATTTTTTTTAATATATTGTACAGTCAGCTGCACACCAGACGCTACTGAAGAAGGTAAGAGTACATGACCACAGGAGGCCAACTCGACATCTTTGTGACTCACATGGAGACCAGTTCACCATTCTTGGATATTTTGTGCCACAGGGTAAGTGTTCAGTCACTTGCACACCACATGACGTGTATCATGTGTATGTCTGCATCATTAAACTTTCTGATTTTTTATATACTGTATGTTATTCTCGGTTAGGTTAAGCTTGTGTTAAGCTAGGTTAGGTTAGGTTAACGTATATTAACTTATATTTCTGTAAAATTACCCGATAAAACTAAAACTAAACTGGTGACTTACATCTGGCAGCGCCGGGCGTATACTGATATTTCGTTCATGTATTTTCACACGCACGGTAATGAATGTGGAGGACGTGGTGTAGCACCACCACCACCACCACCACCACAACCAACACCACCACCACCACCACCACCACCAACACCTGCTGTTGCTGCTACTTCCACCACCGCACTACCTTCTCCTGCCACTGCCACTACCAGCTTCTTCCATTACCTACTCATGCTACTGCCACTACCTGCTGCTGCTACCACCACCATCCCAAGACACGGTCCTGGTATCTTCACTGTTTATCATCCTCATGGCAACATACAAATACTCGCTAGAATATCGTATCGTCATTTGAGGATAATACTAAAATAAGCATGGAAATCACCTCGGTAGAAGAGAGAAAATTTACAAAACCTTCTGGTAAGCAGTGGAGAATAACATGACGTTCAATAGTGTCAAATTCCAACTGCTTAAATATAGAAAGATTGCAGAACTTAAAGGAGCACTGTATATACAAAGGCAACAGTTACACCAGAATAAGAGGAAGCTGTTGAAGATATACGTGTAATTATGTTAGTAGACCTTTCTTTTAAGAATAAAATAAGATAAATATTTCCAAAACGAGGACACTACCACCACTCATTACTGCTGTCACTACCACCACTCATTACTGCTGTCACTACCACCACTCATTACTGCTGTCACTACCACCACTCATTACTGCTGTCACTACCACCACTCATTACTGCTGTCACTACCACCACTCATTACTGGTGTCACTACCACCACTCATTACTGCTGTCACTACCACCACTCATTACTGCTGTCACTACCACCACTCATTACTGCTGTCACTACCACCACTCATTACTGCTGTCACTACCACCACTCATTACTGCTGTCACTACCACCACTCATTACTGCTGTCACTACCACACTACCACCACTCATCACTGCTGTCACTACCACACTACTACCACTCATTACTGCTGTCACTACCACACTACCACCACTCATTACTGCTGTTACTACCACACTACCACCACTCATTACTGCTGTCACTACCACACTACCACCACTCATTACTGCTGTCACTACCACACTACCACCACTCATTACTGCTGTCACTACCACACTACCACCACTCATTACTGCTGTCACTACCACACTACCACCACTCATTACTGCTGTCACTACCACACTACCACCACTCATTACTGCTGTTACTACCACACTACCACCACTCATTACTGCTGTCACTACCACACTACCACCACTCATTACTGCTGTCACTACCACACTACCACCACTCATTACTGCTGTCACTACCACACTACCACCACTCATTACTGCTGTCACTACCACACTACCACCACTCATTACTGCTGTCACTACCACACTACCACCACTCATTACTGCTGTCACTACCACACTACCACCACTCATTACTGCTGTCACTACCACACTACCACCACTCATTACTGCTGTCACTACCACACTACCACCACTCATTACTGCTGTCACTACCACACTACCACCACTCATTACTGCTGTCACTACCACACTACCACCACTCATTACTGCTGTCACTACCACACTACCACCACTCATTACTGCTGTCACTACCACACTACCACCACTCATTACTGCTGTCACTACCACACTACCACCACTCATTACTGCTGTCACTACCACACTACCACCACTCATTACTGCTGTCACTACCACACTACCACCACTCATTACTGCTGTCACTACCACACTACCAGCATTCATTACTGCTGTCACTACCACACTACCACCACTCATTACTGCTGTCACTACCACACTACCACCACTCATTACTGCTGTCACTACCACACTACCACCACTCATTACTGCTGTCACTTCCACACTACCACCACTCATTACTGCTGTCACTACCACACTACCACCACTCATTACTGCTGTCACTACCACACTACCACCACTCATTACTGCTGTCACTATCACACTACCACCACTCATTACTGCTGTCACTACCACACTACCACCACTCATCACTGCTGTCACTACCACACTACCACCACTCATTACTGCTGTCACTACCACACTACCACCACTCATTACTGCTGTCACTACCACACTACCACCACTCATTACTGCTGTCACTACCACACTACCACCACTCATTACTGCTGTCACTACCACACTACCACCACTCATGCTACTGCTGTCACTACCACACTACCACCACTCATTACTGCTGTCACTACCACACTACCACCACTCATTACTGCTGTCACTACCACACTACCACCACTCATTACTGCTGTCACTACCACACTACCACCACTCATTACTGCTGTCACTGCTGTCACTACCACACTACTACCACCACTCATTACTGCTGTCACTACCACACTACCACCACTCATTACTGCTGTCACTACCACACTACCACCACTCATTACTGCTGTCACTACCACACTACCACCACTCATTACTGCTGTCACTACCACACTACTCATTACTGCTGTCACTACCACACTACCACCACTCATTACTGCTGTCACTACCACACTAACACCACTCATTACTGCTGTCACTACCACACTACCACCACTCATTACTGCTGTCACTACCACACTACTGCACCACTCATTACTGCTGTCACTACCACTATACCACCACTCATTACTGCTGTCACTACCACCCTCCCACCACTCATTACTGCTGTCACTACCACACTACCACCACTCATTACTGCTGTCACTACCACACTACCACCACTCATTACTGCTGTCACTACCACACTACCACCACTCATTACTGCTGTCACTACCACACTACCACCACTCATTACTGCTGTCACTACCACACTACCACCACTCATTACTGCTGTCACTACCACACTACCACCACTCATTACTGCTGTCACTACCACACTACCACCACTCATTACTGCTGTCACTACCACACTACCACCACTCATTACTGCTGTCACTACCACACTACCACCACTCATTACTGCTGTCACTACCACACTACCACCACTCATTACTGCTGTCACTACCACACTACCACCACTCATTACTGCTGTCACTACCACACTACCACCACTCATTACTGCTGTCACTACCACACTACCACCACTCATTACTGCTGTCACTACCACACTACCACCACTCATTACTGCTGTCACTACCACACTACCACCACTCATTACCACACTACCACCACTCATTACTGCTGTCACTACCACACTACCACCACTCATTACTGCTGTCACTACCACACTACCACCACTCATTACTGCTGTCACTACCACACTACCACCACTCATTACTGCTGTCACTACCACACTACCACCACTCATTACTGCTGTCACTACCACCACATTACTGCTGTCACTACCACACTACTCATTACTGCTGTCACTACCACCACTCATTACTGCTGTCACTACCACACTACCACCACTCATTACTGCTGTCACTACCACACTACACCACTCATTACTGCTGTCACTACTGCTGTCACTACCACACTACCACCACTCATTACTGCTGTCACTACCACACTACCACCACTCATTACTGCTGTCACTACCACACTACCACCACTCATTACTGCTGTCACTACCACACTACCACCACTCATTACTGCTGTCACTACCACACTACCACCACTCATTACTGCTGTCACTACCACACTACTCATTACTGCTGTCACTACCACCACTCACTACCACACTACCACCACTCATTACTGCTGTCACTACCACACTACCACCACTCATTACTGCTGTCACTACCACACTACCACCACTACCACCACTCATACTGCTGTCACTACCACACTACCACCACTCATTACTGCTGTCACTACCACACTACCACCACTCATTACTGCTGTCACTACCACACTACCACCACTCATTACTGCTGTCACTACCACACTACCACCACTCATTACTGCTGTCACTACCACACTACCACCACTCATTACTGCTGTCACTACCACACTACCACCACTGCATTACTGCTGTCACTACCACACTACTGCTGTCACTACCACTCATTACTGCTGTCACTACCACACTACCACCACTCATTACTGCTGTCACTACCACACTACCACCACTCATTACTGCTGTCACTACCACACTACCACCACTCATTACTGCTGTCACTACCACACTACCACCACTCATTACTGCTGTCACTACCACACTACCACCACTCATTACTGCTGTCACTACCACACTACCACCACTCATTACTGCTGTCACTACCACACTACCACCACTCATTACTGCTGTCACTACCACCACTCATTACTGCTGTCACTACCACACTACCACCACTCATTACTGCTGTCACTACCACACTACCACCACTCATTACTGCTGTCACTACCACACTACTCATTACTGCTGTCACTACCACACTACACCACTCATACTGCTGTCACTACCACACTACCACCACTCATTACTGCTGTCACTACCACACTACCACCACTCATTACTGCTGTCACTACCACACTCATTACTGCTGTCACTACCACACTACCACCACTCATTACTGCTGTCACTCATTACTGCTGTCACTACCACACTACCACCACTCATTACTGCTGTCACTACCACACTACCACCACTCATTACTGCTGTCACTACCACACTACCACCACTCATTACTGCTGTCACTACCACACTACCACCACTCATTACTGCTGTCACTACCACACTACCACCACTCATTACTGCTGTCACTACCACACTACCACCACTCATTACTGCTGTCACTACCACACTACTCATTACTGCTGTCACTACCACACTACCACCACTCATTACTGCTGTCACTACCACACTAACACCACTCATTACTGCTGTCACTACCACACTACCACCACTCATTACTGCTGTCACTACCACACTACCACCACTCATTACTGCTGTCACTACCACACTACACCACTCATTACTGCTGTCACTACCACACTACCACCACTCATTACTGCTGTCACTACCACACTACTCATTACTGCTGTCACTACCACACTACCACCACTCATTACTGCTGTCACTACCACACTACCACCACTCATTACTGCTGTCACTACCACACTACCACCACTCATTACTGCTGTCACTACCACACTACCACCACTCATTACTGCTGTCACTACCACACTACCACCACTCATTACTGCTGTCACTACCACACTACCACCACTCATTACTGCTGTCACTACCACACTACCACCACTCATTACTGCTGTCACTACCACACTACCACCACTCATTACTGCTGTCACTACCACACTACCACCACTCATTACTGCTGTCACTACCACACTACCACCACTGATCACTGCTGTCACTACCACACTACCACCACTCATTACTGCTGTCACTACCACACTACCACCACTCATCACTGCTGTCACTACCACTATACCACCACTCATTATTGCTGTCACTACCACACTACCACCACTCATTACTGCTGTCACTACCACACTACCACCACTCATTACTGCTGTCACTACCACACTACCACCACTCATTACTGCTGTCACTACCACCACTCATTACTGCTGTCACTACCACACTACCACCACTCATTACTGCTGTCACTACCACCACTCATTACTGCTGTCACTACCACACTACCACCACTCATTACTGCTGTCACTACCACACTACCACCACTCATTACTGCTGTCACTACCACACTACCACCACTCATTACTGCTGTCACTACCACACTACCACCACTCATTACTGCTGTCACTACCACACTACCACCACTCATTACTGCTGTCACTACCACACTAACACCACTCATTACTGCTGTCACTACCACACTACCACCACTCATTACTGCTGTCACTACCACACTATCACCACTCATTACTGCTGTCACTACCACCACTCATTACTGCTGTCACTACCACACTACCACCACTCATTACTGCTGTCACTACCACACTACCACCACTCATTACTGCTGTCACTACCACCACTCATTACTGCTGTCACTACCACACTACCACCACTCATTACTGCTGTCACTACCACCACTCATTACTGCTGTCACTACCACACTACCACCACTCATTACTGCTGTCACTACCACACTACCACCACTCATTACTGCTGTCACTACCACACTACCACCACTCATTACTGCTGTCACTACCACACTAACACCACTCATTACTGCTGTCACTACCACACTACCACCACTCATTACTGCTGTCACTACCACACTAACACCACTCATTACTGCTGTCACTACCACACTAACACCACTCATTACTGCTGTCAATACCACACTACCACCACTCATTACTGCTGTCACTACCACACTAACACCACTCATTACTGCTGTCACTACCACACTAACACCACTCATTACTGCTGTCACTACCACACTACCACCACTCATTACTGCTGTCACTACCACACTACCACCACTCATTACTGCTGTCACTACCACACTACCACCACTCATTACTGCTGTCACTACCACACTACCACCACTCATTACTGCTGTCACTACCACACTAACACCACTCATTACTGCTGTCACTACCACACTACCACCACTCATTACTGCTGTCACTACCACACTACCACCACTCATTACTGCTGTCACTACCACACTACCACCACTCATTACTACTGTCACTACCACACTACCACCACTCATTACTGCTGTCACTACCACACTACCACCACTCATTACTGCTGTCACTACCACACTACCACCACTCATTACTGCTGTCATTACCACACTACCACCACTCATTACTGCTGTCACTACCACACTACCACCACTCATCACTGCTGTCACTACCACACTACCACCACTCATTACTGCTGTCACTACCACCACTCATTACTGCTGTCACTACCACACTACCACCACTCATCACTGCTGTCACTACCACATTACCACCACTCATCACTGCTGTCACTACCACACTACCACCACTCATTACTGCTGTCACTACCACACTACCACCACTCATCACTGCTGTCACTACCACACTACCACCACTCATCACTGCTGTCACTACCACACTACCACAACTCATCACTGCTGTCACTACCGCACTACCACAACTCATCACTGCTGTCACTACCACACTACCACCACTCATTACTGCTGTCACTACCACACTAACACCACTCATTACTGCTGTCACTACCACCACTCATCAGTGCTGTCACTACCACACTACCACCATTCATCACTGCTGTCACTACCACACTACCACCACTCATCACTGCTGTCACTACCACCACTCATCACTGCTGTCACTACCACACTACCACCACTCATCACTGCTGTCACTACCACACTACCACCACTCATCACTGCTGTCACTACCACGCTACCACCACTCATTACTGCTGTCACTACCACACTACCACCACTCATTACTGCTGTCACTACCACACTACCACCACTCATTACTGCTGTCACTACCACACTACCACCACTCATTACTGCTGTCACTACCACACTACCACCACTCATTACTGCTGTCACTACCACACTACCACCACTCATCACTGCTGTCACTACCACGCTACCACCACTCATCACTGCTGTCACTACCACACTATCACCACTCATCACTGCTGTCACTACCACTACCACACTATCACCACTCATCACTGATGTCACTACCACACTACCACCACTCATCACTGCTGTCACTACCACACTACCACCACTCATCACTGCTGTCACTACCACTACCACATTACTACCACTCATCACTGCTGTCACTACCACACTACCATCACTCATCACTGCTCTCACTACCACTACTACACTACCACCACTCATCACTGCTGTCAGTACCACTACCACCACTCATCACTGCTGTCACTACCACTACCACACTACCACCACTCATCACTGCTGTCACTACCACTACCACACTACCACCACTCATCACTGCTGTCACTACCACACTACCACCACTCATCACTGCTGTCACTACCACTGCCACACTACCACCACTCATCACTGCTGTCACTACCACACTACCACCACTCATCACTGCTGTCACTACCACTACCACCACTCATCACTGCTGTCACTACCACTACCACACTACCACCACTCATCACTGCTGTCACTACCACTACCACACTACCACCACTCATCACTGCTGTCACTACCACTACCACACAACCACCACTCATCACTGTCACTACCACTACCACACTACCACCACTCATCACTGCTGTCACTACCACTACCACACTACCACCACTCATCACTGCTGTCACTACCACTACCACACTACCACCACTTATCACTGCTGTCACTACCACACTACCACCACTCATCACTGCTGTCACTCACTGCCACCACTCATCACTGCTGTCACTACCACTACCACATTGCCACCACTCATCACTGCTGTCACTACCACTACCACACTGCCACCCCTTATCACTGCTGTCGCTACCACACTACCACCAATCATCACTCCTGTCACTACCACTACCACACTGCCACCACTCATCATTGCTGTCACCACTACTACCTCCACTCATCACTGCTGTCACTACCACTACCACACTACCACCACTCATCACTGCTGTCACCACCACTACCACACTGCCACCACTCATCACTACTGAGGTCAGTGGTCACCTGCGGTCCTACCTGCCTAAGCTCTTGGGAGTTAGCGTGGGATGTTACCAAGCACCATGGCTTGTTGTAGTGTTTTAGAATCTCAGGTTCAAGTGTTGAACGAGATTCTACTTCTTCAGGAGGAAAATAGGAAGCTGAAGCTTCGCATAGATGAGTTTGGGAGTGAGTGAGAAGGATTTAGCTGGTAAGGAGGAAATGGTCACCAGCAGTGATAGTGGCAGTCACTTTAAGTGGCAAGTGGTTCACAGTTCAGGAAGAAGGAAGATGAGAGTTAATAGAGAAGATCAGAAGGTAGGAAATCGATTCTGTGTTCTCCAAGATGAGTGTACTTCAGTGGTTAGTGAGGTTGAAGGTACCACTGATTCCCCTGCTAATTAAGGTAAGAATATTTTAATAGTAGGGGATTCTCAGGTAAGATATATGGACCATGCATTTTGTCACAGAGACAGAAAGGTCAGACAGAGAGTGTGCCTTCCTGGAGCTGCTGTTGGTGACATAGTCAGCAGGTTAGATAATATTATGGCAGGTATGGGAACAAGCCCATTATCTGTCTTAGTGCTGTGGGTAATGACATTGGGAAGGGCAGGAGAAAGGAGCTGCTGGATAAGTACCGGTCAGCCATAGAAGTAGTTAGGTCTAAGGGAGGGATCCCAGTCATATGTAGCATCTTGCCTAGAAAGGGAGTGGGCAATGAATGGATGTCTATGACAATTGGTATAAATTGCTGGCTAGACAGGTACTGCAAGGAACTTGCAATCCCATTCATTGATAACTGGGACCTATTCTTTGGCAAACGTGATATGTATGCAAGGGATGGGGTTCATCTCTCTGGGCATGGAGTGGTTGCATTAGCCAATTCAATTGAGAGGGTAATTGATGACTTGTCTAGGAATTTAAACTGATAGATTATAGAGGTATGGGTGTTTGTGGGAAACAATCAGGCTGCAGCATTAAGGTTAAAAACAGCAGTTATTACCGGGATACCTCAGGGATATGTTTAAAAAACAATATTCAAAATAAAGTTGCTAGTAATGGCAAATCAATTGATCAACAAAGACAGATAGTAGAGGGCAACGAGTGACTAGCTCCCTTAAGGTTTACTATACAAATAGTACGAGTCTAAGAAATAAGATAGATGAGGTAAGATTACTTGCAAGTGTAGGTATAGATATTATTGGTATAACAGAGACCTGGTTCAACCTGAGAGAGAAATGCCTTCTGAATGCAACATACAGGGTTATAACTATTCCACACATAATAGGGTCAACAGGTGGTGGAGTGGCGATGTCAGAAAAAATTTAAATTGTTGTCTTAGACATGATATAAGATTAGAAACATCGAACACAGAATCCGTTTGGCTACAGTTTCTCGAGGGACGTGACAAATTAATTTTGGGTGTGATTTATAGGCCCCCAAACCTTGATAGGGAGTACAGTAAGCTGTTATGGGACGAAATTCACAAGGCATCTAGGTATGAAAATGTTGTGATAATGGGAGATTTTAACTTTAGACAAATTGACTGGAACAATATGACAGGAAATCTTGAGTCTAGTGACTTTCTTGATGTGGTTCAGGATTGCTTTTCAGAACAGGTTGTGAGAGAACCAAATAGAGGAAACAATCTGCTTGACTTGGTTTTTGCCAACAAAGATTCACTAATTAATAATCTTGAGGTTAATGATGAGCTTGGGGAAAGTGATCACAAATCACTTAGTTTCAATATATCATGGAATTACCCAGATAACTGCAATCAAATCTCTGTCCCAGATTTTCGCTTGGCCGACTTCATGGGACTGAAAAATTACCTGGGTGGGCTAAATTGGGATGTCCTGACTATGGGTCAGATAGGTGATCTTGGTTGCCAATATGACGCTTTTCAGAGCATAGTTCTAGCTGCCCAGACAACTTTTGTTCCGAGTAGGGAAATTAGATCTAACAAAAATGATCCCAAAGGGATGAACAATAGATTAAAATAGGCGTATCAAAGGAGGGGATGGGCAGTTAAAAAATCAATATATTCAATTAAAGAGAGAAATAAAGAAAGAGATAAGAAAAGCGAAAAGGGATTATGAGGCTAAGGTCGCAAGGGATTCAAAGACTAACCCAAAAGGGTTCTTCCAGGTATACAGAAGTAAGATTAGGGACAAGACTGGCCCACTTAAGAGTAACTCTGGTCAGATCACTGACAGTGATAAGGATATGTGTGAAATTCTGAATACCTACTTCCTCTCAGTTTTCACCCAGGAAAATACTAGCGATATTCCTGAAATAATAGATTATGTAGAACAGGATAATAAACTATGTACAACTGCGGTAACTAGTGAAATGGTCCTCAGACAAATATAGAAACTAAAACCTAACAAATCCCCAGGCCCTGATGAACTGTTTGCAAGGGTGTTAAAGGAATGTAAAGAGGAACTTGGCATACCTTTGGCTAATCTTTTTAACACATCACTACAAACTGGCATAGGAGAATTTTTTTCCTGGGTAGAGGCATGGCTGACAAATAGACAGCAGAGAGTTTGCATAAATGGCGAGAAATCAGAATGGGGGCACGTCACAAACGGTGTTCCTCAGGGGTCAGTGTTGGGCCCGTTGTTGTTCACAATTTACATAAATGACATAGATGCGGGAATAAATAGCGACATCAGCAAATTTGCTGATGACACCAAAATAGGCCGTCCAATTCTAATGAGGACACTAGAGCACTCCAGGATGATTTGAATAGACTGATGCAATGGTCGGAGAAGTGTCAGATGCAGTTTAATGTTGACAAATGCAAAGTTCTAAATGTTGGACAGTTAAATAACCATGCCACATTTAAACTAAGTAATGCAGATCTTAATACTACTGATTGCGAAAAGGATTTAGGAGTTCTGGTTAGCAGTAATCTAAAACCAAGACAACAGTGCATTAGTGTTCGCAACAGAGCTAACAGAATTCTTGGCTTCATATCTAGAAGTATTAATAACAGAAGTCCTCAGGTTGTTCTTCAACTCTATATATCCTTGGTTAGGCCTCATTTAGACTGTTGCTCAGTTCTGGTCACCGTATTACAGAATGGATACAAATGCTCTGGAAAACATACAGAGGAGGATGACAAAGATGATCCCATGTATCAGAAATCTTCCGTATGAGGATAGACTGAGGGCCCTGAATCTGCACTCTCTCGAAAGGCATAGAATTAGGGGGGATATGATCGAGGTGTATAAATGGAAAACAGGAATAAATAAAGGAGATGTAAATAGAGTGCTGAAAATTTCCAGCCAAGACAGGCCTCGCAGCAATGATTTCAAGTTGGATAAATTCAGATTCAGGAAGGATATAGGAAAGTACTGGTTTGGTAATAGAGTTGTGGATGAGTGGAACAAACTCCCGAGTACAGTTATTGAGGCTAAAACGTTGTGAAGTTTTAAAAATTGGTTAGATAAATACATGAGTGGGTGTGGGTGGGTGTGAGTTGGACCTGACTAGCTTGTGCTGCTGGGTCTGGTACAGTGCTCCATCCTTGAGTGGAGGTGACCAGATTGGGTGGGTCATTGGGCTAATCCGTGGGGGGGACATGGACCTGCTCCGCATGGATCAGTAGGCCTGTTGCAGTGTTTCTTCTTTCTTATGTTCTTATGTACTGTCACCACCACTACCACCACTCATCACTGCTGTCACCACCACTACCACCACTCATCACTGCTGTCACCACCACTACCACCACTCATCACTGCTGTCACCACCACTACCACCACTCATCACTGCTGTCACCACCACTACCACCACTCATCACTGCTGTCACCACCACTACCACACTGCCACTGCTCATCACTGCTGTCACCACCACTACCACCACTCATCACTGCTGTCACCACCACTACCACCACTCATCACTGCTGTCACCACTACTACCACACTGCCACTGCTCATCACTGCTGTCACCACCACTACCACACTGCCACTGCTCATCACTGTTGTCACCACCACTTATCACTGTTGTCACCACCATTACTACACTGCCACCATTCATCACTGCTGTCACCACCACTAACACCACACTACCACCACTCATCACTGCTGTCACCACTACTACCACATTGACACTACCCATCACTGCTGTCACCACCACTACCACCACACTACCACCAATCATCACTGCTGTCACCACTACCACACTAACACCATTCATCACTGCTGTCACCCTTATCACCACATTGATACCACCCATCACTGCTGTCACTACCACTACCACACTGATACCACCTATCATTGCTGTCACTATACCACATTGACACTGCCCATCACTGCTGTCACTACTACTACCACACTGATACCACCAATTATTGCTGTCACCACTACCACCACACTGACACCACGACTGGCACAGTCAGGCAACACGGGGTCACTGATAAAGACTCTGGGTCACACTACAATAAAGCTGCCTTGTAACACTTGGTGTGTTTCACTCCTGACTTGATGTTTCTGTCCTCACATGATCCATGAACAATATGACAGTGTTACTCGTCACATGATGAACAATATGATAGTGTTATTCGTCACATGATGAACAATATGACAGTGTTACTCGTCACATGATGAATAATATGACAGTGTTACCCGTCACATGATGAACAATATGACAGTGTTACTCGTCACATGATGAACAATATGACAGTGTTACTCGTCACATGATGAACAATATGACAGTGTTACTCGTCACATGATGAACAATATGACAGTGTTACCCGTCACATGATGAACATGACAGTGTTACTCTCGTCACAGGAACAACATGACAGTGTTACTCTTGTCACAGGAACAACATGACAGTGTTACTCTTGTCACATGTTGAACAATATGACAGTGTTACTCTTGTCACATGTTGAACAATATGAGAGTGTTACTCGTCACATGTTGAACAATATGACAGTGTTACTCTTGTCACATGTTGAACAATATGACAGTGTTACTCGTCACATGATGAACATGACAGTGTTACTCTTGTCACATGTTGAACAATATGACAGTGTTACTCTTGTCACATGTTGAACAATATGACAGTGTTACTCTTGTCACATGTTGAACAATATGACAGTGTTACTCTTGTCACATGTTGAACAATATGACAGTGTTACTCTTGTCACATGTTGAACAATATGACAGTGTTACTCTTGTCACATGTTGAACAATATGACAGTGTTACTCTTGTCACATGTTGAACAATATGACAGTGTTACTCTTGTCACATGTTGAACAATATGACAGTGTTACTCTTGTCACATGTTGAACAATATGACAGTGTTACTCTTGTCACATGTTGAACAATATGACAGTGTTACTCTTGTCACATGTTGAACAATATGACAGTGTTACTCTTGTCACATGTTGAACAATATGACAGTGTTACTCTTGTCACATGTTGAACAATATGACAGTGTTACTCTTGTCACATGTTGAACAATATGACAGTGTTACTCTTGTCACATGTTGAACAATATGACAGTGTTACTCTTGTCACATGTT
>NC_091294.1:52163446-52225946 GCF_038502225.1 Cherax quadricarinatus | reverse complement strand
AGTAGACACCACTAGAGTAGTGGCACACACCAGCTAGCACAGTAGACACCACTAGTGTAGCAGCACACACCAGCTAGCACAGTAGACACCACTAGTGTAGCAGCACACACCAGGTGACACAGTAGACACCACTAGTGTAGCAGCACACACCAGGTGACACAGTAGACACCACTAGTGTAGCAGCACACACCAGGTGACACAGTAGACACCACTAGTGTAGCAGCACACACCAGGTGACACAGTAGACACCACTAGTGTAGCAGCACACACCAGGTGACACAGTAGACACCACTAGTGTAGCAGCACACACCAGGTGACACAGTAGACACTAGTGTATCAGCACACACCAGGTGACACAGTAGACACCAGTGGTTTAGCGGCACACACCAGGTGACACAGTAGACACCACTAGTGTAGCAGCACACACCAGGTGACACAGTAGACACCACTAGTGTAGCAGCACACACCAGGTGACACAGTAGACACCACTGGTTCAGCGGCACACACCAGGTGACACAGTAGACACCACTAGTGTAGCAGCACACACCAGGTGACACAGTAGACACCACTAGTGTAGCAGCACACACCAGCTGACACAGTAGACACCACTAGTGTAGCGGCACACACCAGGTGACACAGTAGACATCACAAATGTAACAGCATACATCAGGTGACACAGTAGACACCACTAGTGTAGCATCACACACCAGCTGACACAGTAGACGCCACTAGTGTAGCAGCACACACCAGCTGACACAGTAGACATCACAAATGTAGCAGCACACACCAGGTGACACAGTAGACACCACTAGTGTAGCATCACACACCAGCTGACACAGTAGACGCCACTAGTGTAGCAGCACACACCAGCTGACACAGTAGACACCACTAGTGTAGCAGCACACACCAGCTGACACAGTAGACATCACAAATGTAGCAGCACACACCAGGTGACACAGTAGACACCACTAGTGTAGCAGCACACACCAGCTGACACAGTAGACATCACAAATGTAGCAGCACACACCAGGTGACACAGACACCACTAATGTAGCATCACACACCAGGTGACACAGACACCACTAGTGTAGCAGCACACACCAGGTGACACAGTAGACACCACTAGTGTAGCAGCACACACCAGGTGACACAGTAGACACCACTAATGTAGCAGCACACACCAGGTGACACAGTAGACACCACTAGTGTAGCAGCACACACCAGGTGACACAGTAGACACCACTAGTGTAGCAGCACACACCAGGTGACACAGTAGACACCACTAGTGTAGCAGCACACACCAGGTGACACAGTAGACACCACTAATGTAGCAGCACACACCAGGTGACACAGTAGACACCACTAATGTAGCAGCACACACCAGGTGACACAGTAGACACCACTAGTGTAGCAGCACACACCAGGTGACACAGTAGACACCACTAGTGTAGCAGCACACACCAGGTGACACAGTAGACACCACTAGTGTAGCAGCACACACCAGGTGACACAGTAGACACCACTAGTGTAGCAGCACACACCAGGTGACACAGTAGACACCACTAGTGTAGCAGCACACACCAGGTGACACAGTAGACACCACTAGTGTAGCAGCACACACCAGGTGACACAGTAGACACCACTAGTGTAGCAGCACACACCAGGTGACACAGTAGACACCACTAATGTAGCAGCACACACCAGATTGATACAGTTGAACCATAGTCTCAGGCTGGTTGGAAAGTGGAATGACTTGAATAAATAGTTGGTACAAGCAAACTCAATACACAGCTTCAAGAGCAGATATGATGAAGCCCAAGAGACCAGACATCAGAGATGCCAATCAAAGTGGTCTAAGAGAGGGGATCCAGGAGCTGGGGGTTTCCCCCCTCGCAAATATAATTCTGGATACCCATTGGTGAGTGTCAGCAGTTGGTTGTCGACGTGCGCCAGACAGTGTTGGCACCACTGAAGGTGGCATCATATGACAGAGATTCGTGTCAGGTGACTTTTCTTGACGAATGCACTAACAGTGAGCAGCTGAGTAAGTCAGCAGTGCAGTGAGTCATGAGTATAACAATCTAGTTGTACACTAAATCACCACTACTTCCGGCCCGCCCACCCACGCTCCACTATACTCCTTTCTAATATCAAATATGTGCTCACCGTGTTGTGTGTGTGCGGGAGTCGAGTACTTCCTAGTTAAAACTCTTTTCACATGCATTATTAGAGTACTGCCAGAGTGTCAATTCAGATTCGGCTAAAGACCCTTCTACAGCCATAGCCCCTAGTACAGATGTGGTAGAGAAGTCCTCTCCCGGGACAAATATGGGCCTGACAATGGATGGGGTGTCTCTGGTTTGGCTATGGACGACTGTAGTGCGGTTTTAGGATCTGCACATATTAGGAATACATCCAGTACGAATTGTATCCAGCGAAATGCAAAATGGTGCAAATTCTATGTTTGGGGCATCTGTAAGCATGGAATATCAGGGAAAACAAATGGGACATGAAACGTTGAGCATCCCAAAAAATGCCGCGACCTCCTGTCTAAAGGAGTGTGTCGCTCTACCTCTTGCAAATTCTTCCACCCTGAAATGCGTCATTCTTCAGTCCTCGAAAAACAATGTTACAATACCAACTGCCCCGCATACCACCTAGAAGGGACCAGGAGTCACACATCACGTATAACAAAACATAGTTGTTATGGTAGTTATGACAACTCCACTTAAAGTGACTTTTAGTGGTACGAAACAAAGAAAGAAAATGGAAAGAGATAACCAAAATAGTCCACTTACCTTGGAGCCTTGTTGGACTGGAAGCACAGTCAGTGGCCCCTCCGAACTCACAACTACTGATGCCAACAACGAAATCCTCCCAACAATATGCAACACAACCTCATTTATATTTGCTAATATACAAGGCCTAAGCCATCCACCACCAACAAAATACCTTTCATTAGTGGACTTACTGGGGAATCAAATGCACTGTTTGCAGCCTTCATAGAGACCCACGTAAAACACTACTTTGAAAGTGAAATATGGATACCTGGGTATAACCTTTTCAGATGCGACAGAAAGAACAGGCAACAAGAGGGGGAAGGGGTTGGCCTGTATGTCAAAGAGTCGCTCATCTGCACGGAGATACTGAACATCACAAATGATGTAGCTGAAGTTCTAATAATAAAAATCGAGAACCAAAACTTAGTCATTTTGCTTGTATATAAGCCACCGGATGCAACTTTCCAAAAGTTCAAAGAACAGCTATCAAAAATTGACTCCTGTCTGGAAAACCTTCCAGCCCCATCCCCATCCCCAAACATATTGCTGCTTGGTGACTTCAATTTAAGACATACAAAATGGAAGAATATAGCAAATAATGTTGTAGCAGAAATAATCCCTGGAGGCAGCTCAGATGAAAAGTCACACACGCAGGAGCTGCTGAATCTCTGCAATAAACACACTCTAAATCAGCAGATAGTGGAGCCAACAAGACTGGAGAACACATTAGACCTTTTTTAACAAATAATGAGGACCTGGTAAGAAACATAACATCAAAAACAACTAATTCTGATCACAATCTAATCGAAGTCCAGACTTACATGCACAGGAGTCTTGATCAGCAAAATGTATACAGTTATGAGGGTACCTTTACCAAATTCAACTTCAACAACAAGAACATCAACTGGGACCAGGTAAACTATGCCCTAAATGAAACATGTTGGGAAGATATCTTAAATTACATGGACCCTAACCAGTGCCTTGAAAACATCAACCTCCTGGTAGCTGAAGTATGTTCAAGGAATATTCCCCTAAGAAAATTAGAAGAGAAGTAAACTGGAGAAAGAAAGACGCTCCCTCTACAGGAGAAGTCGAAGAATCACTGAGATCCTCAAAAATGTTAGATTATCTGAAACACGGAAGGAAGCGCTAACCAGGGAACTGGAAAATATTGAGCTAAAATTAAAAGACTCATACAGGATCCAGGAGAGACAAGAGGAGCTAAAAGCGATTAGAGAAATTGGAAGAAATTCGAAATATTTCTTTCCATCTGCCAAAGACAAGGCAAAAACCACTTCTAGTATAGGGCCCCTGCTCAGACAAGACGGATCCTACACAGATGACAACAAGGAAATGAGTGAGATACTGAAATCTCAATATGACTGTTTTCAGCGAGCCACTAATCGGTCTAAAGATAGACAATCCAAACAATTTTTTCATGAATGAGCCTCAAAACACTGCCAATGTATGCGAAATTTCTGACAACCCTAACTCCACTAGACTTTGAGAAAGCCATCGACGACATGCCCATGCACTCAGCCCCAGGGCCAGACTCGTGGAACTCTGTGTTCATTAAGAACTGCCAGAAACCCCTCTTACGGGCCATAAGTATGCTATGGAGGAGCATAGACAAAGGCGAGATTCCACAGTCACTAAAAACAACGGATATAGCCCCACTCCATAAAGGTGGCAGCAAAGCAGTAGCTACGAACTATAGAACAATAGCTGTAACGTTCCACATCATAAAAATCTTTGAAAGAGTTCTAAGAAGCAGGATAGCAAACCACCTGGACTCCCAAAAATTGCACAATCCAGGGCAACATGGTTTCAGAGCAAGTCGCTCCTGCCTCTCGCAACTACTGGACCACTATGATATGGTCTTAGATGCACTGGAAAACAAACAGAACGCAGATGCAGTATACACAGATTTTGCAAAAACCTTTGAGAAATGCGATCATGGTGTAATAGCACACAAAATGCGTGCTAAAGGGATAGTTGGCAAAGTAGGCAGATGGATCTTCAACTTTCTAACCAATCGAACAAAAGAGTAGTGGTAAACAGAGCTAAATCGAAAGCTGCTATAGTGAAGAGCTCTGTTCTACAAGGCACAGTACTCGCCCCTATCCTGTTCCTCATTCTCATATCAGACATAGACAGAGATGTAATCCACAGCACCGTGTCATCCTTTGCAGACGATACTAGGATCTGCATGAGTGTGTCATCCATTGAGGACACGGCAAATCTCCAAGAAGATATAAACCAAGTTTTCCAATGAGCAACGGAGAACAATATGATGTTCAATGAAGACAAATTTCAACTACTGCGTTATGGAAAACTGGAGGGAATAATAACTAGGACTGAGTATGCTACAAACTCTAATCACACAATAGAGCGGAAAAGTAATGTGAAGGACATGGGTGTGGTAATGTCCGAAGATCTCACCTTCAAGGACCACAACAATGCCACCATCACATCTGCGAGGAAACTGATAGGATGGATAATAAGAACATTCAAGACAAGAGATGCTAAGCCAGTGATGATCCTTTTTAAATCACTTGTTCTCTCTAGGCTGGAATATTGCTGTACATTAACATCTCCATTCAAGGCAGGTGAAATTGCAGATCTAGACAATGTGCAAGACAGGTATACAATACCGACAAGATGAAAGTTAAGACACTTGTGCAACATCTGGTTATCTTTATTGTAGACGTTTCGCCATCCAGTGGCTTTATCAATACAGATTCTTTGGACATAATAAGAAAACTGAAGAACTATATACAAAAGATGAGGTAATCAGTCCCTCAGCCTTGGAGGTGGTGTTTAGAGCACCGTGGTCGTAGAGAATCTCTACGACCACGGTGCTCTAAACACCACCTCCAAGGCTGAGGGACTGATTACCTCATCTTTTGTATATAGTTCTTCAGTTTTCTTATTATGTCCAAAGAATCTGTATTGATAAAGCCACTGGATGGCGAAACGTCTACAATAAAGATAACCAGATGTTGCCCAAGTGTCTTTACTTTCATCTAGAGAATGTACAGAGAATCTTTACTGCACGTATAAGTTCCATCAAACACCTCAACTACTGGGAACGCCTGGAGGCACTTGGCTTTTACTCACTGGAGTGCAGGAAAGGGAGATGTATCATAATCTACACCTGGAAGATTCTGGAGGGACTGGTTCCTGATCTGCACACAGAAATCACTCCATACGAAAGTAAAAGATTTGGCAGGCGATGCAACATACCCCCAGTGAAAAGTAGGGGCGTCACTGGTACACTAAGAGAAAACACAATAAGTGTTCGGGACCCAAGACTGTTCAACAGCCTCCCACCAGCCATAAGGAGAATTACCAATAGACCCCTGGTTGTCTTCAAGAGGGAGCTGGACAGATACCTAAAGTTGGTGCCGGATCAGCCGGACTGTGGTTCGTACGTTGGACTATATGTGGCCAGCAGTAACAGGCCCTCAGGTCATCAGGCCCTGATCCACCGGGAGGCCTGGTCGTGGACCGGGCCGCGGGGACGTTGATCCCCGGAATACCCTCCAGGTAGACTCTTCCTCCTCCATCAATACTTCTCTAAACTTTCTACTTGGTTCTTCGCAACCTCCCTCCCCTCTCTCTCTCTCTCTCTCTCTCTCTCTCTCTACTGTTATCAGTCTTCCCTCGTTTAGTCGTATCACTTTGTCATTTACAGTAATGTTCCTTCTTGTGTGGCAATTAAACAGTTCTGATTTTAAACAATGTTATGGTGATGCCGACAAGATGTGGAAAAAGACACATATGTACAGTTCAAGACACAGAGACGTTTCGGCAGGACTGAAGAAGCCACCCGAGGCGAAACGTTTCCTCTAATGTCTTTTTCCACAGCTCTGGTTTTGTTTCAGTCTTCCTGCAAAGTCATTTTCAAACTGTCTCTTTTCTTCTCTCTTTAATGCTCTATATTTTTTCCACATTCTTCTGGCCCTTCCTCCGGCCTCCCTATAGGCCTGGTTGAACCACAGATTATCTCTGTATTTTATTTCTTTTCTCTTATCTGACAAATATTTTGTTTGTATATTATATATCTAGAATTTCCACCATCTCCTGCACTGTCTTGCCTCCCAGTTTCCTTTCACAGTGAACGTGTCTCAGGAAATTTCTCGTTAGTTCATAGTCTCTTCTACAGCTTCACTTTCTGTTCTCTCCTTTCACTGTGTCTCATCAGTCTCACTTCGACTCACCACTCAATAATAACTTCCACCGAGTGATCTTCGAATTTCTCCTGTATCAGATTCGCTTAGCGTTAATATTAAATCCATTCTTGCTGGCTCATCCCTACCTCTTATTCTTACAGCTTCCTACACATGTCCGTTCACAGAGTTTGTCATTTTTGCTTCCACTAATTTTGCTCTGTGTTTCTGGCCTCTGTTTTCCAAATCATTTTTTCTCTAATTAAAATCCCCATTAACCAGTAGCTTCGTTTTTGACCTGCTTTGTTCTTTGTGGTTCTGAATCTTATATTCTGTTTACACATTGTTGTCTTCACTTTCCGTTCGAGGATTCCTGCTGTTTAGCGGAGGATTACATATATATCACTGCTATTGTCACATTGAGTCCATAGTGTCCCCACTGTGTAGTCTTTGAACTCTCCAGATTTTTAGGTTTGTCATCTCAAAACTCCAATTATTCCTCCTCTGTTTCTCCCTTTCATCTCTCACTATGTGATACCTCTCTGGGAAAATTTAGTTTATTACCCTACTAAATTTCGTCTCTTTGAGGGCTACAGCATTTCGCTATTTCTATGATTGTCTGTTACATCTCCTCAGGTGTCCACCTCATCAGTGTGGGATTCACTAAGTGTCCACCTCACCAGTGTGGGATTCACTAAGTGTCCACCTCACCAGCGTGCGACTCACCAGTGTGGGTTTCACCAAGTGTCCACTTCACCAGTGTGGGATTCACCAGGTGTCCACTTCACCAGTGTGTGATTCATCAGGTGTCCACTTCACTAGTGAGGGATTCACCAGGTGTCCACTTTACCAGTGTGGGATTCAACAGGTGTCCACCTCACTAGTGTAGGACTCACCAGGTGTCCACTTCACTAAGTGTTCAAAGCTGTCCATCTCAGCAGGTGTGAGACACACATGGTGAGAGACTCACGCAATAATTAGTGCTTGTGGTTAGAGCGGTGCGGTCAGGTGAGCTAAGACAGGTCGAGTTTTGCGGTTGACGAACTATTGTTTGTGCTGTTGCTGCTGTTGACGTTTCTGCTGTTTCGGTAGCTCTTGTACACGTTGATGCTGGTGTTGTTTCTGATGATGCTATTTATGCTGACGCTATTCCTGTTTCTGTTCTTCCTACTAACGCTTCAGATGCTGCTGTTCTTATCGTTCCTGCTGCTTTTCCTGATGTTTAGTCTACTAGTGTTTCTGTTTCAGCTGATGTAGTTACTGTTGCTGCTACTGTGTCGCTGGAGCAGTGAGCAGGCAAGGTAACCTTGATCACTACCACCCATCACCCCCTCCACCCATCACCCCCTCCACCCACCACCCCCTGCACCCATCACCCACTGCTCTCACCACCCACTGCACCCACCACCCACTGCTCTCACCACCCACTGCACCCACCACCCACTGCTCCCACCACCCACTGCACACACCATCCCCTGCTCTCACCACCCACTGCTCTCACCACCCCATGCACCCACCACCCACTGCACCCACCACCCCCTGCACCCCCCACCCACTGCACCCACCACCCACTGCTCCCACCACCCACTGCACACACCATCCACTGCTCTCACCACCCACTGCTCTCACGACCCCCTGCACCCACCACCCACTGCACCCACCACCCACTGCTCTCACCACCCACTGCACCCACCACCCCTTCACCCACCACCCACTGCACCCACCACCCACTGCTCTCACCATCCACTGCACCCACCACCCATTGCACCCACCACCCACTGATCTCACCAACCACTGCACCCACCACCCACTGCTCTCAACACCCCATGCACCCACCACCCCCTGCACCCACCACCCACTGCACCCACCACCCACTGCTCTCACCACCTACTGCACCCACCACCCACTGCTCTCACCACCCACTGCACCCACTACCCACTGCACCCACTGCTCTCACCACCCACTGCATCCACCACCCACTGCACCCACAACCCATTGCACCCCCCACCCACTGCTCCCACCACCCCCTGCACCCACCACCCCCTGCACCCACCACCCACTGCACCCAAGACCCACTGCATCCACCACTCACTGCACCCACCACCCCCTACACCCACCACCCACTGCATCCACCACCCACTGCACCCACCACCCACTGCTCTCACCACCTACTGCACCCACCACCCCCTGCACCCACCACCCGCTGCACCCACCACCCACTGCTCTCACCATCCACTGCACCCACCACCCGCTGCACCCACCACCCACTGCTCTCACCACCCCATGCACCCACCACCCCCTGCACCCACCACCCACTGCACCCACCACAAACTGCTCCCACCACCCCCTGCACCCACCACCCCCTGCACCCACAACCCACTGTACCCAAGACCCACTGCATCCACCACTCACTGCACCCACGACCCCCTGCACCCACCACCCACTGCATCTACCACCCACTGCACCCACCACCCACTGCTCTCACCACCCACTGCACCCACCACCCCCTGCACTCACCACCCACTGCACCCACCACCCACTGCTCTCACCATCCACTGCACCCACCACCCGCTGCACCCACCACCCACTGCTCTCACCACCCCATGCACCCACCACCCCCAGCACCCACCACCCACTGCACCCACCACCCACTGCAAACACCAACCACTGCACCCACCATCCACTGCACCCACCATCCACTGCACCCACAACCAACTGCACCCACCATCCACTGCACCCACCACCCACTGCACCCACCATCCACTGCACCCACCACCCACGGCACCCACCATCCACTGCTCCCACCACCCCCTGCACCCACCATCCTCTGCACCCACCACCCACTGCACCCACCATCCACTGCTCCCACCACCCCCTGCACCCACCATCCACTGCTCCCACCACCCCCTGCACCCACCATCCACTGCTCCCACCACCCCCTGCACCCACCACCCCCTGCACCCACCACCCACTGCATCCACCACCCACTGCACCCACCACTCACTGCACCCACCACCCACTGCACCCACCACCCACTGCTCTCACCATCCACTGCACCCACCACCCCCTGCACCCACCACCCACTGCACCCACCACCCACTGCAAACACCAACCACTGCACCCACCACCCACTGCACCAACCATCCACTGCACCCACCACCAACTGCACCCACCATCCACAGCACCCACCACCCACTGCACCCACCATCCACTGCACCCACCACCCACTGCACCCACCACCCACTGCACCCACCACCCCCTGCACGCACCACCCACTGCATCCACCACCCACTGCACCCACCACCCACTGCTCTCACCACCCACTGCACCCACCACCCCCTGCACCCACCACCCACTGCTCTCACCATCCACTGCACCCACCACCCGCTGCACCCACCACCCACTGCACCCACCACCCACTGCTCTCACCACCCACTGCACCCACCACAAACTGCACCCACCACCCACTGCAAACACCAACCACTGCACCCACCACCCACTGCACCCACCATCCACTGCACCAACCACCAACTGCACCCACCATCCACTGCACCCACCACCCACTGCACCCACCATCCACTACACCCACCACCCACTGCACCCACCACCAGCTGCAACCACCGCCCACTGCTCCCATAACCCACTGCACCAATGCTCCTCTGCACCCACCACCAACTGCACCCACCATCCACTGCACCCACCACCCACTGCACCCACCACCCACTGCACCCACCATCCACTGCTCTCACCACCCACTGCACCCACCACCCACTGTTCTCACCACCCACTGCACCCACCACCCACTGTACCCACCACCCACTGCTCTCGCCACCCACTGCACCCACCACCCACTGCTCTCACCACCCACTGCACCCACCACCCACTGCTCTCACCACCCACTGCGCCCACCACCCACTGCTCTCACCACCCACTGCACTCACCACCCATTGCACCCACCACTCTCACCACCCACTGCACCCAACACCCCCTGCACCCACCATCCACTGCACCCACCACCCACTGCTCCCACCACCCCCTGCACCCACCAGCCCCTGCACCCACCACCCACGGCACTCCCCACCCACTGCACCCACCACCCATTGCTCTCACCACCCACTGCACAGACCACCCACTGCTCTCGCCACCCACTGCACCCACCACCCACTGCACTCACTGCTCTCACCACCCACTGCACCCACCACCCACTGCTCTCACCACCCACTACACCCACCACCCACTGCTCTCACCACCCACTGCACCCACCACCCTCTACACCCACCACCCACTGCACCCACCACGCACTGCTCTCACCACCCACTGCACCCACCACCCACTGCACCCACCACCCACTACACCCACCATCCACTGCACCCACCACCCACTGCACCCACCACCCACTGCTCTCACCACACACTGCACCCACCACCCCCTGCACCCACCACCCCCTGCACCCACCACCCACTGCTCCCACCAACCCCTGCACCCACCACCCCCTGCACCTACCATCCACTGCACCCACCACCCACTGCATCCACCACCCACTTCACCCAACACCCCCTGCACCCACCACCCACTGCAACCACCACCCACTGCACCACCGGTCTCTCACCACCCACTGCACCCACCACCCCCTGCACCCACCACCCCCTGCACCCACTCACTGCACCCACCACCCACTGCTCCCACCACCCCCTGCACCCACCACCCCCTGCACCCACCACCCACTGCACCCAAGACCCACTGCATCCACCACTCACTGCACCCACCACCCCCTGCACCCACCACCCACTGCATCCACCACCCACCACCCACTTCTCTCACCACCCACTGCACCCACCACCCACTGCACCCACCACCCACTGCACCCACCACCCACTGCTCTCACCATCCACTGCACCCACCACCCGCTGCACCCACCACCCACTGCTCTCACCCCCCCCTGCACCCACCACCCCCTGCACCCACCACCCACTGCACCCACCACCCACTGCTCTCACCACCCACTGCACCCACCATCCACTGCTCTCACCACCCACTGCACCCACCACCCACTGCTCTCACCACCCACTGCACCCACCACCCACTGTACCCACCACCCACTGCTCTCGCCACCCACTGCACCCACCACCCACTGCTCTCACCACCCACTGCACCCACCACCCACTGCTCTCACCACCCACTGCGCCCACCACCCACTGCTCTCACCACCCACTGCACCCAACACCCCCTGCACCCACCATCCACTGCACCCACCACCCACTGCTCCCACCACCCCCTGCACCCACCAGCCCCTGCACCCACCACCCACGGCACTCCCCACCCACTGCACCCACCACCCATTGCTCTCACCACCCACTGCACAGACCACCCACTGCTCTCGCCACCCACTGCACCCACCACCCACTGCACTCACTGCTCTCACCACCCACTGCACCCACCACCCACTGCTCTCACCACCCACTACACCCACCACCCACTGCTCTCACCACCCACTGCACCCACCACCCTCTACACCCACCACCCACTGCACCCACCACGCACTGCTCTCACCACCCACTGCACCCACCACCCACTGCACCCACCACCCACTACACCCACCATCCACTGCACCCACCACCCACTGCACCCACCACCCACTGCTCTCACCACACACTGCACCCACCACCCCCTGCACCCACCACCCCCTGCACCCACCACCCACTGCTCCCACCAACCCCTGCACCCACCACCCCCTGCACCTACCATCCACTGCACCCACCACCCACTGCATCCACCACCCACTTCACCCAACACCCCCTGCACCCACCACCCACTGCATCCACCACCCACTGCACCACCGGTCTCTCACCACCCACTGCACCCACCACCCCCTGCACCCACCACCCCCTGCACCCACTCACTGCACCCACCACCCACTGCTCCCACCACCCCCTGCACCCACCACCCCCTGCACCCACCACCCACTGCACCCAAGACCCACTGCATCCACCACTCACTGCACCCACCACCCCCTGCACCCACCACCCACTGCATCCACCACCCACTGCACCCACCACCCACTTCTCTCACCACCCACTGCACCCACCACCCACTGCACCCACCACCCACTGCACCCACCACCCACTGCTCTCACCATCCACTGCACCCACCACCCGCTGCACCCACCACCCACTGCTCTCACCACCCCATGCACCCACCACCCCCTGCACCCACCACCCACTGCACCCACCACCCACTGCTCTCACCACCCACTGCACCCACCACCCACTGCTCTCACCACCCATTGCACCCACCACCCACTGCACCCACCACCCACTGCACCCACCATCCACTGCACCCACCACCCACTGCACCCACCACCCACTGCACCCACCACTCACTGCTCCCACCACCCATGCTCTTCTGCACCCACCACCCCCTGCACCCACCACCCATTGCTCCCACCACCCACTGCTCCCACCCCCAACTGCACCCACCAGCCACTGCACCCACCACCCACGGCACCCACCACCCACTGCACCCACCATCTACTGCACCCACCACCCACTGCACCAACCACCCAATGCACCCACCAACCACTGCACCCACCACCCACTGCACCCAGCAACCACTGCACCCACCATCCACTGCACCCACCATCCACTGCACCCACCACCCACTGCACCCACCATCCACTGCACCCACCACCCACTGCACCCACCACCCACTGCACCCACCACCAGCTGAACCCACCGCCCACTGCTCCCACCACCCACTGCACTAATGCTCCTCTGCACCCACCACCAACTGCACCCACCATCCACTGCACCCACCACCCACTGCACCCACCACGCCCTGCACGCACCACCAACTGCACCCTCCACCCACTGCACCCACCACCCCATGCACCCACCACCCACTACACCAACCACCCACTGCACCCACCTACTGCACCCACTACTTGCAACAACCACCCACTGTACCCACCACCTGCACCAACAACCCACTGTACCCACCACCTGCACCAACAACCCACTGCACCAACCGCCCACTGCAACAACCACCCAGTGCACCAACCACCCACGGCACCATCCACTTACTGCACCAACCACCCACTGCACCAACCACCCACTGCACCAACCACACACTGCACCAACCACCCACTGCAACAACCACCCACTGCACCAACCGCCCACTGCACCAACCGCCCACTGCATCAACCGCCCACTGCACTAAGCACCCACTGCACCAACCATCCTCTGCAACAACCACCCACTGCACCAACCGCCCACTGCACCAACCGCCCACTGCACCAACCACCCACTGCAACAACCACCCACTGCACGAACCACCCACTGCACCAACCGCCCACTGCACCAACCGCCAACTGCACCAACCGCACACTGCACCAACCGCCAACTGCACCAACCGCCCACTGCAACAACCGCCCAATGCAACAACCACCCACTACGCCAACCACCTACTGCACCAACCACCCACTGCACCAACCACCCACTGCACCAACCACTCACTGCACCAACCACCCACTGCAACAACCACCCACTGCACCAACCACCCACTGCACCAACCACCCACTGCAACAACCACCCACTGCAACAACCACCCACTGCAACAACCACCCACTGCAACCACCACCCACTGCAACAATCACCCACTGCAACAACCACCCAGTGCAACAACCACCCACTGCAACAACCACCCACTGCACCAACCACCCACTGCAACAACCACCCACTGCAACAACCCACTGCAACAACCACCCACTGCAACAACCACCCACTGCAACAACTACCCACTGCAACAACCACCCACTGCAACAACCACCCACTGCAACAATCACCCACTGCAACAATCACCCACTGGAACAACCACCCACTGCAACAACCACCCACTGCAACAACCACCCACTGCAACAACCACCCACTGCAACCACCACCCATTGCAACAACCACCCACTGCAACAACCACCCACTGCAACAACCACCCACTGCAACAACCACCCACTGCAACCACCACCCATTGCAACAACCACCCACTGCAACAACCACCCACTGCAACAACCACCCACTGCAACAACCACCCACTGCAACAACCACCCACTGCAACAACACACTGCCTGACTACGTTGCTCAGTGATGTGGAAAATACTGTATTATTAATCATTTATATTACTGACGGTCAAGTGGAGTTGTTAACTTAATACTGATAACCCATGTGTACACAGTGTACAAGACACACCACCCCATGTGTACACAGTGTACAAGACACTCACACCACCCCATGTGTACACAGTGTACAAGACACACCACCCCATGTGTACACAGTGTACAAGACACACCAACCCATGTGTACACAGTGTACAAGACACTCACACCACCCCATGTGTACACAGTGTACAAGACACACCACCCCATGTGTACACAGTGTACAAGACACACCACCCCATGTGTACACAGTGTACAAGACACACCACCCCATGTGTACACATTGTACAAGACACTCACACCACCCCATTGTGGTCATGATGGTGTCTTAGTAGCCAGAACATTGTGGTCATGATGGTGTCTTAGTAGCCAGAACATTGTGGTCATGATGGTGTCTTAGTAGCCAGAACATTGTGGTCATGATGGTGTCTTAGTAGCCAGAACATTGTGGTCATGATGGTGCCTTAGTAGCCAGAACATTGTGGTCATGATGGTGTCTTAGTAGCCAGAACATTGTGGTCATGATGGTGTCTTAGTAGCCAGAACATAATGGTCATGATGGTGTCTTAGTAGCCAGAACATTGTGGTCATGATGGTGTCTTAGTAGCCAGAACATTGTGGTCATGATGGTGTCTTAGTAGCCAGAACATTGTGGTCATGATGGTGTCTTAGTAGCCAGAACATTGTGGTCATGATGGTGTCTTAGTAGCCAGAACATTGTGGTCATGATGGTGTCTTAGTATCCAGAACATTGTGGTCATGATGGTGTCTTAGTAGCCAGAACATTGTGGTCATGATGGTGTCATAGTAGCCAGAACATTGTGGTTATGATGGTGTCTTAGTAGCCAGAGCATTGTGGTCATGATGGTGTCTTAGTAGCCAGAACATTGTGGTCATGATGGTGTCTTAGTAGCCAGAGCATTGTGGTCATGATGGTGTCTTAGTAGCCAGAACATTGTGGTCATGATGGTGTCTTAGTAGCCAGAGCATTGTGGTCATGATGGTGTCTTAGTAGCCAGAACATTGTGGTCATGATGGTGTCTTAGTAGCCAGAGCATTGTGGTCATGATGGTGTCTTAGTAGCCAGAGTATTGTGGTCATGATGGTGTCTTAGTAGCCAGAACATTGTGGTCATGATGGTGTCTTAGTAGCCAGAGCATTGTGGTCATGATGGTGTCTTAGTAGCCAGAGCATTGTGGTCATGATGGTGTCTTAGTAGCCAGAACATTGTGGTCATGATGGTGTCTTAGTAGCCAGAACATTGTGGTCATGATGGTGTCTTAGTATCCAGAACATTGTGGTCATGATGGTGTCTTAGTAGCCAGAACATTGTGGTCATGATGGTGTCTTAGTAGCCAGAACATTGTGGTCATGATGGTGTCTTAGTAGCCAGAACATTGTGGTCATGATGGTGTCTTAGTAGCCAGAACATTGTGGTCATGATGGTGTCTTAGTAGCCAGAACATTGTGGTCATGATGGTGTCTTAGTAGCCAGAACATTGTGGTCATGATGGTGTCATAGTACCCAGAACATTGTGGTCATGATGGTGTCTTAGTAGCCAGAACATTGTGGTCATGATGGTGTCTTAGTAGCCAGAACATTGTGGTCATGATGGTGTCTTAGTAGCCAGAACATTGTGGTCATGATGGTGTCTTAGTAGCCAGAACATTGTGGTCATGATGGTGTCTTAGTACCCAGAACATTGTGGTCATGATGGTGTCTTAGTAGCCAGAACATTGTGGTCATGATGGTGTCATAGTAGCCAGAACATTGTGGTTATGATGGTGTCTTAGTAGCCAGAGCATTGTGGTCATGATGGTGTCATAGTACCCAGAACATTGTGGTCATGATGGTGTCTTAGTAGCCAGAACATTGTGGTCATGATGGTGTCTTAGTAGCCAGAACATTGTGGTCATGATGGTGTCTTAGTAGCCAGAACATTGTGGTCATGATGGTGTCTTAGTAGCCAGAACATTGTGGTCATGATGGTGTCTTAGTACCCAGAACATTGTGGTCATGATGGTGTCTTAGTAGCCAGAACATTGTGGTCATGATGGTGTCATAGTAGCCAGAACATTGTGGTTATGATGGTGTCTTAGTAGCCAGAGCATTGTGGTCATGATGGTGTCTTAGTAGCCAGAACATTGTGGTCATGATGGTGTCTTAGTAGCCAGAGCATTGTGGTCATGATGGTGTCTTAGTAGCCAGAACATTGTGGTCATGATGGTGTCTTAGTAGCCAGAGCATTGTGGTCATGATGGTGTCTTAGTAGCCAGAGTATTGTGGTCATGATGGTGTCTTAGTAGCCAGAACATTGTGGTCATGATGGTGTCTTAGTAGCCAGAGCATTGTGGTCATGATGGTGTCTTAGTAGCCAGAGCATTGTGGTCATGATGGTGTCTTAGTAGCCAGAACATTGTGGTCATGATGGTGTCTTAGTAGCCAGAACATTGTGGTCATGATGGTGTCTTAGTATCCAGAACATTGTGGTCATGATGGTGTAGCCAGAACATTAGTAGTAGCCAGAACATTGTGGTCATGATGGTGTCTTAGTAGCCAGAACATTGTGGTCATGATGGTGTCTTAGTAGCCAGAACATTGTGGTCATGATGGTGTCTTAGTAGCCAGAACATTGTGGTCATGATGGTGTCTTAGTAGCCAGAACATTGTGGTCATGATGGTGTCTTAGTAGCCAGAACATTGTGGTCATGATGGTGTCTTAGTAGCCAGAACATTGTGGTCATGATGGTGTCTTAGTAGCCAGAACATTGTGGTCATGATGGTGTCTTAGTAGCCAGAACATTGTGGTCATGATGGTGTCTTAGTAGCCAGAACATTGTGGTCATGATGGTGTCTTAGTAGCCAGAACATTGTGGTCATGATGGTGTCTTAGTAGCCAGAACATTGTGGTCATGATGGTGTCTTAGTAGCCAGAACATTGTGGTCATGATGGTGTCTTAGTAGCCAGAACATTGTGGTCATGATGGTGTCTTAGTAGCCAGAACATTGTGGTCATGATGGTGTCTTAGTAGCCAGAACATGATGGTGTCTTAGTGCCAGAACATCGTGGTCATGATGGTGTCTTAGTAGCCAGAACATTGTGGTCATGATGGTGTCTTAGTAGCCAGAACATCGTGGTCATGATGGTGTCTTAGTAGCCAGAAAATTGTGGTCATGACGGTGTCTTAGTAGCCAGAACATTGTGGTCATGATGGTGTCTTAGTAGCCAGAACATTGTGGTCATGATGGTGTCTTAGTAGCCAGAACATTGTGGTCATGATGGTGTCTTAGTAGCCAGAACATTGTGGTCATGATGGTGTCTTAGTACCCAGAACATTGTGGTCATGATGGTGTCTTAGTAGCCAGAACATTGTGGTCATGATGGTGTCTTAGTAGCCAGAACATTGTGGTCATGATGGTGTCTTAGTAGCCAGAATATTGTGGTCATGATGGTGTCTTAGTAGCCAGAACATTGTGGTCATGATGGTGTCTTAGTAGCCAGAACATTGTGGTCATGATGGTGTCTTAGTACCCAGAACATTGTGGTCATGATGGTGTCTTAGTAGCCAGAACATTGTGGTCATGATAGTGTCTTAGTACCCAGAACATTGTGGTCATGATGGTGTCTTAGTAGCCAGAACATTGTGGTCATGATAGTGTCTTAGTAGCCAGAGCATTGTGGTCATGATGGTGTCTTAGTAGCCAGAGCATTGTGGTCATGATGGTGTCTTAGTAGCCAGAGCATTGTGGTCATGATGGTGTCTTAGGAGCCAGAACATTGTGGTCATGATGGTGTCTTATTAGCCAGAGCATTGTGGTCATGATGGTGTCTTAGTAGCCAGAACATTGTGGTCATGATGGTGTCTTAGTAGCCAGAACATTGTGGTCATGATGGTGTCTTAGTAGCCAGAACATTGTGGTCATGATGGTGTCTTAGTAGCCAGAACATTGTGGTCATGATGGTGTCTTAGTAGCCAGAACATCGTGGTCATGATGGTGTCTTAGTAGCCAGAACATTGTGGTCATGATGGTGTCTTAGTAGCCAGAACATTGTGGTCATGATGGTGTCTTAGTAGCCAGAAAATTGTGGTCATGACGGTGTCTTAGTAGCCAGAACATTGTGGTCATGATGGTGTCTTAGTAGCCAGAACATTGTGGTCATGATGGTGTCTTAGTAGCCAGAACATTGTGGTCATGATGGTGTCTTAGTAGCCAGAACATTGTGGTCATGATGGTGTCTTAGTACCCAGAACATTGTGGTCATGATGGTGTCTTAGTAGCCAGAACATTGTGGTCATGATGGTGTCTTAGTAGCCAGAACATTGTGGTCATGATGGTGTCTTAGTAGCCAGAATATTGTGGTCATGATGGTGTCTTAGTAGCCAGAACATTGTGGTCATGATGGTGTCTTAGTAGCCAGAACATTGTGGTCATGATGGTGTCTTAGTACCCAGAACATTGTGGTCATGATGGTGTCTTAGTAGCCAGAACATTGTGGTCATGATAGTGTCTTAGTAGCCAGAACATTGTGGTCATGATGGTGTCTTAGTAGCCAGAACATTGTGGTCATGATGGTGTCTTAGTAGCCAGAACATTGTGGTCATGATGGTGTCTTAGTACCCAGAACATTGTGGTCATGATGGTGTCTTAGTAGCCAGAACATTGTGGTCATGATGGTGTCTTAGTACCCAGAACATTGTGGTCATGATGGTGTCTTAGTAGCCAGAACATTGTGGTCATGAAGGTGTCTTAGTAGCAAGAACATTGTGGTCATGATGGTGTCTTAGTAGCCAGAGCATTGTTTTCATGATGGTGTCTTAGTAGCCAGAGCATTGTGGTCATGATGGTGTCTTAGTAGCCAGAACATTGTGGTCATGATGGTGTCTTAGTAGCCAGATCATTGTGGTCATGATGGTGTCTTAGTAGCCAGATCATTGTGGTCATGATGGTGTCTTAGTAGCCAGAGCATTGTGGTCATGATGGTGTCTTAGTAGCCAGAGCATTGTGGTCATGATGGTGTCTTAGTAGCCAGAGCATTGTGGTCATGATGGTGTCTTAGGAGCCAGAACATTGTGGTCATGATGGTGTCTTATTAGCCAGAGCATTGTGGTCATGATGGTGTCTTAGTAGCCAGAACATTGTGGTCATGATGGTGTCTTAGTAGCCAGAACATTGTGGTCATGATGGTGTCTTAGTAGCCAGAACATTGTGGTCATGATGGTGTCTTAGTAGCCAGAACATTGTGGTCATGATGGTGTCTTAGTAGCCAGAACATTGTGGTCATGATGGTGTCTTAGTAGCCAGAACATTGTGGTCATGATGGTGTCTTAGTAGCCAGAACATTGTGGTCATGATGGTGTCTTAGTAGCCAGAACATTGTGGTCATGATGGTGTCATAGTACCCAGAACATTGTGGTCATGATGGTGTCTTAGTAGCCAGAACATTGTGGTCATGATTTTGTCATAGTACCCAGAACATTGTGGTCATGATGGTGTCTTAGTAGCCAGAACATTGTGGTCATGATGGTGTCTTAGTAGCCAGAACATTGTGGTCATAATGGTGTCTTAGTAGCCAGAACATTGTGGTCATGATGGTGTCTTAGTAGCCAGAACATTGTGGTCATGATGGTGTCTTAGTAGCCAGAGCATTGTGGTCATGATGGTGTCTTAGTAGCCAGAGCATTGTGGTCATGATGGTGTCTTAGTAGCCAGAGCATTGTGGTCATGATGGTGTCTTAGTAGCCAGAGCATTGTGGTCATGATGGTGTCTTAGTAGCCAGAGCATTGTGGTCATGATGGTGTCTTAGTAGCCAGAACATTGTGGTCATGATGGTGTCATAGTACCCAGAACATTGTGGTCATGATGGTGTCTTAGTAGCCAGAACATTGTGGTCATGATGGTGTCTTAGTACCCAGAACATTGTGGTCATGATGGTATCTTAGTAGCCAGAACATTGTGGTCATGATGGTGTCTTAGTAGCCAGAACATTGTGGTCATGATGGTGTCTTAGTAGCCAGAACATTGTGGTCATGATGGTGTCTTAGTAGCCAGAACATTGTGGTCATGATGGTGTCTTAGTACCCAGAACATTGTGGTCATGATGGTGTCTTAGTAGCCAGAACATTGTGGTCATGATGGTGTCTTAGTACCCAGAACATTGTGGTCATGATGGTGTCTTAGTAGCCAGAACATTGTGGTCATGAAGGTGTCTTAGTAGCAAGAACATTGTGGTCATGATGGTGTCTTAGTAGCCAGAGCATTGTTTTCATGATGGTGTCTTAGTAGCCAGAGCATTGTGGTCATGATGGTGTCTTAGTAGCCAGAACATTGTGGTCATGATGGTGTCTTAGTAGCCAGATCATTGTGGTCATGATGGTGTCTTAGTAGCCAGATCATTGTGGTCATGATGGTGTCTTAGTAGCCAGAGCATTGTGGTCATGATGGTGTCTTAGTAGCCAGAGCATTGTGGTCATGATGGTGTCTTAGTAGCCAGAGCATTGTGGTCATGATGGTGTCTTAGGAGCCAGAACATTGTGGTCATGATGGTGTCTTATTAGCCAGAGCATTGTGGTCATGATGGTGTCTTAGTAGCCAGAACATTGTGGTCATGATGGTGTCTTAGTAGCCAGAACATTGTGGTCATGATGGTGTCTTAGTAGCCAGAACATTGTGGTCATGATGGTGTCTTAGTAGCCAGAACATTGTGGTCATGATGGTGTCTTAGTAGCCAGAACATTGTGGTCATGATGGTGTCTTAGTAGCCAGAACATTGTGGTCATGATGGTGTCTTAGTAGCCAGAACATTGTGGTCATGATGGTGTCTTAGTAGCCAGAACATTGTGGTCATGATGGTGTCATAGTACCCAGAACATTGTGGTCATGATGGTGTCTTAGTAGCCAGAACATTGTGGTCATGATTTTGTCATAGTACCCAGAACATTGTGGTCATGATGGTGTCTTAGTAGCCAGAACATTGTGGTCATGATGGTGTCTTAGTAGCCAGAACATTGTGGTCATAATGGTGTCTTAGTAGCCAGAACATTGTGGTCATGATGGTGTCTTAGTAGCCAGAACATTGTGGTCATGATGGTGTCTTAGTAGCCAGAGCATTGTGGTCATGATGGTGTCTTAGTAGCCAGAGCATTGTGGTCATGATGGTGTCTTAGTAGCCAGAGCATTGTGGTCATGATGGTGTCTTAGTAGCCAGAGCATTGTGGTCATGATGGTGTCTTAGTAGCCAGAGCATTGTGGTCATGATGGTGTCTTAGTAGCCAGAACATTGTGGTCATGATGGTGTCATAGTACCCAGAACATTGTGGTCATGATGGTGTCTTAGTAGCCAGAACATTGTGGTCATGATGGTGTCTTAGTACCCAGAACATTGTGGTCATGATGGTGTCTTAGTAGCCAGAACATTGTGGTCATGATGGTGTCTTAGTAGCCAGAACATTGTGGTCATGATGGTGTCTTAGTAGCCAGAACATTGTGGTCATGATGGTGTCTTAGTACCCAGAACATTGTGGTCATGATGGTGTATTAGTAGCCAGAACATTGTGGTCATGATGGTGTCTTAGTAGCCAGAACATTGTGGTCATGATGGTGTCTTAGTAGCCAGAGCATTGTGGTCATGATGGTGTCTTAGTAGCCAGAGCATTTTGGTCATGATGGTGTCTTAGTAGCCAGAGCATTGTGGTCATGATGGTGTCTTAGTAGCCAGAACATTGTGGTCATGATGGTGTCTTAGTAGGCAGAGTATTGTGGTCATGATGGTGTCTTAGTAGCCAGAGCATTGTGGTCATGATGGTGTCTTAGTAGCCAGAACATTGTGGTCATGATGGTGTCTTAGTAGCCAGAACATTGTGGTCATGATGGTGTCATAGTACCCAGAACATTGTGGTCATGATGGTGTCTTAGTAGCCAGAACATTGTGGTCATGATGGTGTCTTAGTAGCCAGAACATTGTGGTCATGATGGTGTCTTAGTAGCCAGAACATTGTGGTCATGATGGTGTCTTAGTAGCCAGAACATTGTGGTCATGATGGTGTCTTAGTAGCCAGAACATTGTGGTCATGATGGTGTCTTAGTAGCCAGAACATTGTGGTCATGATGGTGTCATAGTACCCAGAACATTGTGGTCATGATGGTGTCTTAGTAGCCAGAACATTGTGGTTATGATGGTGTCTTAGTAGCCAGAACATTGTGGTCATGATGGTGTCTTAGTAGCCAGAACATTGTGGTCATGATGGTGTCATAGTACCCAGAACATTGTGGTCATGATGGTGTCTTAGTAGCCAGAACATTGTGGTCATGATGATGTCTTAGTAGCCAGAACATTGTGGTCATGATGGTGTCTTAGTAGCCAGAACATTGTGGTCATGATGGTGTCATAGTACCCAGAACATTGTGGTCATGATGGTGTCTTAGTAGCCAGAACATTGTGGTTATGATGGTGTCTTAGTAGCCAGAACATTGTGGTCATGATGGTGTCTTAGTAGCCAGAACATTGTGGTCATGATGGTGTCATAGTACCCAGAACATTGTGGTCATGATGGTGTCTTAGTAGCCAGAACATTGTGGTCATGATGGTGTCTTAGTAGCCAGAACATTGTGGTCATGATGGTGTCTTAGTAGCCAGAACATTGTGGTCATGATGGTGTCTTAGTAGCCAGAACATTGTGGTCATGATGGTGTCTTAGTAGCCAGAACATTGTGGTCATGATGGTGTCTTAGTAGCCAGAACATTGTGGTCATGATGGTGTCTTAGTACCCAGAACATTGTGGTCATGATGGTGTCTTAGTAGCCAGAACATTGTGGTCATGATGGTGTCTTAGTAGCCAGAACATTGTGGTCATGATGGTGTCTTAGTAGCCAGAACATTGTGGTCATGATGGTGTCTTAGTAGCCAGAACATTGTGGTCATGATGGTGTCTTAGTAGCCAGAACATTGTGGTCATGATGGTGTCTTAGTAGCCAGAACATTGTGGTCATGATGGTGTCTTAGTAGCCAGAACATTGTGGTCATGATGGTGTCTTAGTAGCCAGAACATTGTGGTCATGATGGTGTCTTAGTAGCCAGAACATTGTGGTCATGATGGTGTCTTAGTAGCCAGAACATTGTGGTCATGATGGTGTCTTAGTACCCAGAACATTGTGGTCATGATGGTGTCTTAGTAGCCAGAACATTGTGGTTATGATGGTGTCTTAGTAGCCAGAACATTGTGGTCATGATGGCGTCTTGCTGATGCTGTGGGTCTTTAATTAAAATCTGTTATAATATATCCATTATTGAGCGCAAAATTTGAACAATATTGTATGAAGTAGTTTAGCTTGGTCACTTTCTAAGTTACAAGGTCTGGTGAACATATCCCAGATTAGTTCGTCTTTAATAAGTTCCAATAATGTATCTGAGTCCTTATACTTTTATAATGATGGACCAACTGAAAGTGTATAAACGTTTGTTGAACAATCCACATGTTGCACATGTGTCTTAATTTCATGTTATCGGTATTGTATACCATTCTTGTTCTGTTTGATACAACTTTCACGGATTTTTGAATGTCAGTTAGATGGTTAAAATCTCTCACATGAATAAACACAGCTTTTGACTCTTATTCAGTTATAATGATATACTTATGTTGTTGTTATCATGAAAACCTTCTTGATATACCTTCTCTACTAAAGAATTTTAAAAAATCCTGATAGTGTAAAAAAAACTGATTAAGAATTCTCCCAAAATGCTGATGACTGTGAGGATAAGAATAACTGTAAAAAATGCAACAAAGTTTATTAAGGTCTAACTGGAAAAATCCTTTAACAAAGATTACAGAACGTTGCTGCAATGCTCCTCGGTCTTGTGTTTTTATGCTCCTGCTCTCTAGTGTTAACTAGTGGTTTAATACCCCCTTTTTTGAAGAAAGACAATGTCTGCATTTTCTAAGGCCTCTGGGATCTCCTGTGAATGTATGCTTCTTCTCCAAGGATCACTGAATACTCTTACTAATGTTACATTTCTATATCAATAAGACACACTAGGAATCATGCTCAGGTGTGGCCGGTCTGGTTATGTTCTTTATTTCCATTTCAAAAACTAAAACATGTATATTGAACGTGAACATAATTAGACCTGGTTGAACAGATCCAAGTATTCAAGTATTTAAATTCATACTATTACTCCACGTATCTTGATGTTGTCTATATTTAATTCTTGTTTTTCTCCCTGACCTCCTTCCCTGCACATTAGTAACCGACAACCAAAGCAACACCTAGCACCAAGCAGACACAGCAGTCACTGCAGTAAAAATACTGACCCATGGAAGCCAGGTTGATCCATGGTAAGAAGGCAGTACTGAGGCCCAGTCAGTCACTGCAGTAGGAATACTGACCCATGGAAGCCAGGTTGATCCATGGTAAGAAGGCAGTACTGAGGCCCAGTCAGTCACTGCAGTAGGAATACTGACCCATGGAAGCCAGGTTGATCCATGGTAAGAAGGCAGTACTGAGGCCCAGTCAGTCACTGCAGTAGGAATACTGACCCATGGAAGCCAGGATGATCCATGGTAAGAAGGCAGTACTGAGGCCCAGTCAGTCACTGCAGTAGGAATACTGACCCATGGAAGCCAGGTTGATCCATGGTAAGAAGGCAGTACTGAGGCCCAGTCAGTCACTGCAGTAGGAATACTGACCCATGGAAGCCAGGTTGATCCATGGTAAGAAGGTAGTACTGAGGCCCAGTCAGTCACTGCAGTAGGAATACTGACACATGGAAGCCAGGTTGATCCATGGTAAGAAGGCAGTACTGAGGCCCAGTCAGTCACTGCAGTAGGAATACTGACCCATGGAAGCCAGGTTGATCCATGGTAAGAAGGCAGTACTGAGGCCCAGTCAGTCACTGCAGTAGGAATACTGACCCATGGAAGCCAGGTTGATCCATGGTAAGAAGGCAGTACTGAGCCCCAGTCAGTCACTGCAGTAGGAATACTGACCCATGGAAGAAAGGTTGATCCATGGTAAGAAGGCAGTACTGAGGCCCAGTCAGTCACTGCAGTAGGAATACTGACCCATGGAAGCCAGGTTGATCCATGGTAAGAAGGCAGTACTGAGGCCCAGTCAGTCACTGCAGTAGGAATACTGACCCATGGAAGCCAGGTTGATCCATGGTAAGAAGGCAGTACTGAGGCCCAGTCAGTCACTGCAGATGAATACTGACCCATGGAAGCCAGGTTGATCCATGGTAAGAAGGCAGTACTGAGGCCCAGTCAGTCACTGCAGTAGGAATACTGACCCATGGAAGCCAGGTTGATCCATGGTAAGAAGGCAGTACTGAGGCCCAGTCAGTCACTGCAGTAGGAATACTGACCCATGGAAGCCAGGTTGATCCATGGTAAGAAGGCAGTACTGAGGCCCAGTCAGTCACTGCAGTAGGAATACTGACCCATGGAAGCCAGGTTGATCCATGGTAAGAAGGCAGTACTGAGGCCCAGTCAGTCACTGCAGTAGGAATACTAACCCATGGAAGAAAGGTTGCACTTACAACCAACTATTCCCACTTATGTACCTCTCTAACTTACATTTACAGCCTTCTAAACTACGTTGCCCCTCACCAACAACTTGGATGCTATACTGTTACATTTATTAAATAACGTTTCAGTCCCATGATCGACACGTTTCCTAACCTAATGGTGTGGCTAGACGACAACATGCTGGCTAGCAGAGGGTGAGAGGACAACATGCCGGCTAGCACAGGGTGAGAGGACAACATGCCGGCTAGCACAGGGTGAGACGACAACATGCCGGCTAGCAGAGGGTGAGACGACAACATGCCGGCTTGCAGAGGGTGAGACGACAACATGCCGGCTAGCAGAGGGTGAGACGACAACATGCCGGCTAGCAGAGGGTGAGACGTCAACATGCCGGCTAGCAGAGGGTGAGACGACAACATGCCGGCTAGCAGAGGGTGAGATGACAACATGCCGGCTAGCAGAGGGTGAGACGACAACATGCCGGCTAGCAGAGGGTGAGACGACAACATGCCGTCTAGCAGAGGGTGAGACGACAACATGCCGGCTAGCAGAGGGTGAGACTACAAAATGCCGGCTAGCAGAGGGTGAGACGACAACATGCCGGCTAGCAGAGGGTGAGATGACAACATGCCGGCTAGCAGAGGGTGAGACAACATGACGGCTAGCAGAGGGTGATACAAGACTTGTGAGAGCAGAGAGTGATACAAGACTTGTGAGAGCAGAGAGTGATACAAGACTTGTGATAGCAGAGAGTGATACAAGACCTGTGATAGCAGAGACTGATACAAGACCTGTGATAGCAGAGTGATACAAGACCTGTGATAGCAGAGAGTGATACAAGACTTGTGATAGCAGAGAGTGATACAAGACTTGTGATAGCAGAGAGTGATACAAGACTTGTGATAGCAGAGAGTGATACAAGACTTGTGATAGCAGAGAGTGATACAAGACATGAGATAGCAGAGAGTGATACAAGACTTGTGAGAGCAGAGAGTGATACAAGACTTGTGATAGCAGAGAGTGATACAAGACTTGTGATAGCAGAGAGTGATACAAGACTTGTGATAGCAGAGAGTGATACAAGACTTGTGATAGCAGAGAGTGATACAAGACTTGTGATAGCAGAGAGTGATACAAGACTTGTGATAGCAGAGAGTGATACAAGACTTGTGATAGCAGAGAGTGATACAAGACCTGTGATAGCAGAGAGTGATACAAGACTTGTGACAGCAGAGAGTGATACAAGACTTGTGATAGCAGAGGGTGATACAAGACTTGTGATAGCAGATGGTGATACAAGACTTGTGATAGCAGAGGGTGATACAAGACTTGTGATAGCAGAGAGTGATACAAGACTTGTGATAGCAGAGAGTGATACAAGACTTGTGATAGCAGAGAGTGATACAAGACTTGTGATAGCAGAGGGTGATACAAGACTTGTGATAGCAGAGAGTGATACAAGACTTGTGATAGCAGAGGGTGATACAAGACTTGTGATAGCAGAGGGTGATACAAGACTTGTGATAGCAGAGAGTGATACAAGACTTGTGATAGCAGAGAGTGATACAAGATTTGTGATAGCAGAGAGTGATACAAGACTTGTGATAGCAGAGGGTGATACAAGACTTGTGATAGCAGAGGGTGATACAAGACCTGTGATAGCAGAGAGTGATACAAGACTTGTGATAGCAGAGAGTGATACAAGACTTGTGATAGCAGAGAGTGATACAAGACTAGTGATAGCAGAGAGTGATACAAGACTTGTGATAGCAGAGAGTGATACAAGACTTGTGATAGCAGAGAGTGATACAAGACTTGTAATAGCAGAGAGTGATACAAGACTTGTGATAGCAGAGGGTGATACAAGACTAGTGATAGCAGAGAGTGATACAAGACTTGTGATAGCAGAGGGTGATACAAGACCTGTGATAGCAGAGAGTGATACAAGACCTGTGATAGCAGAGAGTGATACAAGACCTGTGATAGCAGAGAGTGATACAAGACCTGTGATAGCAGAGAGTGATACAAGACTTGTGATAGCAGAGAGTGATACAAGACTTGTGATAGCAGAGAGTGATACAAGACCTGTGATAGCAGAGAGTGATACAAGACCTGTGATAGCAGAGAGTGATACAAGACTTGTGATAGCAGAGAGTGATACAAGACTTGTGATAGCAGAGAGTGATACAAGACTTGTGATAGCAGAGGGTGATACAAGACCTGTGATAGCAGAGAGTGATACAAGACCTGTGATAGCAGAGAGTGATACAAGACTTGTGATAGCAGAGAGTGATACAAGACTTGTGATAGCAAAGAGTGATACAAGACTTGTGATAGCAGAGAGTGATACAAGACTTGTGATAGCAGAGAGTGATACAAGACTTGTGATAGCAGAGGGTGATACAAGACCTGTGATAGCAGAGAGTGATACAAGACATGTGATAGCAGAGGGTGATACAAGACCTGTGATAGCAGAGAGTGATACAAGACCTGTGATAGCAGAGAGTGATACAAGACTTGTGATAGCAGAGGGTGATACAAGACCTGTGATAGCAGAGAGTGATACAAGACCTGTGATAGCAGAGGGTGATACAAGACCTGTGATAGCAGAGAGTGATACAAGACCTGTGATAGCAGAGAGTGATACAAGACCTGTGATAGCAGAGAGTGATACAAGACCTGGAATAGCAGAGAGTGATACAAGACTTGTGATAGCAGAGAGTGATACAAGACTTGTGATAGCAGAGAGTGATACAAGACTTGTGATAGCAGAGAGTGATACAAGACTTGTGATAGCAGAGAGTGATACAAGACTTGTGATAGCAGAGAGTGATACAAGACTTGTGATAGCAGAGAGTGATACAAGACTTGTGATAGCAGAGAGTGATACAAGACTTGTGATAGCAGAGAGTGATACAAGACTTGTGATAGCAGAGAGTGATACAAGACTTGTGATAGCAGAGAGTGATACAAGACTTGTGATAGCAGAGAGTGATACAAGACTTGTGATAGCAGAGAGTGATACAAGACTTGTGATAGCAGAGAGTGATACAAGACTTGTGATAGCAGAGAGTGATACAAGACTTGTAATAGCAGAGAGTGATACAAGACTTGTGATAGCAGAGAGTGATACAAGACTTGTGATAGCAGAGAGTGATACAAGACTTGTGATAGCAGAGAGTGATACAAGACTTGTGATAGCAGAGAGTGATACAAGACTTGTGATAGCAGAGAGTGATACAAGACTTGTGATAGCAGAGAGTGATACAAGACTTGTGATAGCAGAGAGTGATACAAGACTTGTGATGATACAAGACATAGCAGAGAGTGATACAAGACTTGATGCAGAGAGTGATACAAGACATAGCAGAGAGTGATACAAGACTTGTGATAGCAGAGAGTGATACAAGACCTGTGATAGCAGAGAGTGATACAAGACTTGTGATAGCAGAGAGTGATACAAGACCTGTGATAGCAGAGAGTGATACAAGACTTGTGATAGCAGAGAGTGATACAAGACTTGTGATAGCAGAGAGTGATACAAGACTTGTGATAGCAGAGAGTGATACAAGACTTGTGATAGCAGAGAGTGATACAAGACTTGTGATAGCAGAGAGTGATACAAGACTTGTGATAGCAGAGAGTGATACAAGACTTGTGATAGCAGAGAGTGATACAAGACTTGTGATAGCAGAGAGTGATACAAGACTTGTGATAGCAGAGAGTGATACAAGACCTGTGATAGCAGAGAGTGATACAAGACTTGTGATAGCAGAGAGTGATACAAGACTTGTAATAGCAGAGAGTGATACAAGACCTGTGATAGCAGAGGGTGATACAAGACTTGTGATAGCAGAGAGTGATACAAGACTTGTGATAGCATAGCAGAGGGTGATACAAGACTTGTGATAGCAGAGAGTGATACAAGACTTGTGATAGTAGAGAGTGATACAAGACCTGTGATAGCAGAGAGTGATACAAGACTTGTGATAGCAGAGAGTGATACAAGACTTGTGATAGCAGAGAGTGATACAAGACTTGTGATAGCAGAGAGTGATACAAGACTTGGGAAAGCAGTGGGTGATACAAGACTTGTAATAGATAGCAGAGAGTGATACAAGACTTGTGATAGCAGAGAGTGATACAAGACTTGTGATAGCAGAGAGTGATACAAGACTTGTGATAGCAGAGAGTGATACAAGACTTGTGATAGCAGAGAGTGATACAAGACTTGTGATAGCAGAGAGTGATACAAGACTTGTGATAGCAGAGAGTGATACAAGACTTGTGATAGCAGAGAGTGATACAAGACTTGTGATAGCAGAGAGTGATACAAGACTTGTGATAGAGAGTGATACAAGACCTGTGATAGTGATACAAGACTTGTGATAGCAGAGAGTGATACAAGACTTGTGATAGCAGAGAGTGATACAAGACTTGTGATAGCAGAGAGTGATACAAGACTTGTGATAGCAGAGAGTGATACAAGACTTGTGATAGCAGAGAGTGATACAAGACTTGTGATAGCAGAGAGTGATACAAGACTTGTGATAGCAGAGAGTGATACAAGACTTGTGATAGCAGAGAGTGATACAAGACTTGTGATAGCAGAGAGTGATAAAAGACTTGTGATAGCAGAGAGTGATACAAGACTTGTGATAGCAGAGAGTGATACAAGACTTGTGATAGCAGAGAGTGATACAAGACTTGTAATAGCAGAGAGTGATACAAGACTTGTGATAGCAGAGAGTGATACAAGATATAGCAGAGAGTGATACAAGACTTGTGATAGCAGAGAGTGATATAAGACTTGTGATAGCAGAGAGTGATACAAGACCTTGTGATACCAGAGCGTGATACAAGACATGTGATAGCAGAGAGTGATACAAGACTTGTGATAGCAGAGAGTGATACAAGACTTGTGATAGCAGAGAGTGATACAAGACTTGTGAGAGAGTGATACAAGACTTGTGAGCAGAGAGTGATACAAGACCTGTGATAGCAGAGAGTGATACAAGACTTGTGATAGCAGAGAGTGATACAAGACATGTGATAGCAGAGAGTGATACAAGACTTGATAGCAGAGAGTGATACAAGACTTGTGATAGCAGAGAGTGATACAAGACTTGTGATAGCAGAGAGTGATACAAGACGTGTGATAGCAGAGAGTGATACAAGACTTGTGATAGCAGAGAGTGATACAAGACTTGTGATAGCAGAGAGTGATACAAGACCTGTGATAGCAGAGAGTGATACAAGACCTTGTGATAGCAGAGAGTGATACAAGACTTGTGATAGCAGAGAGTGATACAAGACTTGTGATAGCAGAGAGTGATACAAGACTTGTGATAGCAGAGAGTGATACAAGACTTGTGATAGCAGAGAGTGATACAAGACTTGTGATAGCAGAGAGTGATACAAGACTTGTGATAGCAGAGAGTGATACAAGACTTGTGATAGCAGAGAGTGATACAAGACTTGTGATAGCAGAGAGTGATACAAGACTTGTGATAGCAGAGAGTGATACAAGACTTGTGATAGCAGAGAGTGATACAAGACTTGTGATAGCAGAGAGTGATACAAGACCTGTGATAGCAGAGAGTGATACAAGACTTGTGATAGCAGAGAGTGTGATAGCAGAGAGTGATACAAGACTTGTGATAGCAGAGTGTGATACAAGACTTGTGATAGCAGAGAGTGATACAAGACTTGTGATAGCAGAGAGTGATACAAGACTTGTGATAGCAGAGAGTGATACAAGACTTGTGATAGCAGAGAGTGATACAAGACTTGTGATATACAAGACAGAGAGTGATACAAGACCAGAGAGTGATACAAGATTGTGATAGCAGAGAGTGATACAAGACCTGTGATAGCCAGAGAGTGATACAAGACCTGTGATAGCAGAGAGTGATACAAGACTTGTGATAGCAGAGAGTGATACAAGACTTGTGATAGCAGAGAGTGATACAAGATAGCTTGTGATAGCAGAGAGTGATACAAGACTTGTGATAGCAGAGAGTGATACAAGACGTGTGATAGCAGAGAGTGATACAAGACTTGTGATAGCAGAGAGTGATACAAGACTTGTGATAGCAGAGAGTGATACAAGACTTGTGATAGCAGAGAGTGATACAAGACTTGTGATAGCAGAGAGTGATACAAGACTTGTGATAGCAGAGAGTGATACAAGACTTGTGATAGCAGAGAGTGATACAAGACTTGTGATAGCAGAGAGTGATACAAGACTTGTGATAGCAGAGAGTGATACAAGACCTGTGATAGCAGAGAGTGATACAAGACTTGTGATAGCAGAGAGTGATACAAGACTTGTGATAGCAGAGAGTGATACAAGACCTGTGATAGCAGAGAGTGATACAAGACTTGTGATAGCAGAGAGTGATACAAGACTTGTGATAGCAGAGAGTGATACAAGACTTGTGATAGCAGAGAGTGATACAAGACTTGTGATAGCAGAGAGTGATACAAGACTTGTGATAGCAGAGAGTGATACAAGACTTGTGATAGCAGAGAGTGATACAAGACTTGTGATAGCAGAGAGTGATACAAGACTTGTGATAGCAGAGAGTGATACAAGACCTGTGTGATATACAAGCATAGCAGAGAGTGATACAAGACTTGTGATAGCAGAGAGTGATACAAGACTTGTAATAGCATGATACAAGCCTGTGATAGCAGAGTGATACAAGACTTGTGATAGCAGAGAGTGATACAAGACTTGTAATAGCAGAGAGTGATACAAGACCTGTGTGATAGCAGAGAGAGTGATACAAGACTTGTGATAGTAGAGAGTGATACAGAGAGTGATACAAGACTTGTGATAGCAGAGAGTGATACAAGACTTGTGATAGCAGAGAGTGATACAAGACTTGTGATAGCAGAGAGTGATACAAGACTTGTGATAGCAGAGAGTGATACAAGACTTGTGATAGCAGAGAGTGATACAAGACTTGTGATAGCAGAGAGTGATACAAGACTTGTGATAGCAGAGAGTGATACAAGACTTGTGATAGCAGAGGGTGATACAAGACTTGTGATAGCAGAGAGTGATACAAGACTTGTGATAGCAGAGAGTGATACAAGACCTGTGATAGCAGAGAGTGATACAAGACTTGTGATAGCAGAGAGTGATACAAGACTTGTGATAGCAGAGAGTGATACAAGACCTGTGATAGCAGAGAGTGATACAAGACTTGTGATAGCAGAGAGTGATACAAGACCTGTGATAGCAGAGAGTGATACAAGACTTGTGATAGCAGAGAGTGATACAAGACCTGTGATAGCAGAGAGTGATACAAGACTTGTGATAGCAGAGAGTGATACAAGACTTGTGATAGCAGAGAGTGATACAAGACTTGTGATAGCAGAGAGTGATACAAGACTTGTGATAGCAGAGAGTGATACAAGACTTGTGATAGCAGAGAGTGATACAAGACTTGTGATAGCAGAGAGTGATACAAGACTTGTGATAGCAGAGAGTGATACAAGACTTGTGATAGCAGAGAGTGATACAAGACTTGTGACAGCAGAGAGTGATACAAGACTTGTGATAGCAGAGGGTGATACAAGACTTGTGATAGCAGATGGTGATACAAGACTTGTGATAGCAGAGGGTGATACAAGACTTGTGATAGCAGAGAGTGATACAAGACTTGTGATAGCAGAGAGTGATACAAGACTTGTGATAGCAGAGAGTGATACAAGACTTGTGATAGCAGAGGGTGATACAAGACTTGTGATAGCAGAGGGTGATACAAGACTTGTGATAGCAGAGAGTGATACAAGACTTGTGATAGCAGAGAGTGATACAAGACTTGTGATAGCAGAGAGTGATACAAGACTTGTGATAGCAGAGAGTGATACAAGACTTGTGATAGCAGAGGGTGATACAAGACTTGTGATAGCAGAGGGTGATACAAGACTTGTGATAGCAGAGGGTGATACAAGACTTGTGATAGCAGAGAGTGATACAAGACTTGTGATAGCAGAGAGTGATACAAGATTTGTGACAGCAGAGAGTGATACAAGACTTGTGATAGCAGAGGGTGATACAAGACTTGTGATAGCAGAGGGTGATACAAGACCTGTGATAGCAGAGAGTGATACAAGACTTGTGATAGCAGAGAGTGATACAAGACTTGTGATAGCAGAGAGTGATACAAGACTAGTGATAGCAGAGAGTGATACAAGACTTGTGATAGCAGAGAGTGATACAAGACTTGTGATAGCAGAGAGTGATACAAGACTTGTGATAGCAGAGAGTGATACAAGACTAGTGATAGCAGAGAGTGATACAAGACTTGTGATAGCAGAGAGTGATACAAGACTTGTGATAGCAGAGGGTGATACAAGACTTGTGATAGCAGAGGGTGATACAAGACTTGTGATAGCAGAGGGTGATACAAGACTTGTGATAGCAGAGGGTGATACAAGACCTGTGATAGCAGAGAGTGATACAAGACTTGTGATAGCAGAGAGTGATACAAGACTAGTGATAGCAGAGAGTGATACAAGATTTGTGACAGCAGAGAGTGATACAAGACTTGTGATAGCAGAGGGTGATACAAGACTTGTGATAGCAGAGGGTGATACAAGACCTGTGATAGCAGAGAGTGATACAAGACTTGTGATAGCAGAGAGTGATACAAGACTTGTGATAGCAGAGAGTGATACAAGACTAGTGATAGCAGAGAGTGATACAAGACTTGTGATAGCAGAGAGTGATACAAGACTTGTGATAGCAGAGAGTGATACAAGACTTGTGATAGCAGAGAGTGATACAAGACTAGTGATAGCAGAGAGTGATACAAGACTTGTGATAGCAGAGAGTGATACAAGACTTGTGATAGCAGAGGGTGATACAAGACTTGTGATAGCAGAGGGTGATACAAGACCTGTGATAGCAGAGAGTGATACAAGACTTGTGATAGCAGAGAGTGATACAAGACTAGTGATAGCAGAGAGTGATACAAGATTTGTGATAGCAGAGAGTGATACAAGACTTGTGATAGCAGAGGGTGATACAAGACTTGTGATAGCAGAGGGTGATACAAGACCTGTGATAGCAGAGAGTGATACAAGACTTGTGATAGCAGAGAGTGATACAAGACTTGTGATAGCAGAGAGTGATACAAGACTAGTGATAGCAGAGAGTGATACAAGACCTGTGATAACAGAGAGTGATACAAGACTTGTGATAGCAGAGAGTGATACAAGACTTGTGATAGCAGAGAGTGATACAAGACCTGTGATAGCAGAGAGTGATACAAGACTTGTGATAGCAGAGAGTGATACAAGACTTGTGATAGCAGAGAGTGATACAAGACTTGTGATAGCAGAGAGTGATACAAGACTTGTGATAGCAGAGAGTGATACAAGACTAGTGATAGCAGAGAGTGATACAAGACTTGTGATAGCAGAGAGTGATACAAGACTTGTGATAGCAGAGAGTGATACAAGACTTGTGATAGCAGAGAGTGATACAAGACTAGTGATAGCAGAGAGTGATACAAGACTTGTGATAGCAGAGAGTGATACAAGACTTGTGATAGCAGAGAGTGATACAAGACTTGTAATAGCAGAGAGTGATACAAGACTTGTGATAGCAGAGGGTGATACAAGACTTGTGATAGCAGAGAGTGATACAAGACTTGTGATAGCAGAGAGTGATACAAGACCTGTGATAGCAGAGAGTGATACAAGACCTGTGATACCAGAGAGTGATACAAGACCTGTGATAGCAGAGAGTGATACAAGACTTGTGATAGCAGAGAGTGATACAAGACTTGTGATAGCAGAGAGTGATACAAGACTTGTGATAGCAGAGAGTGATACAAGACCTGTGATAGCAGAGAGTGATACAAGACTTGTGATAGCAGAGAGTGATACAAGACTTGTGATAGCAGAGAGTGATACAAGACTTGTGATAGCAGAGAGTGATACAAGACTTGTGATAGCAGAGGGTGATACAAGACCTGTGATAGCAGAGAGTGATACAAGACCTGTGATAGCAGAGAGTGATACAAGACTTGTGATAGCAGAGAGTGATACAAGACTTGTGATAGCAGAGAGTGATACAAGACTTGTGATAGCAGAGAGTGATACAAGACTTGTGATAGCAGAGGGTGATACAAGACCTGTGATAGCAGAGAGTGATACAAGACCTGTGATAGCAGAGGGTGATACAAGACCTGTGATAGCAGAGAGTGATACAAGACCTGTGATAGCAGAGAGTGATACAAGACTTGTGATAGCAGAGGGTGATACAAGACCTGTGATAGCAGAGAGTGATACAAGACCTGTGATAGCAGAGGGTGATACAAGACCTGTGATAGCAGAGAGTGATACAAGACCTGTGATAGCAGAGAGTGATACAAGACCTGTGATAGCAGAGAGTGATACAAGACCTGGAATAGCAGAGAGTGATACAAGACTTGTGATAGCAGAGAGTGATACAAGACTTGTGATACCAGAGAGTGATACAAGACTTGTGATAGCAGAGAGTGATACAAGACCTGTGATAGCAGAGAGTGTTACAAGACTTGTGATAGCAGAGAGTGATAAAAGACTTGTGATAGCAGAGAGTGATACAAGACTTGTGATAGCAGAGAGTGATACAAGACCTGTGATAGCAGAGAGTGATACAAGACTTGTGATAGCAGAGAGTGATACAAGACTTGTGATAGCAGAGAGTGATACAAGACTTGTGATAGCAGAGAGTGATACAAGACTTGTGATAGCAGAGAGTGATACAAGACTTGTGACAGCAGAGAGTGATACAAGACCTGTGATACCAGAGAGTGATACAAGACCTGTGATAGCAGAGAGTGATACAAGACTTGTGATAGCAGAGAGTGATACAAGACTTGTGATAGCAGAGAGTGATACAAGACCTGTGATAGCAGAGAGTGATACAAGACTTGTGATAGCAGAGAGTGATACAAGACCTGTGATAGCAGAGAGTGATACAAGACTTGTGATAGCAGAGAGTGATACAAGACTTGTGAAAGCAGAGAGTGATACAAGACTTGTGACAGCAGAGAGTGATACAAGACCTGTGATACCAGAGAGTGATACATAGACATAGCAGAGAGTGATACAAGACTTGTGATAGCAGAGAGTGATACAAGACTTGTGATAGCAGAGAGTGATACAAGACCTGTGATAGCAGAGAGTGATACAAGACTTGTGATAGCAGAGAGTGATACAAGACTTGTGATAGCAGAGAGTGATACAAGACTTGTGATAGCAGAGAGTGATACAAGACCTGTGATAGCAGAGAGTGATACAAGACTTGTGATAGCAGAGAGTGATACAAGACCTGTGATAGCAGAGAGTGATACAAGACTTGTGATAGCAGAGAGTGATACAAGACTTGTGATAGCAGAGAGTGATACAAGACCTGTGATAGCAGAGAGTGATACAAGACTTGTGATAGCAGAGAGTGATACAAGACCTGTGATAGCAGAGAGTGATACAAGACTTGTGATAGCAGAGAGTGATACAAGACTTGTGATAGCAGAGAGTGATACAAGACCTGTGATAGCAGAGAGTGATACAAGACTTGTGATAGCAGAGAGTGATACAAGACTTGTGATAGCAGAGAGTGATACAAGACTTGTGATAGCAGAGAGTGATACAAGACTTGTGATAGCAGAGAGTGATACAAGACTTGTGATAGCAGAGAGTGATACAAGACTTGTGATAGCAGAGAGTGATACAAGACCTGTGATAGCAGAGAGTGATACAAGACTTGTGATAGCAGAGAGTGATACAAGACTTGTGATAGCAGAGAGTGATACAAGACTTGTGATAGCAGAGAGTGATACAAGACAGAGAGTGATACAAGACTTGTATAGCAGAGAGTGATACAAGACTGATAGCATAGCAGAGAGTGATACAAGACTTGTGATAGCAGAGAGTGATACAAGACTTGATAGCAGAGAGTGATACAAGCAGAGAGAGTGATACAAGACTTGTGATAGCAGAGAGTGATACAAGACTTGTGATAGCAGAGAGTGATACAAGACTTGTGATAGCAGAGAGTGATACAAGACTTGTGATAGCAGAGAGTGATACAAGACTTGTGATAGCAGAGAGTGATACAAGACTTGATAGCATAGCATAGCAGAGAGTGATACAAGACTTGTGATAGCAGAGAGTGATACAAGACCTGTGATAGCAGAGAGTGATACAAGACTTGTGATAGCAGAGAGTGATACAAGACTGTGATAGCAGAGAGTGATACAAGACTTGTGATAGCAGAGAGTGATACAAGACCTGTGTGATAGCAGAGAGTGATACAAGACTTGTGATAGCAGAGAGTGATACAAGACTTGTGATAGCAGAGAGTGATACAAGACTTGTGATAGCAGAGAGTGATACAAGACTTGATAGCAGAGAGTGATACAAGACTTGTGATAGCAGAGAGTGATACAAGACTTGTGATAGCAGAGAGTGATACAAGACTGTGATAGCAGAGAGTGATACAAGACTTGTGATAGCAGAGAGTGATACAAGACTTGTGATAGCAGAGAGTGATACAAGACTTGTGATAGCAGAGAGTGATACAAGACTTGTGATAGCAGAGAGTGATACAAGACTTGTGATAGCAGAGAGTGATACAAGACTTGTGATAGCAGAGAGTGATACAAGACTTGTGATAGCAGAGAGTGATACAAGACTTGTGATAGCAGAGAGTGATACAAGACTTGTGATAGCAGAGAGTGATACAAGACTTGTGATAGCAGAGAGTGATACAAGACTTGTGATAGCAGAGAGTGATACAAGACTTGTGATAGCAGAGAGTGATACAAGACTTGTGATAGCAGAGAGTGATACAAGACTTGTGATAGCAGAGAGTGATACAAGACTTGTGATAGCAGAGAGTGATACAAGACTTGTGATAGCAGAGAGTGATACAAGACTTGTGATAGCAGAGAGTGATACAAGACCTGTGATAGCAGAGAGTGATACAAGACTTGTGATAGCAGAGAGTGATACAAGACCTGTGATAGCAGAGAGTGATACAAGACTTGTGATAGCAGAGAGTGATACAAGACCTGTGATAGCAGAGAGTGATACAAGACTTGTGATAGCAGAGAGTGATACAAGACTTGTGATAGCAGAGAGTGATACAAGACTTGTAATAGCAGAGAGTGATACAAGACTTGTGATAGCAGAGAGTGATACAAGACTTGTGATAGCAGAGAGTGATACAAGACTTGTGATAGCAGAGAGTGATACAAGACTTGTGATAGCAGAGAGTGATACAAGACTTGTGATAGCAGAGAGTGATACAAGACTTGTGATAGCAGAGAGTGATACAAGACTTGTAATAGCAGAGAGTGATACAAGACCTGTGATAGCAGAGAGTGATACAAGACTTGTGATAGCAGAGAGTGATACAAGACTTGTAATAGCAGAGAGTGATACAAGACCTGTGATAGCAGAGAGTGATACAAGACTTGTGATAGCAGAGAGTGATACAAGACTTGTGATAGCAGAGAGTGATACAAGACCTGTGATAGCAGAGAGTGATACAAGACTTGTGATAGCAGAGAGTGATACAAGACCTGTGATAGCAGAGAGTGATACAAGACTTGTAATAGCAGAGAGTGATACAAGACCTGTGATAGCAGAGGGTGATACAAGACTTGTAATAGCAGAGAGTGATACAAGACCTGTGATAGCAGAGAGTGATACAAGACTTGTAATAGCAGAGAGTGATACAAGACCTGTGATAGCAGAGGGTGATACAAGACTTGTGATAGCAGAGAGTGATACAAGACTTGTGATAGCAGAGAGTGATACAAGACCTGTGATAGCAGAGAGTGATACAAGACCTGTGATAGCAGAGAGTGATACAAGACCTGTGATAGCAGAGAGTGATACAAGACTTGTGATAGCAGAGAGTGATACAAGACTTGTAATAGCAGAGAGTGATACAAGACCTGTGATAGCAGAGGGTGATACAAGACTTGTGATAGCAGAGAGTGATACAAGACTTGTGATAGCAGAGAGTGATACAAGACTTGTGATAGCAGAGAGTGATACAAGACTTGTAATAGCAGAGAGTGATACAAGACCTGTGATAGCAGAGGGTGATACAAGACTTGTGATAGCAGAGAGTGATACAAGACTTGTGATAGCAGAGAGTGATACAAGACCTGTGATAGCAGAGGGTGATACAAGACTTGTGATAGCAGAGAGTGATACAAGACTTGTGATAGCAGAGAGTGATACAAGACTTGTGATAGCAGAGGGTGATACAAGACTTGTGATAGCAGAGAGTGATACAAGACTTGTGATAGCAGAGGGTGATACAAGACCTGTGTGTAGCTGCTGCCAATGCAATGCTTTATAAAACTAAGATTATGAAACTTTAATTCATCTGTGTTAGATGTTTTCAGAACTTAATTAATATAATAAAAACGTAAGTAGGAACACTGCAGGAGGTCCACTGGTTATTAAAATGGTATAAAATACCGACAGCTTGTTAGGTAAGACACATATACCTTACATGCCTGGCGGTATATAAGGCTCCATCCTGTCACTTCAGCTCCATATTGTTTCAGACTATGGAACAATGCTCTTCTCCAGACTGTGGGACTGACCACCTCAAAACTTTAAGGGTGATGGACTGATTACATCGTCTTCAAGTCTCTTCTGCTTCTATCACCTTTTCTGTACTCGACTGAAGAAGCCTACTGTGTAGGCGAAACGTTTCGAAATAAAGATACCTAACTGTTGCATATGTGTCTTACCTAACAGGTCCACTGGTCCTACTCATGTACCAATCCAGCCTATATTTTCAACCTCTATAGTTACATTAGTGTTTCTGGGGATTATCTTCCCATCAACCTGGTCTCAGACCTAGTCTCAAACCTGGTCTCAGACCTGGTCTCAGACCTAGTCTCAGACCTGGTCTCAGACCTAGTCTCAGACCTGGTCTCAGACCTAGCCTCAGACCTGGTCTCAGACCTGGTCTCAGACCTAGTCTCAGACCTGGTCTCAGACCTAGCCTCAGACCTGGTCTCAGACCTCGTCTCAGACCTAGTCTCAGACCTGGTCTCAGACCTGGTCTCACACCAGGCCTCCTAGGTTGGAAATGGAATATTACGGATATACAGGCCTAGCTGACCTCAATGACATACTACTATATAACATAACATAAAAAAGAAGGAACACTGCAGCAGCCCTACTGGCCCATGCGAGGCAGGTCCAAGTCTCCTACTGGCTTAAGTCAATGCCCTAACCTAGTCAGGTCAGCTTACAATAACTTAAGGAAGGAGCACGGCATCTGACCTAGTAGCACAAGCTAGTCAGGTCCAACTCACACCCATCCACACCCACTCATGTATTTATTTAACCTATTTTTAAAACTTCACAACGTTTTAGCCTCAATAACTGTACTCGGGAGTTTGTTCCACTCATCCACAACTCTATTACCGAACCAGTGCTTTCCTATATCCTTCCTGAATCAGCCCCTTGTTATGCAGAACATTTTGGACAAATTAGGTCAATTTTATCCCCAGGATGCGACCTGCACTAGTCGACTAACAATCAGGTATCTATTTTACTTCTAGGTGTTTTAAGGAAACACATCCTAATGTTTCTACCCGTACCGGGGATCGACCCCCAGACCTCAGTGTGTGAGCTGAGTGCGCTACCAATCGAGCTACGGGACACTGTAGCTCGACTGCCAAGCCAGGGTGTTCGGTAGTGTTTCCGTGAGGATGTATTATGCAGGACACAGACGCCAGCATCCAGAAGCAAGTGGTGTGACCTTTGTTGTGTGAGAACAATGGCTGACTTGGCAGTGGTAGTTACCCTCCTCCCCCTTCCTTAACCACATCCCTTCCACCAATAAACCTTCCCCCACCAATCCAGGCGGATGGGAGGGGGCGCTAGGGCAAGGGGAAGGGGTTAGAGGGAGGGAGAGGGAGATCTTTATTCTGAAAATGCAGACTGATGCTCTCCCAACAATTGGTTGTTACCTGTAGTTGCTTCCGGAGGTCACCGCCTCAGTGGCCTCTCCCAAACTATTCCTCTTGGTTGCTGGCCTGGTCGATCAGGCTATTGATGCCTGCTGCCTGCACCATAACGTATTTACCACAGCCCGGCTGATCTAGCCAGTTTCGTCTTGAAGACAGCCAGCGGCCTATTGGAAATCATCCCTTGTGCATAAGAGTGTTGAATTATTATAATCAAAAAGAAGCGCTAAGCCACAAGGGCTATACAGCGCTAAGAGTGTTGAAGAGTCGTGGTTCCTTTACGCTTATTGAGATCTTTCTCTCAGTGTACTCATCACTCCTCTGCTTTTCACCAGATATCTCTTGCACCCTCTGCCAAACCTGTGGTGATTTCGGTATCCAGAATCTTCCCAGTGTAGATTATCACATCTTTCTTGGCTACATTCTAAGGCTTTCTTCAGACGCTTGACTGAGTTTATACTAGCTGTGAAGGTTCTTTGTACGTTTTCCAATTCTACAATTCTGCCTGTTTTGAAGGGAGCCTTTAGTATACAGTAATATTCTAACCTAGAGAGCACAAGTGATTTAAAGAGTGCCATTATTGATTGGGCATCTCTTGTTATGACTCCTTGAGTGTGAGATCTGACATTATCACTCCCAGGTCTCTAACATTGGAAATACATTCTACTGAGTGATCTGAGTTTGTCTTCTACTTCGATCATATTTTTATTTCCTCACACCTTCCTTATGGTTGTCAGTAACCCACTGGAAGACCTGGTTTATATCAGCTAAAATGCTCGATGTGTCTTCTATGGATGTCACTCTCATGCAGATTCTAACAATGTCAGCAAAGGAGCATATTATGCTATAGTTTGTGTCACTATGTCAGATATGAGAAGGAAAACTGAGGCAAGTACAGTGCCCTGGGAAACACAACTCTTCACTGAGTACCAGCAGCTGGTTTTACTATTTACTCTTTGGGTTCTATTTGTGACGGAGTTAAATATCCATCTGTCCACCTTTCCAATTATTCCTTATGAGCAATTACCCCGCGTCGCACTTGTCAAAGGCTTTTGCGTGGCTGGTTTACATCTGTATTTTGTTTGTCTTCCAGTGCATCCAGGCCCATGTAATGATCCGGTAATTGCAAGAGGCAGGAGCGACCTGTGCTGAATCCTTCCGACCTGAGCTGTACAACTGCTACACTTCCATGTGACTGGCAATCTTGCATCTTAAAACCTTTTCAAAGGTCTTGATAATGTGGTATGTTAAGGTTACTGGTCTATAGTTTTTCACAATAGCTTTGCTGCCACTTTTGTGGAATGGGTTATATCTTTTGATTCTGAATGACTCTAGTGTCCAGGCTGCTTCTCAGTAGAATATTTAAGGTATGTGATAATGACTTCTTGCAATTCTTAATGAATATGGAGTTCCACGAGTCAGGACCTGGGATAGATTGCATTGGCCTGCGATCAATGACGTCTTCAAAGTCAAGTGACGTTAAGGTTATGTCAGATTATAAAAATATCTGTAGTGTTTCATGTATCGTTCATGAAAAACGATAATCTTTAGGATGATTAATGGCTCACTGAACACTGAATTATACCGGGATTTAAGTATTTCACTCATTTCATTATTTTCACCAGTATATGTTTAATCAAAGACTCCATAACAGATTTGTTTGACCTAGATTTTACATCTGAGAAGAAAATTTTTAGATTTTTTTCAATTTCATTTATGGCTTTTTGCTCCATATTGAACTCGGACGAAATCAATTTGAGCTGAACATTTTTATTTCTCTAGCCAGTCTTACCTTCTGTTCGTCAGAGATCCCATCTGCTGCTTATGAGGAGCTCTGTTAACCATGGTCTTCGCCTACAGAGGGCGCGCCTCTTTACAACCTACACCTTCTCTTTCATAATGATGTGTTTGGAACATACTTCGTCCTTTCCAAATACTGGTTTAGGTCCTCCTTTAACATATTGTCTTCCCAGTATATTTCAGTAAGCTCACGATTTATTAGCTCCCAGACGATGTTCTTCTTGTTGATTATTCGTGAGTATGGGGTCTTAAGTATCCTCTAGTCTGGTCGATTCTGCTATTTGCAGAGTGTTAGTAGTTCAGTTGCTGGTTGATGTGGGTGTTGCTTGTTGCTCTACCTTCCGGAGGTCAAATCCCCCGTGGACTGGTCAATGACCAGGCCTCATGGTGGACTAGGGCCCACCGAATCTTTGCTTTCATGGTAAGTGATTTCTGTGTGCAGATTTGGAGCCAGACCCTCTAGGATTTTCCAGATTTAAATTATTATGTATCTTTCTCGTCCGTATTCCAAGGAGTACAGGTCAAAGGACTTAAAACAGTCCCAGTAGTTGAGGTGCTTGACTGTACTTATAAGAGTAATGAAAGTGGGTGTTGGTTGTGGGTATGAGTGTTGGTTGGTGGTGAGGATGTTTGGTGGTGAGGGTGTTGGTTGCTGGTGTGGGTGTTGGTAGCTGGTGTAGGTGTTGGTGGTGAGGGTGATGGTTGCTGGTGTGGGTGTTGGTAGCTGGTGTGGGTGATGGTTGGTGGTGAGGGTGTTGGTTAGTGGTGAGTGTTGGTTGGTGGTGAGGGTGCTGGTGTGGGTATTAGCTGCTGGTGTGGGTGTTGGTTGCTGGTTTGGGTGTTGGTTAGTTGTGAGGGTATTGGTTGATGGTGAGGGTATTGGTTGATGGTGTGGGTGTTAGTTGCTGGTGTGGGTGTTAGTTGTTGGTGTGGGTATTAGCTGCTGGTGAGGGTGTTGGTTGCTGGTGTAGGTATTGGTGGACGGTGAGGGTGTTGGTTGGTGGTGAGTATTGTGAGGTTAATAAAGACAACTAAGGCAAGAACAGGGTAGTGAACCCTGGTTACGAGGTCTTATAACAAGCCGCTGCTATACATTCGACACTAGAGGTTACCATGAGCCCATACACACACACACACACACACACACACACACACACACACACACACACACACACACACACACACACACACACACACACACACACACATTCACATTCAATGGCCACTTTATTAGGTACACCCTGCAAGTAATGGGTAGGAACCCTCTTTGTTCCCAGAACTGCCTGGATTCTTCGTGACATGGATTCAACAAGGCGCTGGAAACATTCCTTAGAGATCCTGCTCCATGTCGGCAAGATAACATCACGTAGTTGCTGTACATTGCTGTATATTCATGCTGCGAATCTCCCATTCGCCAAATTTTGGCCCTACCATCTGTATGTGGCAGCAGAAATCGCAATTCCTCAGACCAGGCGATGCTTTTCCAATCTTCGACTCCCCAATTTTGGTAAGCCTGTGCCCACTGTGGCCTCAATTTCCTGATCTTAGATGACAGGAGTGAGAGATAAATATTTTCATTAAAAGTGATGTATGTTTCTCATTACTGGATCAAATCTAACCTGGAAACCTTAGTATACTTCACCTAAAGTAAATTGTTTTAGCAAAATTCTACTACATACATTATAGATCAGTTTACAACGATTTAATCTTACTTGAAATCAATGATTATATATATATATATATATATATATATATATATATATATATATATATATATATATATATATATATATATATATAACACGGCACTAGCCAAGGAGTCGAACCCATGTTGTTTTGGCTCGCCTCATGGTGAGAGAAAACGCATGAAGCTTTAGACCACTAGACCACACAATCAAGTAAGGATTGTGTGGTCTAGTGGTCTAAAGCGTCATGCGTTTTCTCTCACCATGAGGCGGGCCAAAACAACATGGGTTCGACTCCTTGGCTAGTGCAGTGTTGCTATTTATCAATACCACTTGTTCTGTGGGTACAATGGTTCAGAGAACCGACAAGTTGATAAATTAGACACATGTGCAACACTTGGGTATCTTTATTGAGGAAACGTTTCGCCACACAGTGGCTTCATCAGTCCATACAAAGGAGAATGGTGAAGAACAGGAGGAGTTTGAGGTAATCAGTCTCTCAACCTTGAGATGATGTGGTCAGTCCATCAATCTTGAAAGGAATACAGCATATGTTTACCTGGAGTTTACCTGGAGAGAGTTCCGGGGGTCAACGCCCCTGCGGCCCGGTCTGTGACCAGGCCTCATGGTGGATCAGGACCTGATCAACCAGGCTGTTACTGCTGGCTGCACGCAATCCAACGTACGAACCGCAGCCAGGCTGGTCAGGTACTAACTTTAGGTGCTTGTCCAGTGCCTGCTTGAAGACAGTCAGGGGTCTATTGGTAATCCCCCCTTATGTATGTGTGAAAATTTGGTACTAGTCCCTCTAGGATTTTCCAGGTGTATATAATCATGTCTCTCTCCCGCCTGCGTTCCAGGGAGTACAGGTTCAGGAACCTCAAGCGTTCCCAGTAATTGAGGTGTTTTATCTCAGTTATGCGCGCCAAGAAGGTTGTCTGTACATTTTCTAGGTCAGCAATTTCACCTGCCTTGAAAGGTGCTGTTAGTGTGCAGCAATATTCCAGCCTAGATAGAACAAGTGACCTGAAGAGTGTCATCATGGGCTTACCATCCCTAGTTTTGAAGGTTCTCATTATCCATCCTGTCACTTTTCTAGCAGATGTGATTGATACAATGTTATAGTCCTTGAAGGTGAGATCCTCCGACATGATCACTTCCAGGTCTTTGACGTTAGTTTCTCGCTCTACTGTGTGGTTGTAATTTGTTTTGTAATCTGATAAAGTTTTAATTTCCTCATGTTTACCATATCTGAGTAATTGAAATTTCTCATCGTTGAACTATGTGCTAAGAAGTAGCTTATATACCGTAGGCAGGAGAGGTGCAGCAGTCGTAGGTGGTGTCACATTTGTCCAGTGTGGAAGTAGGTCGTGCACAAGGGTTAGGCAAGTGAAGAATTCCCTGTATTAAGATCCAAAGATGTTGCTGTGTCAGACAGGATTGTAGATGAATGGTTCAGAGAACCGACAAGTTGATAAATTAGACACATGTGCAACACTTGGGTATCTTTATTGAGGAAACGTTTCGCCACACAGTGGCTTCATCAGTCTACACAAAGGAGAACGGGGAAGAACAGGACTCAAGGCTGAGGGACAGATTACCTCAAAGTCCTCCTGTTCTTCAACGCTGTCCTTTGTATGGACAAGGTTCATAGGATCGAGTCCTGGCCTGCCGCAGTTTGGTAAATGATTTAAAATCACTTGTCTCGTGACTTCATTTATATATATATATATATATATATATATATATATATATATATATATATATATATATATATATATATATATATATATATATATATATATATACAAGGAATTCGCGAGAGCATGCGAAATATACATAAACACTGATCTCTGGCTGAAAGAGACTCGAACCTACGAACCTTAGGACAAGGAACACAGTGCTTTACCAATCTGCCCACACTGGACAATACCTTGGCGTGTAGATTGCGCTACACGTTTGATCCAAGGCAGCCAGCTTTCAGGGAAAAGGCTTACAGCTTTTCATCTCATCCCCTGCATGCATCAGCCTTACTAGAGATTTAAACAATGTATTGTTAAAATCTCTAGTAAGGCTGATGCATGAAGGGGATGAGATGAAAAGCTGTAAGCCTTTTCCCTGAAAGCTGGCTGCCTTGGATCAAACGTGTAGCGCAAGCTACAGGCTAAGGTATTGTCCAGTGTGGGTAGATTGGTAAAGCACTGCGTACCTTGTCTTAAGGTTCGTAGGTTCGAGTCTCCTTCAGCCAGAGATCAGTGTTTGTATGTATGTATATATATATATATATATATATATATATATATATATATATATATATATATATATATATATATATAAAATATATATATATATATATATTCTAGGTAGTAGGTTGGTAGACAGCAACCACCCAGGGAGGTACTACCGTCCTGCCAAGTGAGTGTAAAACGAAAGCCTGTAATTGTTTTACATGATGGTAGGATTGCTGGTGTCCAATTTTCTGTCTCATGAACATGCAAGATTTCAGGTACGTCTTGCTACTTCTACTTACGCTTAGGTCACACTAAACATACATGTACAAGCATATATATACACACCCCTCTGGGTTTTCTTCTATTTTCTTACTAGTTCTTATTCTTGTTTATTTCCTCTTATCTCCATGGGGAAGTATAACAGAATTCTTCCTACGTAAGCCATGCGTTTTGTAAGAGGCGACTAAATTGCCAGGAGCAAGGAGTTAGTAACCCCTTCTCCTGTATAAATTACTAAATTTGAAAGGAGAAATTTTCGTTTTTTCTTTTGGGCCACCCTGCCTCGGTGGGATACAGCTGGTACGTTGAAAGAAAGAAGAATATATATATATATATATATATATATATATATATATATATATATATATATATATATATATATATATATATATATAGTAACCACGAAACGAGTGGTATTTAATCAGTAACAACACTGCGACTAGCCGGGGCCTCGAACCCATGTCGTTATAGCCCGCCTCATGGTGAGCATAAATTCACGAAGCTCTAACCCACAGGACCACCCAATCCTACAAAGATCACGCACCTAGCAGAGCTAGGTGTTTGATCCAGGTGGTGTGAGTGTTGATCCAGGTGGTGTGAGTGTTGATCCAGGTGGTGTAAGTGACTGTACTTAACACTCAGTGACTGTACTTACACTCAGTGACTGTACTTACACTCAGTGACTGTACTTACACTCAAACATCAGTACATGTTTGTTCCCGTAGGTTCAGAGACCCTCAGCCTGTGTGTGTGTGTACACTAACCTGCTTGAACTCACCCATTTGTGGTTGCAGGGATCGAGTCATAGCTCATGGCCCCGCCTCTTTGCTGGTCGCTACTCTTGCCACTCTCTCCCTGCTCTATGAGCTTTATCATACCTCTTCATTAAGCTATGTACGCATCCTGCCTCCACTACATCACTCTCCAGATTGTCCCACTTCCTGACAACTCTGAAGAAATACTTCCTAACATCCCTGTGACTCATCTGAGTTTTCAACTTCCAGTTGTGACCCCTTGTTGCTATGTCTTATCTCTTAAACATTCTGTCCCTATCCACCATGTCAATTCCTCTCAGCATTTAATATGTTATCATGTCTTCCTCTCCATCCCTTCTGTCCTCCAGTGTCGTCAGAGTCCTCATAGGACATAGCCCTCAGCTCCGGGATTAATCTTGTTGCAAATCTTTGCACTTTCTCTAATTTATTGACGTGTTTGACCAGGTGAGGGTTCCATACTGCTGCTGCATACTCCAATATTTGCCTGGCGTATACAGTGTGCTGTGTCTTGAATAACATCTTACTTAGATGTCGTAACGCTATTCTTAGTTTTACCAAGAACCCATATGCTGCGTCAGCTATTTGGTAGATGTTATGGGTATGATACTCACGCCGAGATCCTTTTCCTTGAGTGTGTGTGTGTGTGTGTGTGTGTGTGTGTGTGTGTGTGTGTGTGTGTGTGTGTGTGTGAGAGAGAGAGAGAGAGAGAGAGAGAGAGAGAGAGAGAGAGAGAGAGAGAGAGAGAGAGAGAGAGAGAGAGAGAGAGAGAGAGAGAGAGAGAGAGAGAGAGAGAGAGAGAGAGAGAGAGAGAGAGAGAGAGAGAGAGAGAGAGAGAGAGAGAGAGAGAGAGAGAGAGAGAGAGAGAGAGAGAGAGAGAGAGAGAGAGAGAGAAAGAGAGAATCTGAGGACAAATCTGCGAAACACAGGAGGTGCAACAAATCCTAGTCCACCCTCCCAGGCACCTAGGCTGTGCTCTCGCTGTCACCGGAAGGGGCACTCTGCCAACAACTGCCTGCGAGATACCAGGTGTAATTACTGCTACAAGAAAGGACATAAGGAGGACCAGTGTCGGAAGAAAAAGGAACTTGACAGACAGGGCCACCTGTTTAGAGACCTGTTCTCAGAACAAACCAGCAGGATCTCTGAATTGGTGAACACTCTCACACGTCACCCACTTAGCTACTTCTATCCCAGCCCAGCAGGTGGGATTGGGCCTTATACAAGACCACAGACCTACATCCTTGTAGCTGCCTCAGTACCCTACCTCTCTCAAGGGCAGGCACCTTACATTCCCTTCACACCCACCACATCAAGCTGACCACTTCATCATGAGGAGCCAGTCTATCAGCATCCTGTCGGCCAACATTAGAGGTTTCATTACTAATGTTGGAGAGCTCACACATAGCTTTGTGAACACTCGACGTCCCGACATGATAGCTGTTGTAGAAACATTTTTGGATGACAGGACTCCAGAAAATTTTGCAAGAATTGCTGGCTACACCTCATGGATGAGAAGAGACAGGCAAGGGCAAGGAGGTGGTGTTGCTGTGTGCTTCTCTAAAAGTGTTCATGCCCAGCACATAGATGTTGCCACCCCTACACATCTTGAAATGATGTTCTTCAAGCTCTGTATAAACACTAGTACCTCTGTACTAGCATGTGCAATGTACAGACCTCAGTGGCAACATGCAGACCCTATCAACTTCCTAATGGAAAATATTGACTCCCTTCTGCTACAACACAACTGTCAACATATTATAATTGTTGGTGACCTCAACCAGCACCTTATACAGAGGGACTTTGATGACCTTCTTGCAGTGTTTGACATGAGAAACTTTGTTGATTTCCCTACTCATATCTCTGGCTCCTCCCTTGACCCAGTAGTGAGTGATTTGGCAGAAGGCATAGTCACTTGTCAACCCCTCGGCTACGTTGGATCGTCTGACCACAAGGCTGTTTTTACCACACTTAAGATCCCAACAGAACGAGGTGAGGAGTCCACACGCACAACCTGGCTATAGGAAAGAGGTAATTGGCCAGCCCTTTGCTCTGAGCTCGCCACCACCGACTGGAATGCTCTTCTCCAGGGGGATGTTGACAACCAAGTGAAAGCCTTCACTGGACACATCCTTAATCTGCAACAAGAACACATTCCTCACCGGCAATATGTGACAAAGCCTAAAGATCAGCCTTGGTTTGGCTTTCGTTGTAGAGAGGCTGCTACTGCTAAGTACAAAGCATGGCGAAGGTATAAGAGACATCCTACCACCTATAACAGGAACTTGCACATGCAAGCCTGTAGGCATATGGGTGATGTTCAAAAGTGGGCCATTGCTAAATGGGAGGTGGACACTAAAAGAAAGTTAGCATCAGGTAGGGTAGGCTCCAAAACCTGGTGGTCCCTGGTCAAGGACAGACAAGGTTATCTGCCTGATGAACTTATTCCACCTCTAAATCGACAGGATGGGACCACCTCTACTAGTAGTCAAGAGAAGGCGGACCTCTTTGCTGAACACTTTGCTACCAAAATGCAAGTTCCTGATCCAGCAAGGGACTCTCCTTGGCTAGCTGCACGAACTGTGTCAAAACTGTCAGTGGTGACAATAAGGCAGGAGGAGGTGCATTTCCTTCTTAAATCACTTGACCAAGAAAAGGCTGTGGGCCCAGACAAGTTGAGCCCAAGATTGTTGAGAAGATGTGCAGACCAGCTAGCAGCACCTCTAACTCGCATCTTTCAGCACTGCCTAGTACAGTGTAAATGGCCCTCTCTATGGAAAGAGGCAAATGTAGTCCCTGTTCACAAAAATAAGAGCAGAGCAGAAATCAGCAACTACAGACCATTGTCACTCCTGTCAATCACTGGTAAGATCCTTGAGACAATAATCTCAAGACAAATGACAGATTTTTTTGACTACCACTCACTACTTTGTGATCGTCAATATGGCTTCAGGAAAGGTTACTCTGCTGCTGATCTGTTGTTAAACCTCTCCACTAAGTGGCACCAGTCACTGGATGAATCCAAAGTCAGCTGTGTGGTAGCACTGGACATTGCTGGCGCTTTCGACTGGGTGTGGCACCAGGGCCTCTTAGCAAAACTTCAAGCACTGGGAATTGCAGGCTCTACGCTATGTCTCCTCAGTGATTACCTTCATGGTAGATCTCTAAGTGTAGTCCTCAATGGAACGGAATCAGCAAGACATCCTATTGGGGCAAGTGTTCCACAAGGAAGCGTGCTGGGTCCACTGTTATGGAATGTCTACTTCAACGACCTTCTTCATCTCATCCCAGAATCACATGCATATGCAGACGACTGTACACTGACATTTACTTATCCAAGAGAAGAAATGCCAGCTGCTCTAAGCTACATCAATCACCAGCTGAGAGCTATATCAGCTTGGGGAAATAGATGGCAAGTAACATTTGCACCTGAGAAAACGCAAATGATGATCGTCTCTAGGCACCATGATGGTAATGCTGGTGCAGTAGTAAGGATGAATGGGAGGATGTTGGCACCTGGAGAAGAAGTTGATATCCTTGGGGTGAAATTTTACTCCAAACTAACCATGAAGAACCATGTTGTAAATCTTGCAAACAAGGCAGCCAGGAAGCTTACAGCACTTCGCCGTATCTCGCATCTGCTTGACAGTAGGGGTTGCAAGATCCTGTACGAGGCACAAGTACGCTCACACCTTGAGTATGCTCCACTTTCTTGGTTTGCCTGCCCCCCCTCTCATCTGCGACTGCTTGACAGAGTAGAGAACAGAGCAAGACGTCTCATCTCTCGCCTGGACCCATCCTGGATAGATCTGTCATTTCAGCAGAGCCTTCAACATAGGAGGGATGTGGGTGGCCTTACTGTTATGTACAAGGCCAATATTGTCAAAATACCACACTTGGATCCACTTCGAGGACAGCGTGAAACAAGCTTTTATGCCACAAGACGGGCAGAAAGCAGCAACTTCACTCTGGCTGTACCCTTCTCCAGAGCATCACTCCATCTGAGATCATACATACACAGGATGACTCGAGTATGGAACACATTCGTACAGCATAATGATGTCAACGAGATAAAGTCAGTTGATCAAATGAAAATGCTGGCCCACAGATGGCTCCAACTTCATCCTGTTTCCTACTTGTATGTCTCATAACAATAAAAATGCTTTCAAATGAGCTGATGTAGGCAACAGCTCTTAGCTTGCCAATAAAGTTAGGAATCCTTAACCTGTAAATAGCTGTCAATAAAGCTAGGGATCCTTAACCTTGTCAAACCCTGTGTAAAAAGAGAGAGAGAGAGAGAGAGAGAGAGAGAGAGAGAGAGAGAGAGATGAAATAGGTGGCAGTGTGGGTGGGAAGTGTGTGAAGTGAAGACGTATACCAACGTGTTCATTACAGTTACAATACTCAGCAGCTGGTTACAATGATTGTTACACAACACTCACAATCCTGGACATCAGTAACTGCAAACACTAATACCACTACCAGTGATAACCGCTATATCGTAGCAATAACACCATTCTCAGTGATTACTGTGATACACTAGCACCATTCTCAGTGATTACTGTGATACACTAGCACCATTCTCAGTGATCACTGTGATACACTAGCACCATTCTCAGTGATTACTGTGATACACTAGCACCATTCTCAGTGATTACTGTGATACACTAGCACCATTCTCAGTGATTACTGTGATACACTAGCACCATTCTCAGTGATTACTGTGATACACTAGCACCATTCTCAGTGATTACTGTGATACACTAGCACCATTCTCAGTGATTACTGTGATACACTAGCACCATTCTCAGTGATTACTGTGATACACTAGCACCATTCTCAGTGATTACTGTGATACACTAGCACCATTCTCAGTGATTACTGTGATACACTAGCACCATTCTCAGTGATCACTGTGATACACTAGCACCATTCTCAGTGATTACTGTGATATACTAGCACCATTCTCAGTGATTACTGTGATACACTAGCACCATTCTCAGTGATTACTGTGATACACTAGCACGATTCTCAGTGATTACTGTGATACACTAGCACCATTCTCAGTGATTACTGTGATACACTAGCACCATTCTCAGTGATTACTGTGATACACTAGCACCATTCTCAGTGATTACTGTGATACACTAGCACCATTCTCAGTGATTACTGTGATACACTAGCACCATTCTCAGTGATTACTGTGATACACTAGCACCATTCTCAGTGATTACTGTGATACACTAGCACCATTCTCAGTGATCACTGTGATACACTAGCACCATTCTCAGTGATTACTGTGATACACTAGCACCATTCTCAGTGATTACTGTGATACACTAGCACCATTCTCAGTGATTACTGTGATACACTAGCACCATTCTCAGTGATTACTGTGATACACTAGCACCATTCTCAGTGATTACTGTGATACACTAGCACCATTCTCAGTGATTACTGTGATACACTAGCACCATTCTCAGAGATCACTGTGATACATTAGTACCATTCTCAGTGATTACTGTGATACACTAGCACCATTCTCAGTGATTACTGTGATACACTAGCACCATTCTCAGTGATTACTGTGATACACTAGCACCATTCTCAGTGATTACTGTGATACACTAGCACCATTCTCAGAGATCACTGTGATACATTAGTACCATTCTCAGTGATTACTGTGATACACTAGCACCATTCTCAGTGATTACTGTGATACACTAGCACCATTCTCAGTGATTACTGTGATACACTAGCACCATTCTCAGTGATTACTGTGATACACTAGCACCATTCTCAATGATCACTGTGATACACTAGCACCATTGTCAGTGATTACTGTGATACACTAGCACCATTCTCAGTGATTACTGTGATACACTAGCACCATTCTCAGTGATTACTGTGATACACTAGCACCATTCTCAGTGATCACTGTGATACACTAGCACCATTCTCAGTGATTATTGTGATACACTAGCACCATTCTCAGTGATTACTGTGATACACTAGCACCATTCTCAGTGATCACTGTGATACACTAGCACCATTCTCAGTGATCACTGTGATACACTAGCACCATTCTCAGTGATCACTGTGATACACTAGCACCATTCTCAGTGATCACTGTGATACACTAGCACCATTCTCAGTGATTACTGTGATACACTAGCACCATTCTCAGTGATTACTGTGATACACTAGCACCATTCTCAGCGATCACTGTGATACACTAGCACAATTCTCAGTGATTACTGTGATACACTAGCATCATTCTCAGTGATTACTGTGATACACTAGCACCATTCTCAGTGATTACTGTGATACACTAGCACCATTCTCAGTGATTACTGTGATACACTAGCACCATTCTCAGTGATTACTGTGATACACTAGCACCATTCTCAGTGATTACTGTGATACACTAGCACCATTCTCAGTGATTACTGTGATACACTAGCACCATTCTCAGTGATTACTGTGATACACTAGCACCATTCTCAGTGATTACTGTGATACACTAGCACCATTCTCAGTGATTACTGTGATACACTAGCACCATTCTCAGTGATTACTGTGATACACTAGCACCATTCTCAGTGATCACTGTGATACACTAGCACCATTCTCAGTGATCACTGTGATACACTAGCACCATTCTCAGTGATTACTGTGATACACTAGCACCATTCTCAGTGATTACTGTGATACACTAGCACCATTCTCAGTGATTACTGTGATACACTAGCACCATTCTCAGTGATTACTGTGATACACTAGCACCATTCTCAGTGATTACTGTGATACACTAGCACCATTCTCAGTGATTACTGTGATACACTAGCACCATTCTCAGTGATTATTGTGATACACTAGCACCATTCTCAGTGATTACTGTGATACACTAGCACCATTCTCAGTGATTACTGTGATACACTAGCACCATTCTCAGTGATTACTGTGATACACTAGCACCATTCTCAGTGATTACTGTGATACACTAGCACCATTCTCAGTGATTACTGTGATACACTAGCACCATTCTCAGTGATTACTGTGATACACTAGCACCATTCTCAGTGATTACTGTGATACACTAGCACCATTCTCAGTGATCACTGTGATACACTAGCACCATTCTCAGTGAACACTGTGATACACTAGCACCATTCTCAGTGATCACTGTGATACACTAGCACCATTCTCAGTGATCACTGTGATACCCTAGCACCATTCTCAGTGATTACTGTGATACACTAGCACCATTCTCAGTGATGACTGTGATACAGTTGCAACATTCTCATTGATTACTGTGATACACTAGCACCATTCTCAGTGATTACTGTGATACACTAGCACCATTCTCAGTGATTACTGTGATACACTAGCACCATTCTCAGTGATTACTGTGATACACTAGCACCATTCTCAGTGATTACTGTGATACACTAGCACCATTCTCAGTGATTACTGTGATACACTAGCACCATTCTCAGTGATTACTGTGATACACTAGCACCATTCTCAGTGATTACTGTGATACACTAGCACCATTCTCAGTGATCACTGTGATACACTAGCATCATTCTCAGTGATTACTGTGATACACTAGCATCATTCTCAGTGATCACTGTGATACACTAGCACCATTCTCAGTGATCACTGTGATACACTAGCACCATTCTCAGTGATTACTGTGATACACTAGCATCATTCTCAGTGATTACTGTGATACACTAGCACCATTCTCAGTGATTATTGTGATACACCAGCACCATTCTCAGTGATCACTGTGATACACTAGCATTATTCTCAGTGATTACTGTGATACACTAGCATCATTCTCAGTGATCACTGTGATACACTAGCACCATTCTCAGTGATCACTGTGATACACTAGCACCATTCTCAGTGATTACTGTGATACACTAGCATCATTCTCAGTGATTACTGTGATACACTAGCACCATTCTCAGTGATCACTGTGATACACTAGCACCATTCTCAGTGATCACTGTGATACACTAGCACCATTCTCAGTGATCACTGTGATACACTAGCACCATTCTCAGTGATTACTGTGATACACTAGCACCATTCTCAGTGATTACTGTGATACACTAGCACCATTCTCAGTGATTACTGTGATACACTAGCACCATTCTCAGTGATTACTGTGATACACTAGCACCATTCTCAGTGATCACTGTGATACACTAGCACCATTCTCAGTGATTACTGTGATACACTAGCACCATTCTCAGTGATTACTGTGATAAACTTGCACCATTCTCAGTGATCACTGTGATACACTAGCACCATTCTCAGTGATTACTGTGATACACTAGCACCATTCTCAGTGATTACTGTGATACACTAGCACCATTCTCAGTGATTACTGTGATACACTAGCACCATTCTCAGTGATTACTGTGATACACTAGCACCATTCTCAGTGATTACTGTGATACACTAGCACCATTCTCAGTGATTACTGTGATACACTAGCACCATTCTCAGTGATTACTGTGATACACTAGCACCATTCTCAGTGATTACTGTGATACACTAGCACCATTCTCAGTGATTACTGTGATACACTAGCACCATTCTCAGTGATTACTGTGATACACTAGCACCATTCTCAGTGATTACTGTGATACATTAGTACCATTCTCAGTGATTACTGTGATACACTAGCACTATTCTCAGTGATCATTGTATTATCTTAATACTAAAATAAATCACAAGTGCTGGAGCAGAACATTACAAGTGCTGGAGCAGAACATCACAAGTGCTGGAGCAGAACATTACAAGTGCTGGAGCAGAACATTACAAGTGCTGGAGCAGAACATTACAAGTGCTGGAGCAGAACATTACAAGTGCTGCAGCAGAACATTACAAGTGCTGCAGCAGAACATTACAAGTGCTGGAGCAGAACATTACAAGTGCTGGAGCAGAACATTACAAGTGCTGCAGCAAAACATCACAAGTGCTGGAGCAGAACATTACAAGTGCTGCAGCAGAACATCACAAGTGCTGGAGCAGAACATTACAAGTGCTGGAGCAGAACATTACAAGTGCTGGAGCAGAACATTACAAGTGCTGCAGCAGAACATCACAAGTGCTGGAGCAGAACATTACAAGTGCTGGAGCAGAACATTACAAGTGCTGCAGCAGAACATTACAAGTGCTGCAGTAGAACATTACAAGTGCTGGAGCAGAACATCACAAGTGTTGGAGCAGAACATTACAAGTGCTGGAGCAGAACATTACAAGTGCTGCAGCAGAACATCACAAGTGCTGCAGCAGAACATCACAAGTGCTGCAGCAGAACATCACAAGTGCTGGAGCAGAACATCACAAGTGCTGGAGCAGAACATCACAAGTGCTGGAGCAGAACATTACAAGTGCTGGAGCAGAACATTACAAGTGCTGGAGCAGAACATTACAAGTGCTGCAGCAGAACATTACAAGTGCTGGAGCAGAACATTACAAGTGCTGGAGCAGAACATTACAAGTGCTGCAGCAGAACATCACAAGTGCTGCAGCAGAACATCACAAGTGCTGCAACAGAACATTACAAGTGCTGCAGCAGAACATTACAAGTGCTGGAGCAGAACATCACAAGTGCTGCAGCAGAACATTACAAGTGCTGCAGCAGAACATTACAAGTGCTGCAGCAGAACATCACAAGTGCTGCAGCAGAACATTACAAGTGCTGCAGCAGAACATCACAAGTGCTGCAGCAGAACATTACAAGTGCTGCAGCAGAACATTACAAGTGCTGCAGCAGAACATCACAAGTGCTGGAGCAGAACATCACAAGTGCTGGAGCAGAACATCACAAGTGCTGGAGCAGAACATTACAAGTGCTGGAGCAGAACATCACAAGTGCTGGAGCAGAACACCACAAGTGCTGGAGCAGAACATCACAAGTGCTGCAGCAGAACATCACAAGTGCTGGAGCAGAACATTACAAGTGCTGGAGCAGAACATCACAAGTGCTGGAGCAGAACACCACAAGTGCTGGAGCAGAACATCACAAGTGCTGCAGCAGAACATCACAAGTGCTGGAGCAGAACATCACAAGTGCTGGAGCAGAACATCACAAGTGCTGGAGCAGAACATCACAAGTGCTGGAGCAGAACATCACAAGTGCTGCAGCAGAACATCACAAGTGCTGCAGCAGAACATCACAAGTGCTGGAGCAGAACATCACAAGTGCTGCAGCAGAACATCACAAGTGCTGGAGCAGAACATCACAAGTGCTGGAGCAGAACATCACAAGTGCTGCAGCAGAACATCACAAGTGCTGCAGCAGAACATCACAAGTGCTGGAGCAGAACATCACAAGTGCTGCAGCAGAACATCACAAGTGCTGGAGCAGAACATCACAAGTGCTGGAGCAGAACATCACAAGTGCTGCAGCAGAACATCACAAGTGCTGCAGCAGAACATCACAAGTGCTGGAGCAGAACATCACAAGTGCTGCAGCAGAACATCACAAGTGCTGCAGCAGAACATCACAAGTGCTGGAGCAGAACATCACAAGTGCTGGAGCAGAACATCACAAGTGCTGGAGCAGAACATCACAAGTGCTGGAGCAGAACATCACAAGTGCTGGAGCAGAACATCACAAGTGCTGGAGCAGAACACTTCCACATTGTGATTTATGGTTCTGGTTCACTTGTTCTATTTATATTTTCCTTATTTATATTTTTGATTCATTTTGGAAATATATCACGTTTGTGTATTTTTTTATATACACAACTTTTATCCTACTGAATTACATTTTATTTATGATTTTTGACCTTTTCCCAAGAATAAAGGTCTGTGTGGAGGCTTCTCATTCCTCGGATGAAAAGCAGGGGCGCCACGAGCACACTGAGGCCAAGACTGTTCAACTGCCTCCCAGCATACATAAGGGGGATTACCAACAGACTCCTGGTTGTCTTCAAGAAGGTACTGGACAGGCACCTAAAGTCAGTACCTGACCAACCGAGCTGTGGTTCGGGCGTCAGTTCGCGTGCGGTGAGCAGTAACAGCCTGGTTGCTCAGACCCTGATCCACCGCGAGGCCTGGTCTCAGACCGAGCCGCGGGGGCGTTGACCCCCGAAACCCTCTCCAGATAAACACTGGTCAGTTTCCAAGTGATAACTGCAGAAAACCTCGTCCAGTGATAGGCTTCAGAGTCTCACTCTTCACGTGTCCACCTTGGAACGTTATTAATGGCGTCTGTGTCTTATATTGACCCTTTTAAACTACACAAGGTGAAGTATAATTTTACTTTCTATTATTTTATTTTACTGGTGAAACAGATGGAATATTTCTTGGCTTTAGGCTGTGTAAGAGAACATTTTGTAATAACCAGAGACAGTCTCTCTCAGTCACATTTAACATTATATTTCAGATATTTTTTCATCAAACGAAGAAGCTTAGTCTTACTTTTATGTTGTGTAAATTTTAATGTGGCAATTTTTTACTCAAACTGCCGTCTGTAAAATGTCTCCCTTTATTAAAAATAAATCACAGGATAGCTCTATAAAGTCCAGACTTTATAGAGCCTAGAATAGCTCTATAAAGTCCAGACTTTATAGAGCCTAGAATAGCTCCATAAAGTCCAGACTTTATAGAGCCTAAAAAAAAAACTGCCGTCTGTAAAATGTCTCCTTTTATTAAAAATAAATCACAGGATAGCTCCATAAAGTCCAGACTTTATAGAGCCTAGAATAGCTCCATAAAGTCCAGACTTTATGGAGCCTAAAATAGCTCCATAAAGTCCAGACTTTATAGAGCCTAGAATAGCTCTATAAAGTCCAGACTTTATAGAGGTGTTCTAGGCTAAATCTACATAATCATTTAGTAAAACTTATCACTACTTACATAAATACTTACACCTTAAACACTGGTAAATCTTACTTAGAGAAAAGTGTGGATTTATTTTGGACTTTGTTGGTCCCCAGTTAACATCTTTTATGGAAGAAATTGAAAACATTTAAATAATGATTTTCATGTGATAATTTCTGATTGTTTTTTTTTTTTTACCTTTCACCTCTGATAACTTAATAATGCAAATTCTGAGCGACTTCAAGCTTAACGTGCTTCAAAGCTGGTGTCTCTTAGGGGCAGCTTAGTGTTGTGTGTGTGTGTGTGTGTGTGTGTGTGTGTGTGTGTGTGTGTGTGTGTGTGTGTGTGTGTGTGTGTGTGTGTGTGTGTGTGTGTGTGTGTGTGTGTGTGTGTGTGTGTGTGTGTGTCTGTGTGTGTGTGTCTGTGTGTGTGTGTGTGTGTGTGTCTGTGTGTGTGTGTCTGTGTGTGTGTGTCTGTGTGTGTGTGTGTGTGTGTGTGTGTGTGTGTGTGTGTGTGTGTGTGTGTGTGTGTGTGTGTGTGTGTGTGTGTGTGTGTGTGTGTGTGTGTGTCTGTGTGTGTGTGTGTGTGTGTGTGTGTGTGTGTGTGTGTGTCTGTGTGTGTGTGTGTGTGTGTGTGTGTGTGTGTGTGTGTGTATGTGTGTGTGTGTGTGTGTATGTGTGTGTGTGTGTGTGTGTGTGTGTGTGTGTGTGTGTGTGTGTGTGTGTGTCTGTGTGTGTGAGTGTGTGTGAGTGTGTGTGTGTGTGTGTGTGTGTGTGTGTGTGTGTGTGTCTGTGTGTGTGTGTGTGTGTGTGTGTGTGTGTGTGTGTGTGTGTGTGTGTATGTGTGTGTGTGTGTGTATGTGTACTCACCTAGTTGTACTCACCTAGTTGAGGTTGCGGGGGTCGAGTCCGAGCTCCTGGCCCCGCCTCTTCACTGATCGCTACTAGGTCACTCTCCCTGAGCCGTGAGCTTTATCATACCTCTGCTTAAAGCTATGTATGGATCCTGCCTCCACTACATCGCTTCCCAAACTATTCCACTTCCTGACTACTCTGTGGCTGAAGAAATACTTCCTAACATCCTTGTGATTCATCTGTGTCTTCAGCTTCCAACTGTGTCCCCTTGTTACTGTGTCCAATCTCTGGAACATCCTGCCTTTGTCCACCTTGTCAATTCCTCTCAGTA